>NW_027507764.1:376862257-377334757 GCF_037356315.1 Lithobates pipiens | reverse complement strand
AGTACCTACCCCCCCCCCCCCCCCCCCTATACTCCTGCCTGACCTTACACAAGGAAAAGTTTAAGCTCCCCACTTAGACATCCATCACCGTAAATAAGGAGAGCTCAACCACTCACTCCCCTTCTTCCTTTGGAGCACCAAAACAAGATGAATGTGAAGAGCGATCGTGCGATCAGCCATAAATAAGAAGTACAGCTGATGATGAATAATTGGGCGATGGGCGCACACAAGTGGCGATCATTGTGCAGGAATCAGGGCAAGATGACTTTCAAGTTGGGATGATTAAAGTTATCATTGGCTATGGGTGAGACAATAGGGAGGCTTGACAGGCAGGAGAAAGATCTATGACAAGAGAGACTGCTGTCATAGCTCTGATCCTTGTCCCCAGCAGTGGTGGGACATCCCTACTGGGGAGGCAGAGAAAGGATCGTGGCTATGACAGGAGTCCCACCACTGCTGGGGAGAGAGGGGACAGGCATGAGGACGATCACTATTGCTGGGAAGGCTTGATAGATAGAAAAGGGATCAGGGATATGACAGGAGTTCCATCATTAATGGGAAGGGTTAACAGGCAGAGAAGGGATCAGGGATATGACAGGAGTCCCATCACTGCTGGGAAGCTGGAAAGGGATCAGGGATATGACAGAAGTCCCACAATTACTGGGGAGAAGGAAAGGGATCAGGGATATGACAGGAGTCCCACAATTACTGGGGAGCAGGAAAGGGGTCAGGGATATGACAGAAGTCCCACAATTACTGGGGAGAAGGAAAGGGATCAGGGATATGACAGAAGTCCCACAATTACAGGGGAGAAGGAAAGGGATCAGGGATATGACAGGGGTCCCACAATTACTGGGGAGAAGGAAAGGGATCAGGGATATGACAGGGGTCCCACAATTACTGGGGAGAAGGAAAGGGAGGAGGGATATGACAGAAGTCCCACAATTACTGGGGAGCAGGAAAGGGATCAGGGATATGACAGAAGTCCCACAATTACTGGGGAGCAGGAAAGGGATCAGGGATATGACAGAAGTCCCACAATTACTGGGGAGCAGGAAAGGGATCAGGGATATGACAGAAGTCCCACAATTACTGGGGAGCAGGAAAGGGGTCATGGATATGACAGAAGTCCCACAATTACTGGGGAGAAGGAAAGGGATCAGGGATATGACAGGAGTCCCACAATTACTGGGGAGAAGGAAAGGGATCAGGGGTATGACAGGAGTCCCACCATACTGGGGAGAAGGAAAGGGATCAGGGATATGACAGGAATCCCACAATTACCGGGGAGCTGGAAAGGGATCAGGGATATGACAGAATCCCACAATTACTGGGGAGCTGGAAAGTGATCAGGGATATCACAGGAGTCCCACCATACTGGGAAGAAGGAAAGGGATTAGGGATATGACAGGAGTCCCACAATTACTGGGGAGCGGGAAAGGGATCAGGGGTATGATAGGAGTCCCACCATTACTGGGGAGCAGCAAAGGGATGAGGGATATGACAGGAGTCCCACAATTACTGAGGAGCAGGAAAGGGATCAGGGATATGACAGAAGTCCCACCATACTGGGGAGAATGAAAGGGATCAGGGATATGACAGAAGTCCCACAATTACTGAGGAGCAGGAAAGGGAGGAGGGATATGACAGGAGTCCCACCATTACTGGGGAGAAGGAAAGGGGTCAGGCATATGACAGGAGTCCCACAATTACTGGGGAGCAGGAAAGGGATCAAGGATGTGACAGAAGTCCCATCACTGCTGGGGAGGTTTGACATGCATGAGAAGGATCAGAGATATGACAGGAGTCCCACCGCTGCTGGGGAGGCTTTACAGGCAGAAGGATCACAGATGGGGTGTGAGTTTATTTTAAAGATGAGCAGTACAAAGTTTTCAGTTGTAGTATAGAGTATGGGGTGGGATGGGATGGAATGGGATGGGATGGGTGCTGTGCTGGTAATGAGTACAGGGCTGGACCAATATAAAGCATGATGGTGTAGAGGCAGAGCTGTATCCTGGGGAGGATGGAGGCTCAGGTACTCTGCCAAATGAGCCCATCAAGTGGGTGTCAGATCCAGCTACCTGATGTCTAGTGTCTTCTAGCACATGCTCCATATTAGTAGCTGGGAAATCCTCTAACACCCACTCTCAATAGCCAACATACGCCCCTGTGCGCGTGTGAGAGGGGAGGGTGATCATCCTCCAAGTGCCTCACTTCTTTCTATTTTTTTATTCTCCTAACCTGCCCCCCTCCCATCTAGCTCACCACCCACAGCATAAGCCATCAGGACCCACCCTCCTCTGCTGGGGGGGGGAGGTGAGAAGGACGTGGGAGCCGATCGCAGGGTCCAGGCAGCGGCTGCACGGCTCACATCACTCCGGAGGATTCGCACTGTGCAGCAGTTTCAAGAGGCAACCCCCTCACCCCAAAGCAGCCAAAAAAAGGGGAGCGACTCGCTTTAGATCAATTGATTTTGTCCCCAATAAATAAATCAATACACATTGCCCCCCCTCCCCCTCCATGGATCGATGGATGGTCCGGCCGGCCGGCTCCATGGCCACGAAGAGGGTCGGGAGGTGAGAGGTAAAGGAAGCCCGAGGACGGAGATGGGGAGAGAGCAGTGAGCGGAGGGGGAAGGGGCGGGGGAGGAAGTTTCAGCAACTTTCCCAGGTGGAGGAGTCCCGACAAGAAGAACGGACCCCGCAGGGGTTGGGGGGCGGAGAGGAACCCGAAGAGCTGCAGCTCAGGGAGAGGAGCGAGAGAGAAGGACCTTCCCCAAAAAGTGATGCTCCGTGTGTGTGCGCCCAGAAGACGAGGAGCCCGGCCGGGGGAGCGCTGCGCTGTGCTGCTGCCTGCCTGCCTGCCGCTGCCGCTTCGGGGGAGACTCATCACTTGGCAGCTAATTGCTTGAGCCCATCCCTCATTTCCATATGCAGTCTGTGTCCGCTGGCCCCGAGCCAATCCCCTCTCACCCCCGCCGCTAATCGCGATGCATTATTCACCATCACAATTATATACCGACATGCGCAATCCGCGCCGCACCGACACCAGCTAATTTCCGTAATTTTGCAACTCGACTATTTGTGAACAATTTTTTTTTTTTTTTTTTGCCACTGATGTATCTGCAAAAAAGCAGAAACGAGTCCCACTTCCCAGCAGCAGCATGTCTCGTCGAAAGCAAGCCAAGCCCCAGCATCTGAAATCAGACGAGGAGATCGGGACTGAGCTGCTCCCTAATAACGGTAAGGGGAGCTCACTCCTCCGGTACTTCTCACCCTCCAATACTTATCACCCCTCCAGTACTTATCACTCCTCAGGTACTTCTCACCCTCCAATACTTCTCACCCTCCAATACTTTTCACCCTCCAATACTTCTCACCCTCCAATACTTCTCACCCTCCAGTACTTATCACCCTCCAGTACTTATCAGTACTTCTCACCATCCAGAACTTCTCACCCTCCAGTACTTCTCACCCCCAATACTTCTCACCCTCCAGTACTTCTTACCCCCCAATACTTCTCACCCTCCAGTACTTCTCACCCTCCACTACTTATCAGTCCTTCTCACAGGGACACCAAGCCCATAGAGGTTGTTATTGCTGCTTCTCACTTACCTGCAAAGATCACTTCCCTGCAAAGCTCACTTACCTGCAAAGATCACTTCCCTGCAAAGCTCACTTCCCTGCAGAGATCACTTCCCAAAGATCACTTCCCTGCAGAGATCACTTCCCAAAGATCACTTCCCTGCAGAGATCACTTCCCAAAGATCACTTCCCTGCAGAGATCACTTCCCTGCGAAGATCACTTCCCTGCTTCTCACTGTCCACGTTCCCTTAACAGGAACCAACATACAAATAGGTCTGAATTTACTAACACCACCACTTGTTTTAGGTCCCAGCTGGGTCAGTGGACTAGCCAGATAAGTAGCATTTTCAGAAAGGGGATGTCAAGGTGGAAAGGTTTACTTGAAGTCACTGTTATGTGGATGTGTGTGTGTGTGTGTGTGTGTGTGTGTGTGTGTGTGTGTGTGTGTGTGTGTATTTCCAAGAGTTATTGTTTTTACACATTCCAATATTGTGAGAATAAAAGTGGCTTTGTGATTATGCAACTAGCTTCTTCAGAATAGGAGCCTCTATGGAAAGAATTACTATAAAGCCCCATACACACTGTCAGATTGTCTGCTGCTTTTTTTTTTTCTTCAGATTTACCAAAACCACATAATATGAGGTCAAACCTTAGGAGTTCCAATTTGTCTGCAATCAGGCAGGCCCTTGTACTATATGGTTTTTGTAAATCTGAAGGAAAAAAAACAGCAAACAAACTGATAGTGTGTATGTCACTCTTAGGCAGATGTGTATGTTTTTTTGTTTTGTTTTTTTGTTTGTTTGTTTTATTTTATTTTTTGGCTTTGTTTTGGATCACTCTTAGGTGAACCTGTATTTGTGCTTATTTTTTAGGCTTTATTGCCTTTGCATATTCCAAAAATTGTGAGTAGACGTGGCTTTGAGATTATACAACTAACATCTTCAGAAAGAGGTGTCAATAGCAGCCCCCCCTTGGAAACATTTACTTGAAATCACTATTAGGTGGATTTGTGTTTGTGTGTGTTTTTAGGCTTTATTGCTTTTACACATTCCAAAAATTGTGAGTAGAAGTGGCTTTGAGATTATACAACTAACATCTTCAGAAAGAGGTGTCAATAGCAGCCCCCCCTTGGAAACATTTACTTGAAATCACTATTAGGTGGATTTGTGTTTGTGTGTGTTTTTAGGCTTTATTGCTTTTACACATTCCAAAAATTGTGAGTAGAAGTGGCTTTGAGATTATACAATTAACGTCTTCAGAAAGGGGTGTCAATGGCAGCCCCCCTTGGCAACATTTACTTTAAATTACTCTTAGGTGTACTTGTATTTGTGCATGTTTTTAGGCTTTATTGCTTGTACACATTCCCCAAAAAATGTGAGTGGAAGTGGCTTTGAGATTATACGACTAACATCTTCAGAAAGGGGTGTTAATGACAGCCCCCCATGGAAATAAATCACTCTCAGGTGGACTTGTGTTTTGTGTGTTTTTAGGCTTTATTGCTTTTACACATTCCAAAATTGTGAGTAGAAGTGTCTCCGTGATTATACAACTAGCATCTTCAGAAAGGGGTGTTAATGGCAGCCCCCATGGAAGGACTTACTTAAAGTCATTCTTAGGCTTATGTGTGTGTGTATTTTATTTTTATTTTTTTCTTTAGGCTTTATTGCTTTTACACAATCCAAAATTGTAGTATAAATAGTGGCTTTGTGATTATACAACTAGCATCTTCAGAACAAGATGTTAATGGCAGCTCCTATGGAAAGACTTGCTATAAGGCTGGCCATACATTATGCAATTTTCTTATTCAATTTACTTTGAACTATGTAATGCAAGGGCCTTCCCGATTGCATACACATTGAAAGTGTTTAGGTTTGACCTCATAATATATGGTTTTGGTAAATCTAAAGGAACATTGTACAAGTACATTGTATAATGTATGGCCAGCCTTAGTCACTCTTATGCAGATGTGTGTGTGTATTTATTTATTTTTTGTTTGTTTGTTTTAGGCTTTTACACATTTCAATATTGTGAGCTTAAGAAGTATTTTTTATAAGATTATACAACAATCTCCAGAAAGGATGTCCATGGCAGTCCCCATGGAAAGCTTTACTTTAAGACACTCTTAGGGTTTTTTTTTTTTTTTAGGCTTTACTGCTTTTTTACATTTCCATATAGCAAATATAAGAAGTGGCTTAGTGATTATACAACTAGTATCTTCAAAAACAAATGTCAATGGCATCCCCCATGGAAAGGTTTACATTAAGTCACTGTTAGGGGGGCTTCTCTTCTTGTTTTTTTTTAGGCTATATTGCTTTTTCACATTTCCATATAGTGAATATAAGAAGTGGCTAAGTGATTATACAACTAGTATCATCAAAAACAAATGTCAATGGCAGCCCTGGAAAGGTTTACTTTAAGTCATTACTAGGTACATGTGTGTTTAACACATTCCAGTATTGTAAGTATAGGAAGTGGCTTAGTGGTTATACAACTAAAATCTTCAGAAGGGAATGTCAAAGGCAGCCTCTATTGAAAGATTTAATTTAAGCCATTCCTAGGTTGACATGTGTGTTTTACAAATTCCAGTATTGTGAGTAAAAATTGCATACAGATTGAAAGTGTTTAGGTTTGACCACATATTATATGGTTTTGGTAAATCTAAAGGAAAATTGTACAAGTAAATTGTATCATGTATGGCCAACCTAAGAAGTGGCTTAGTGGTTATGCAACTAAAATTCTAAGAAGGGAATGTCAGTAGCAGGCCCCATAGAAAGATTTACTTTAAATCACTCCTAATTTGACTTGTGTGTGCTTTTCAGGCTTTATTGCTTTTACACATTTATTAATATTACAATACAATATATTAATATTAAAAGAATAAGACGTGCCTTAGTGGTTATACAACTAGAATTTTAAAAATGGGTGTCCATGGCAGCCCCCATGGAAAGGTTTACTTGAAGTCATTCCTAGGTGGACTTGTGTGTTTTGCATGTTGCAATTGTATGAGTATACGAAGGGTCTTGGTTTGAATCCCGGTCAGGACATTATCCACATGAAGTTTGCATGTTCTCCCTGTGTTTGCGTGGGTTTACTCCAAGTACTCCTCATTCCCCCCACACTGCAAGGACATGCTGGTAGGTTATCTGGCTCCTGTCTAAATTGGCCCTAGTGCATGTGAGATAGGGACTTTAGATTGTAAGCTCCTTGAGGGCAGAGACTGATGTGAATGTATAGCATGTTTAGCACTGCGTACATTTTCGACGCTATATAAATAACTGTAATAAAATTAGCCTGGACCTAATATTGACATTCCTTTTTGAAAGCCAGCCCTCTTGGATGTGTGAGAAGTTTAGCAGTAGTTTCCACCTGCACAGCAGAACAAAAGGGCACAGCAGAGTGAGGACGGCTGCGGCGGAGAGGCTGCCGAGGAGGTGTGACGGCTGCGTGGAGGTGGTGTGTTACTGGCAGGGGGTAGTGCACTAGCTAGGTATGTTCTTGACCTCCCCGTGTTGGAGAAGAAAGACTAGCTGCAGAAAAGTTGCACTGAGCAGCGGGAGCTTGTATCCATCCCAGTCTGTGTCCTTCAACTGCAAGTACTAGGGGAATAGAGAAGGGAGGAGGAGGAGGGGGGCTTTGCTGATCTTGTTTTGGGGATGGAGAAAGATCGAGGCTTGTGAAAGCCTTTCCGGAAACACTGTGCATTCTCATGTGTGCACACACAAGAAGAGGTAGCTTCAATGCCTGCCACTGCCCTCTCTGCTGGGGAGCTTCTCCCAGGTTCAACTAAAGGTGAGGGGATCTCGTGGGCTGCTAATGTTTGTTTGGGGCTACTTGGGGGGGTTTGTTTTGGAAAGCTGAGTGTGGTTAAAAGGTTAGAAGGGACAGGGGGAGGTGGGAATAGTGTAAGACTAACAGATCTCTTAGAGAAACAAGGGAGGTCCTGCATGGACTGCTGCTCCCACACATCTCTCCTTTTACCTGCTGCCAGCAGCACACTGGCATTGAGCTGACACATAGATTGGCACCTCTCTACACCCAAAGCTATTGTCCATCCCTTGGAATAAGCTTTTTTTCATATATGTCAGCTCTAACACATTTATTACTATGGCAAGTTTTTATGAGCACTCTGTGAATTTATGGAAATAGTTTCGATTTTTAATTTACTGGGTACGTACTGCCAACAATAAGATCAGAAATTGGACTTTATAAAAAAATAAAAAAATAGAATAAATAAACACATAGGTGACTGTGATATTCTACATAAAGTGACATCTGCCTCTCAGTCCAATGGAAGATGCCCTTAACTTTCTAGAAACATGTACTGTAATGATTTATCACAGGCATGCTAGTCTTGGGGCACACACATCTGCCTTCCAAGTAGCCCTATCATCCCTCACTAATAACAGAGGAGAGATGGGGGCAAAAAAAAAAAAAAGGCCTTGATGCATATCCTTTGAGACTGCGGTTCCCAGATGCTCTCTTTTATTTCACCAAACAGAACAAGTCATTGTCAGGCTACAGAAGAATTTCCTGGATTTGTAGAAGAAAGTATCTTTCTTGGAAACTTTTTTTTTTCCTTTTTTTTTATTTTATGGTCAGAATGAGTCTTATCTGTGTAGCTGTGTCACTAGAGATTAGAGCAGGAGATATGCTAAAAAGAAACGCTTGCATATGGTGGCTAGATTAAGAGCAAAAGGATCTTTTTGTCATGGAAATGGTTTTCTGTTTACTTCATCACTAAGCATTTCTTACACTTGGTTTGTTTTGTATTGCACTCAATGACTACATGATCAAATGAATGGATTTATTTCTGCAGAATGAGAAAGACAGCCTTTCCATCAAAAGGGCTACATTGCATCCCAGTGAGAATTTTTTGAAGCTTGATTATTGTGAGCTTTGAATAGCTCAAAATCTCTTTTCAAAAGTAGTCTGAAAAATGAAACTAAATAATTCCGAAAAAAAAAAAACTCCAGACTACTCTCTTATAAACCATATCTCATTAAGAAAAGCTAAATCCCCTAAATTCAATTAAACAAAATCAGGATAGAACTGGAAATTTGGAATATTCTGCGCAGTTGTATAGACTGGTTAAACTTTGGAAGCCCTTGTAGTAAGAGCTTATTGGAAAACAGTTTTAAAATAACTATTTAAAAAACATGACAGTATTTTTTTTTATATACTCTAGTTCTTTGTTTTGTTAGAAGCAAATAACTTCCTGAACAAATATCTACAGATCTTTATGATAAAATAGGCGATAAAAATAAAAATCTTATGATTTTCACCACATTACACACACATATAATTTTTATTCAAATTAAAATGTAGTAGTCACGATTTAATTATGACTCTTTTTTTTCAGGAATAATCTAAGCTGTATATACTAAATATATAGGTGCTAAATTAATATATTCCGATAATAACCAAGTAGCACAATTTTTTTTATCTACTTAGAGGGGATTTAAACCATATTTACAACATGAATATTATTTTTTATACACTACAATGAACATAACATTTTACTATAGTCTTAGTGGCACAATACATTTATAATAAACATTGAAATATTTAAATAATACAACCCAGATTGTTAGTAGGACAAGGTTTTGGAATAATAAGTATAATGAGAAATTATTGTAGATATGTTTTTTTTTTTTTTAATGCTACCTGAAAAAAAAAAGGCATTTTAATTTTAGAAAAGTATAGACAGCCAAAGTAAGTGTCTCTTTAAACAGCTTCCATTACATATTTGTTTCAATCAGCGAGTAAAGAGAGTCAGTCAGCTTCAGGAAGAGGAAGAATTTAAGCTAGTTTACATTACAGCTAGAGACAAGCATCTTTTTTTGTCATTCTTAGACGGCTCTGATGAATGCTGAATAACAATGAGATGCTATAGTCTGAGCAACAAGAGAGAAAAAAAAAAAAAACTTTTACATTGGGCGTGTGTTTCAGTTTCACTGGTTAGTGCAGAGGTGAAAAGCAGAGAATCAACAATTAAAAATTAGTAAAACACGTGATTATTTTTACATGCATTGTGAGTGAAATGTGGTAAAAGTGGGTCAGGTTTCCTCATCATGTAGAGCTAATCCTGGCATAGTCTTCCTATTGATCTTAAAGTGGCCAGAAGGATATTGAACATCAGCTGTGCTAGTTAAATCTATATGCTGCTAAAATAAGAAAAAACAACTGGACTGTAAATGGATAATACATTAATAAAAAACATATTAAATAATCCAGACGTATGCTCAAAAATATTATTTTCATTTTGTAAGATTTTTAGAGTTGGAGTTTAATTTGCAATATTTAAAAAAATGCTATTATGAACATTAGGATGGGATAGTATGAGCTTTAGAATATTCTAAAATACTGTACTAATGTATTGTTGGATTTTATAAATCTTTAGCAAAAATATTATTTACAAAAGTTCCTTTGTATTAAAAAGTACATTTTAGTAGATTTATGTGTTGCTCACAGAATATGATAACGTATACCAAACAGTTAGATATAGGCCTTATCAAATAAATATGAATACGTTTTATTTTTAAATAAACCAGTCTAATTTATTTTGCACCAAATAACTGTGGACATAAATTGTTTATTCTTTTTTATTCACCTTTATAATTTATCATTTTAAATTGCAAATTTTTACTTTTTCTTATAATTTCTCAATTGTATGTGTTTAATAGTTTAAACTGTTTTAATATTGTCATTAGTGTTCTGTTTCCAAGTGTTAATGCCCAACACACACTAGAGATTCATTTTGTTTGGTGACATTGAAAAGGTGGGACTGCATGAAGTGCCAACAGGTTTCCAATGGCTTGTCCCTGAGGGTGGGTGTTTAGAAGTGCTTTGACAAGGCTGGCTGATTTAACCTTTGCCTATTTTGCCCTGCCAGGGGTGGCCACTAGATGTCAAGCTCATAATACAATTAGTACATCTGTGCAGTTGACCTTGGCAGCATGGTTGCTTCAGTTGTGATAACACTAGAATTGAGTGTTACCTAGAGATCTTGCTACAAGCAATGCAGATTAGCATGTGCCGATCTTCTTAAAAAAAGAAGTTTAAAGAGGAAATCATGTTCTCTCTGTGCCTTTTGATTTGTGTGCTTATATCATTACATGGATAGGAAAATCAGACCCTTTATATCTTTGCTTACAATTATAAGTAACAACCAAATTCGGCCCACAGAGTATATAGTATTTTTTATTTGGGACATATTAAAAAAAGTTTTTGTTTTATAGATTAATCCTAGGAAGAATATTATCATACTATTTTATGCTGTTTTTTGAGATTATATGGTTTGCTCAACATTTTCTAAAATACTATGTGCACATTTTTATGTGTGAATACACATCTGTGCTAAGGGTATTATAGTTTATAAATACATAATAATGATTATAATTAATAAGGCTCCTTTTTTTTTTTTTTTACATAAGGCCATTGGATTAACACTTGCTGACATATAATTGATGCGTGCAGCAGAAGCTAGGTTTAGAAAATACGATTAATGATATTGTTTAAAATTTTGAAACAATTATCACATGGATTTGCATTTTAAACCCCACAAGCCATGCATTTGATATTTGTCTTCAACGTACATGATGTAGTATATTTGATTAGAATTTCTCAATGTCATATTAAATTAAGCTTGGGGCTTACTCTGATAAACTGTGAACCCTGAAGGTATTTTGAAAAGTAATAAGCTTACATTCAAATATTTATTTTATAGTTAAAACTCTCATTATTTTAAAATATAAAACAATTTTATAAATCATGCCAGTTATTGAAACAAACTGCAATCGAGCGTATACATTTACCTTCTAAAATATAATCAGATTTAGCTACTTGCAATCATTAGATCATTTTATAAGTACGTTCATAAAATGATTTTGGTAAGTTTAAATATCTGTTCGTTGTTAGAAAATAACATGTTTCCAAAATGACATAATCATCATGTTTGTTATCGGTAAAGCTCTAATAAATATCCAGAGAAATGAACACACAACTAGATACTAAAGAATTCTTAAATAGTTTAATATGTTTCTATTGTAATCTGGGAATATGCTGATAATGGCTTCCTAAACGTAGTTCTGTTTGCATAGTGTTTAAATAGCTAATGGATGGCTTTCATGAGTACAAACTGAAAATGTTGGGGAAAAAAATAGAAGACAGTTGGTGACTATGCCACAGGTGGTTGTTACTTAACAAATTCTGAGATTTAGGCCACTGAATAGATTAATCTAAATATGCTAGGTCTATAACATTGTGCATAGCAATAGTGCCCTCCACTGTTCACTGTCATGTTGACAGCCATTGTGGTCTTTGAAAGAGGGCAAAAATTTCTATTGAGTCTGGAATTTCATCTACATTGTTGAACACAGTAGGGGTCTCTATTTGTCTCCTCCTGTTTCACAGCTTGGGCTCTGTATGTGATAATTCATCTTCTTTTATGGGAATCACAGTCATCATAAAGAGTTAAAAAGAATTAATTTGCAAGAAAACAAAATGCCCTCGGTTTTCTAGAATTCAGAAACTTCCAGTTCAGGAAACAAAGTCATATCGCATATATCTGACATGTACTTCTTCGGATCCTTTCGGAAACATTTAACAGCTAAAAATCTTGTGCATGTATTTTTCATGTACAGCAGAAAATGAGTGCTAGGTGTATATACCGTATTATTCCTGATTGATTTAATGCCCGTATTTGATTTCAGCTTTGCAAAGTATCCTAAAAATAACGTGATAATGTGGCCTCCTCAGTAGGATCTGTTGGGTATAGTTATACCTATAGTCTTCCATGTTCATGCTATTAGGTTAGATCTATAGTATGTCAGATCTGTTTTTATTATCTGTGGTATGTAGCCTCTGCTGCTATTGCATCTGCATGAAGAAAAGTTGGCTGCCATGCTTACATTTGTTTCAAAGTATACATTTTTTTTGTTTAAAGGTAATCTGTTGCAAACAAAAGAGCACTTTTGACATGCAGCAATTCTCTAATTACATAAAGTAACATGTTTCCACCGAGTCTGTCAGTGTGTAGATTTATGTTACAAAGTACTAAAGAATTCACTTTAAATGCAGCCATTTTGAATAATAATCTGCAGTGCCCGGGCAAAGAGATTTGCAAGGAGATCTCACTCCTTGCTGCTTTCTGTATATATGTCAGCCATTTAGTTAGAAGGTATCTAAAATACTGCTTTTCCACAGTTGATTACTTAACCCTGGCAAGATTCATTTAAAAGTAAACTTAATTTGTGCAGTTTCCCAAACTGCTCTAGAATACCATGATCTTTCTTTATAGGACAGATTTGTGTAGATCAGCATGCTATGTTGCAAACACTAATTATGATATTCATTTGAGTTATAGAAGAGCAGAAGCAAAATCTACTTTACTGAATCCAATACAAATATAAGTCAGTGAATAAACAGTTATATTTTTTGGGGCCTAGATGTACAATTGTGCCCAAATATTGTTATGGGTAATTTGACTTTGTAATTGGTAAAACACAGCAAAATGCAATGTAAATATCATAGAAACAAGCAAATAACTAATACCATAAGCAGTTAACCAATGCAATTTTCCATCCTAAAGATAATACCCTAGAGTTTATGTAAAGATTATAATATCATACCATCACTATTGGTGTGAGCTGTACTTGATGGTTTATGCTACATCTTTTAGATGCTTATTATCTATAAAAATGTATAACTGATAAAAAAAAGAAACTATACAGCAGGTTACGTTACTAAAAATTGGCAATAATTTGCTAATTTTTTAATAGGCTCTTTTTTATTAATATTTTTAATAATAAAATTATATTTTTAGTAAAATCATGCTATTTTTCAATATTGAAAATATACAGAATTGTTAACATTCTCAGCAAGTCACTATAGGTTAGTCATAACAGCTTGCAATCAATAATTTGCTCATTTTTAATAGGCTCTTTTTATTATTATTTTTAATAATAAAATTATATTTTTAGTAAAATCGTGCTATTTTTCAATATTGAAAATATACAGAATTGTTAACATTCTCAGCAAGTCACTATAGGTTAGTCATAACAGCTTACAATCGAGTGACGACAATCAAATAAAGACAGTAAAATTCAGTCTGTTGCTCATTGTCATTTAAGAGTTAAAACTGTCAACACAAATTAGTTTATCTGCCCTCTGGAGTGAATTGTAAATATATTTACTAATTCAGCGCCATGTAAACATTTTCTTTGGCTAGGAGAAATTTTAGTGTGTGGCCTTTTCTTCTTTTCTAGACCACACTATTGAGGCCTGTACTGTTAGTGCAATGATCTCTCAAATTCCTTTTTTTTCTTTTTAGTGCGTGCACAAAACACAAAAATACTTTCACTGTACTATACCTGCTGCTCAAAATAAGATATTGCTATATCAGCTTTTATTTAGCAAGCCCATTAAGGCCAGCAGCAGCAATTAAATATTAAACAGGTCTGCTAAACATAGTGTTCTTTAGTGTCTATGACACTTCTCACTTACTCAAATTTTACTTAACTTAATGGGAAGAACAGCTGATCTTAATACCTGTATTGGCTGCGTAATGTTCCTTTCCTAAAGCTGTAAATAAAAAGCATAGTTGAAGTTCATTGCAAGATGTCGTGTGCTTGGTAAAAAAAATATTTGTGGGTTAATTTTCTATTTTTGTTATACAAAAGAGTATAGTCCATGTGTACATCGTAATGTTCATTAAACAAGTTTTCAAATCGCGCAAAAATATTTTTTCAAATGTTACATTTAAATCTATTTTTTTTAAATTATAAAAACATTGTCTCACTTTTAATATTTAATAATAATTTTTTTACAGATATGCATCTCATAAAATATTTTTGGGGGTTATACTCTAGTTTATTTGTGCACTTTCACAGCTTTGTCAAGTTGGCATCTACATGCATTTGATGTGCACTGCTGTGGATTTCATGTGCATGTACAGAGATGTAAATCGGCACACTACTGTTTCACAAGAATACATTAAAAATCAAAACAAGTCCGGCAGTGTTAATTCATCCAATACCACAGGAAACCACTTGAAGAAAAACATGCCTCTTGTATTTCTAAACTGCTGTAAAAAAAGGCAATTCTGAGTGACCAATTCTGAACATGATAGTGTGTTTGATTTAAAAAATGCAGCCCAGCTGCTCACAGGGTTACACACAATGTAACTTCATAAGCAGATCTGAAAGGAACCTGCCTATGGTTTACAGTGGAAATTCTTGCAGTAAATGAGTTTTTTTTTCCTTTGCCTTTACCATAAGCATTTTGTCATTTTTCAATTTTATTTTATTACAAAATATCACTTTCAATGAGATCTTTCTTTCAGATTTTGCATGATGTGGTTAATTATAAATTCATTTGCAATTTTAAGGGTGTATTTGGATGTTATAGTATTTTATTTAGTATATATATATATATATATATATATATATATATATATATATATATATATATATATATATATATATATATATATTGCATGTATTTAAAATCTATTTTTGTGTGTCAACATTAACATCATTTTTTTATAATTTT
The DNA here is from genome assembly GCF_037356315.1 of Lithobates pipiens. NCBI lineage: Eukaryota > Metazoa > Chordata > Amphibia > Anura > Ranidae > Lithobates > Lithobates pipiens. The sequence goes on along the minus strand of NW_027507764.1, from coordinate 377,319,622 downwards.
CCATCAAAAATATTTATTTATTTAGATACAGCTACGTATTATTTTATATATGCCACTATAGTATTAACATGAAACTGGTATAATTACCAGCCATTTTTGCTGTTTTTGAAAATGAATTATTTTAACTGAAACCCATATTGTGCAATTTTTTCTACGTATGCCGAGTGTATCATAATAATTAAACCTTTTAATATAAATTTCACAAATTATAATAAAATAAGGAAAACATTTTCCTGGATTGTGATTCATAAAATATCAGTGTATTAAAAATAATATAACATGTTTTTCCATCCCTGTATGATACAGTGTGTGAAAAACTTTGATTCCTCCCTACCTCTCTACCTTTCTGTTCCATGAACTGTCTGTTGCTGCTGTCTTTTATTTTTGTCAGACAAAAAAAAAATCCTATCCAGATAAACAAATTGAACTAACTGAGAAATATGTATGCTTTCCTACTGAGCGACTTTTAAAATACTAGAAATGTTTTTCTTTTTTATATGTTCATTTCTCATTCCAGCACAGCTATTTATTTGATCAGGTGTGAATTAGAATTCTGTTCATTAAACATGCTTGTTATTCAGCACAAGAGGGTAACGCAAGTCAGAGGAAGTGACTGCCTACAACAGTAATTAAACATGTGTAACCAATTAGTGGGTTTTCTACAATGGCACAAGCATATAATTTACAGAGCCTTTCTATAAGAATAGATGAAAATAGGTACAAAACGTGTGTCTGACTAGAGCATACTTATGTTTAAACATGTCAGCAGAAATGTATTTAAAATATGTAATTCTTAGTTTGTTCACAAATCTGTGAACTCGTTGCTTGGTTGCAATAACATGTAATTTTACTTTTCTGGTAATGAAATATGGCATTTGACAGCGTCAATTATTTTTGAAGAGGGCTAGCAATAAACTGTCTTGTTTTCTTGTTGTGAAACGACAATACTTACCTAGAACTTTGCATACATTTAGTAAAATGTCTTTCAAAGTACCAATTTTAGGGCAAAGGCTTTGTCATTAAGACCTTATAGTGTTGTTACATTAACTACTGAAGAACACAATTGATCTTAACACGTGGCCCATTTAACCAGTAGGTAGGGAAGGGATTATTTTCAGGCAGTTCTTGGACTTGAGTTGTGTTGCATTTTTTTTAGCATTCATGGTACCTAACTGTAAAATATATTGCTATCGATGCGGTAGTTACATAGAATTAGTTAGAATCTGATGTGTTTCAATGTAGTATAAAGAAAAAATACATCTGTGCAGTCAGAGACCACATTTGAGTAACAGAAGTTCAGTTTGTGTTGTCAGGTACTGCTTCAGGTTTGAAAGGTTACAGATTAGTTTAGCAATGTTAACTGAACTGGCAAAGGCATCTCTAATTTTGCTGGAAATTAGGAAGCTTGATGCTAAAGGGGAATCCTAATGAGCCCATCAAAAGCTTGATTTGTACCCAACAGACAAGGTTGCTGTGTATGAAAATATTGGAAATCAATGCCTTCTATGGAATTTCATTAAGAAGCAGTATCCACAATTGATAGAGTTTCATAATTTGATGGATTGTGCAAAGAAAATTATTAGCTAGGTATGGGGACTCTAACACAGGTCTTGAAAATTGTTAAAGTGAGGTAATTTGTACAAAATAAAAAATATTGATTTTACTTGTGCAAAATTTTCAGATGTAGAGTGGTTTATATTTCAGCTTAATAGCTTACGCAATCTTTTCATTTACTTTTAGCAGTACCTGGGGAAGGACCAGATGATGGTGATAGCGGGAATGAAAGTCGAAGTGGAAGCGAAGAGACCAACGTTTGTGAAAAATGTTGTGCTGAATTCTTCAAATGGTCTGACTTTTTAGAGCACAAGAAGACCTGCACTAAAAACCCCCTTGTGTTAATTGTTAATGATGATATAGCAGCAACAGCTTCAGAAGAATTTCCTGAGCCCTCTCCTGCAAGCTCTCAAAGTGATCACGCAGAGAGTGAGGCTGCAGATGAAACAGTTCAGGTAGAAAATAATGACATTTGTGATTTAAAAGAAACAGAAAAGGAAGAGGAACCTATGGAGGTTGAAACCCCAGAAGAAAAGAACTTTCCAAGTCAAGAAGCCTCAAACAATGCTACTCCTCTACCTCAGATAACTGATCCAGCTTCCATGACTAATTACAATATGCCAAACACTAACGTTACATTAGAGACTCTGCAAAGTACAAAAGTAGCAGTTGCACAGTTTTCACAGAATGCACGGTGTGTAGGTGGCACAAGTGCTGCCACTGCAGCTACAGCTATGGCTATTCCAATGATTCTAGAACAACTAATGGCACTACAACAGCAACAGATTCACCAGCTGCAACTCATTGAACAAATACGCAGTCAGGTGGCACTTATGAATCGTCAGAGCCTGCGTCCTCCATTGACCTCTTCAGTTCCAGCACAAAATCCTCCAATTCCAGCACCCAATCAGCTGCAGAGTTTTACCACACATACGACCCTACAGTTAACACCTGTAGTCCCACCCACACTTCCAGGATCAGTACCTAGCAATCAACCACCGTCATTTGAGAACCCACAACATACATCACAGCCTGCCTCTGGAGCAAGTACCCCAAATATACCATGTTCTGTCTCTTGCACACCTACTGAATCAAGCACATCTTTATCAATTAATGCTAAAACAACATCTGTAACCCCTACCCCTGTTCCCAATACTACAACTTGCTCATCTCATTCACAAAGCTCCTCAACTCCTCCATCTATTGGACATGGAAGCATCCTAACCTCACCTTCAAGTTTGCCAAGCCCACTTCTACCTCAGAGCTCCTCAAATAGTGTGATTTTCCCCAATCCACTTGCAAGCATAGCTGCAACAGCTAATGCTTTAGACCCCCTTTCTGCTCTCATGAAACATCGTAAGGGAAAGCCACCAAACGTATCAGTATTTGAGACAAAATCAACCTCTGAAGACCCTTTTTTTAAACATAAATGTCGGTTTTGTGCCAAGGTCTTCGGAAGTGATAGTGCTTTACAAATTCACCTGCGCTCTCATACAGGTGAAAGGCCATTTAAATGTAATATATGTGGAAATCGCTTTTCCACAAAAGGAAATTTAAAAGTTCATTTTCAAAGACATAAAGAAAAATACCCCCATATTCAAATGAATCCATACCCTGTTCCAGAATACCTTGACAATGTCCCAACTAGTTCTGGAATACCGTATGGAATGTCCCTTCCTCCTGAAAAACCAGTCACAACGTGGTTAGATAGTAAACCTGTATTACCAACAATACCAACATCAATTGGGTTGCAGCTTCCTCCCACAATCCCAGGTGTTAACAGCTATCTTGATTCACCAAGCATTACTCCACTGAATAGATCACCCCAAAGGCCATCTCCCACTTCTAGTGAATGCAACTCCTTGTCACCAAATATAAATCATCCTGAGCCCTGCATGGTTACATCTTCTGAATCTCAACAGTCAGCTCAGACAGTAACTACTGCTGTTACAAAAACTGAACCCGTTGTTTTACCCCCTATTGCTGCAAGGACAGGTGAGCAGCCTGTTACTGGACAAGTACCCTCTCCTGTCACTACATCTATCCCAACTCTTACAGATACCAGTACTTCTACAAGTCTCCCCAACCCTGTGCTTCCAGCAATGTCTGATCAATTCACGGCAAAATTTCCATTTGGTGGGCTTCTGGAGTCTATGCAAACATCTGAAACATCAAAACTGCAACAGCTAGTTGAGAACATTGATAAAAAGATGACAGACCCAAACCAGTGTGTAATTTGTCACAGAGTCCTTAGCTGTCAGAGTGCTCTTAAGATGCATTACAGAACACATACTGGGGAAAGACCATTTAAATGCAAAATTTGTGGACGTGCGTTTACTACTAAAGGCAATTTAAAAACCCATTTTGGTGTTCATAGGTCAAAGCCACCACTAAGAGTTCAGCATTCATGTCCCATTTGTCAGAAAAAGTTTACGAATGCTGTTGTTTTGCAGCAACATATCCGTATGCATATGGGTGGACAGATTCCAAACACTCCATTACCAGAGGGCTTCCAAGATGCAATGGACTCTGAGCTTTCTTACGATGAAAAGAATCTTGAAACAATGAGCAATTATGATGAGGACTTTGATGATAATTCTATAGAAGATGAACTAGACCTAAAAGATCTACCAATTGATTCATCAAAACCACTAATGCCATTCTCTGAATCATCACCAGCCTCACCCCCCACTGTCATCTCAAGTATTGCTGCTTTAGAAAATCAGATGAAAATGATGGACTCTGTCATGACTACTCAGCAGTTTATTGGTTTAAAAAATTTAGAAAATGGGTCTGGTGAATATGATCGTTTAAGCAATGATTCATCATCAGCAGCAGGGGATCTGGAGAGCCAGAGTGTAGGCAGTCCAGCAATGTCTGAATCCTCTTCATCAATGCAGGTTTTATCACCTGCACATAGTCATAGTGAAAGCATAAGATCAAAGTCTCCACGTGCAGTGAATCATGAAGAGCCTCCAGAATTACAACTTAAAACAGAAAAGCCTGACAGTCCTATACCTGCTTCTGAAATTGAAGGTGCACTGGATCTGACATCTACGAATCCCGGAAGACCAATCATCAAAGAAGAGGCTCCTTTTAGCCTGCTGTTCCTGAGCAGAGAACGTGGTAAGTTTAAAAGTACTGTTTGTAATATCTGTGGCAAGCCTTTTGCTTGCAAAAGTGCATTGGAAATTCACTACCGCAGCCATACTAAAGAACGACCATATATATGTACAGTCTGCAGTCGTGGGTGTTCCACTATGGGTAATTTAAAACAACACTTACTGACACACAAATTGAAAGAGCTCCCATCTCAGTTATTTGAACCCAACTTTACTCTAGGTCCCAGCCAAACCACTACTAGCCTGGTCACCAGCACAGCGCCTGCCATGATCAAAATGGAAGTGAATGGTCACACCAAGCCGATCTCACTGGGTGAAGGTTCCCACCTTCCAGCCGGAATCCAGGTTCCTGCTGCACCACAGACAGCGATGAGTCCAGGCATCACTCCTATGCTGGCACCCCCACCACGACGAACGCCCAAGCAGCACAACTGTCACTCCTGTGGGAAGACCTTCTCTTCAGCAAGTGCACTACAGATACATGAACGTACTCATACTGGTGAAAAGCCATTTGGTTGCACAATCTGTGGTAGAGCATTTACCACAAAAGGGAATCTTAAGGTAAGGTGACATCTCTCTAGTCATACAAAAGAAACCATAAGAATTTTTGGGAAAAAATGTAAGCTCAGTAGAATTGAGAATGTGCCAGCATTTGCATAATTGCAAATGTTTTTGCCATTTTATAATGTAGATGACATAACATTTTGAAAGCTGCCAAGAAGAAAAAGCTTAGTTGTGCCCCAAATGCTTTAAATGTATGAGAATACTGTATGCACATGCTGCAGATGAGCTCTTAAATTATTATTATTACTATAGTCTGTAAACCATATGCAGCTGCATTTTCAAATTCATGAGGCTGATTTACTAAAGAAGGAATCTTCACACAATAAATTGTGTGAGTATTCACTTTATATATCCAATCATGTCTGGGTATTCAAAGTAAAAAAGGTATTTTCTTTTCACATGACTGGATACTTGAAGCAAATATGTACACAATTTATTGCGTCAAGATTCTTAATTTCCTTAGTAAATTAGCCCTGTTTAGTTACTTGTTCAGTATACTAGATCCCTTTAAATACATTTGTACGCTATAAATTTATAAATTGCAGAAAAAGTAGGGAGAATATTTAAAGGTCAGTTCTATTATTTGCAAGTTTCTTTATGACAATGGTATAAAGCTTAATGTTTGTAATATACTGCTAAACACCATAAAGGGAAATTGAATACATGCAAATTCCATATTGTAAATATGTAATTGAATTCAAGCATCATTTATGCCATTGCCTTTTTGTATATGTGTGAAATTAGCCAGTGTTTGTAGAATTTACAACTGTGCCCTTACAGGGTTAGAAGGAGTTTTTTTTCAAGGTTTTTAATTAATTTAACTTAGCAAACCATTTGTTTCAATATAATTAAAAGGATGTTTACAATAATACCAGATGCATGAAATTCGCTATTAAACCTTTTTGCTTGCCCTCATTTTTATATTAATACTTGTATTGCTACATTTTTCTTAGCTATATAATTCATAAAAACTAAAAAAATTTCTTTCTTACCTTGGCTATGAAATATTGAATTTGCATGTTTAACACTAATATGTTTTTTTATATATCTACAAAGCTTAGATCACAATATTATATTCTTTTACAGCAACAAGATATAGGATTATCTTCTCTAACAGATTACCATTGTTTAAAAGATTGAACTTTCCCTTCTAAAGAGTACAATATCTACAATGTATAATGGTCCAAGCAGAACCAATACGCTATTCTGTGTGTGTCAATTTGTAGTCTTCTCAAATTTTTTTAGAAACTAGCAATATCATTATGTAGCTTGGAGACCCTTCCATTAGGAATACTTGGCAAACGTAATCTCCCCTTGAGTTTAGAATCTTAGCATACTATGAGCACCTAATTGACTGAACCCATTACCGTTTTTAATGGATATTTAGCTTAAAAGAGACTTTTAAAAATGAGCTTACAAATTTTACATTTAGTAGTTATTTTTGTTAAAATAAAAAAATGAACGCTGTTTATTTTATTGGATATATATATATATATATATATATATATATATATATATATATATATAGTGTGTGTGTGTTTTTGCATAGGCCTTTATAACCTTTGTACATTTTTAATTATTTTAACATTATAGAATATAATTTTTCGACTAAGAAGGGATTTCCAAGTAGAGACCTTTAGAAGGAAGTAGATTTAGAATAAACTTGTTTATGTGTTTATGCTAAATTATTATTTTTACTGTTGGTGAATGAAATATTTATGGGATTTAGATACACAGAGTTCATCACCACTGCCAACTCCCTCTAGGTACAAGGCACGATTCCTCGGCCATCTGGATATTGAACAAGCCATGGCATGTCTTGCGCTCTTTTTCAGAAGGTTTAGAAAAGAGAAAATATTTTGTTTTGCATAAATGTTCTTTGTTTGTGCTGCCTTCTACTGTATGTTCTCTCATTTTGCAATATATCTGTGTAGAAAGGAAGTTCTGCAGTGTAGACAGACATGTAATAATTCTTGGGTTTATTAGTTTGTGCACCTGCAAGTTGTATTTGTAGGCCCCACATAGATATTTTAGAACAATTGCCAGTCCTATTTTAGTAGTCCAGAATAATGTTCGATATGAAATGAACTGTGTGGAAACAAAATTTGAATAATGGGTAAGAGAATGATAAACTAAATTTTCTAAGCAGCAATATCATCTTGCGGATTATACCAAATCTGGATGGTGATACCTGCATGTATATCTGTGTAGTAGGGCACTTATTTATTCAAGCCACTCCCACTAAAGGACATCAACAATTGAAAGATTTTAGGGCTATCCATTTAGGCATTAGTTTTGTAATTATCTAAACAACACCTTGCTGTATTCTGCTGTATATATTTGATTGTTTAATACACATCTACTGCCCTTGTGATCATATCATATTATATAGTTAGTACTATGCTGACTATACTTAATTCTTTTTTTTTCTTCCTTTCTTTTTAACATATATAGGTCCATATGGGGACACACATGTGGAATAATGCCCCTGCACGGCGTGGCCGTAGACTTTCAGTAGAAAATCCGATGGCTTTGTTAGGTGGAGATGCACTGAAGTTTTCCGAGATGTTTCAAAAGGATTTGGCAGCTCGAGCGATGAATGTTGACCCTAGCTTTTGGAACCAATATGCTGCTGCTATCACAAATGGGCTGGCTATGAAAAACAATGAGATTTCTGTCATACAGAACGGAGGAATTCCCCAGCTCCCAGTCAGCTTGGGTGGAACTGCAATCCCACCATTAGGCAACCTGTCTAGTGGAATGGACCGAGCACGTACTGGCAGCAGCCCTCCTCTCATTAGTATGGACAAAGTGGGCACTGACTCGATTGTAAATCGACCATTCACAAGGTTTATTGAGGAGAACAAGGAAATTGGCATAAACTGAATGCTCTTGCAAAGGAGAGTTAAAAAGGAAGACTTAAGCCACTTATCAATTGTACTATTTAATGTACAGATTTTTGAACATTTATCACAGTGTCCTAATTCAAAACATACTGTCCCCTTCCCAAAAATACATTACCTTGAGGTTGCGGAAGAGATGTCTTTGCAGGACTGTGCATGGTACTTTCTTTTACCTTTTAAATGACTGGAATGGACTTTAATCCCCATTTAAGGTTACTGAATTTGTTGAGTAACAGGCTGGTTTAGGCTACACAATTATGTTTTCCTTACATAAAAAAAAGATTCAACTCATTTAAAAATGACTCCAAAAAAATTGCCAGTTTTGTTCAGATTAGAAATAAACTTGAAGTTTCTTTGTAAAGATTCTAATTCATTACTAAATGTTCAATTTAGTATGTCCGAATACTGTGGTTTATAACAGTATCCTTGTGGGTAGTATTTATAATAACATTATGCGGGTATTCAAGAGGAAACAAGCCCAACCTTCAATTAAATTTTGTACAGCAAGGTACATCCAAGTCTGTGCCCTTTTTTTTTAGCAAGTTTGCTATAAGCCAGTGATGTTTATTCCAATGCAGACAACATTGTGACATTTTATTTGGGAAGATAGCATGCTTTACCTGTGCGAGTATCTGTAACAAATCCTTTTATTTAAATATTTGTAGCTGCTATGTGGACAGTTGTTCAATATAAATGAGAAAATGTTGTGTGGAGAAATAGTTCAATGGTTGAAAATCCACTTAAAACTTTTTTCACTCTAAAGTATTCACACCATAGGAAACTGTGAATAAAAAAAATCTCCATGTTAATTTCACTGTACAATAAAGGGTAATGTTTGTATAATGTGCTTGCAAACTCTTAATTTATATGACTGCACTTTTAGAATTTTGTACAAGTTTGTCTAGAATTAAAAAGAATACATATGTAAACTATTTAAAATTAGTTAATTTGGTAAAAGGCAAATGAAGTAAAATACATAAAACTATTTTAAAAAGTGTTATAGTTTCCCCATTGTTATTTCCATTGTCAGTTTATGTTGCAAAGTACAGTCTGGTTTTGTCCATATAACAGAGCATTTTAGAAGAAGTTAAATGGTTCAGGAAAAAAATAAGCAACGAGGGAACAGCGGTTTTTGACTTACCAATGATTCAGCAGTCTAAAAATGTCTAAGCTAAGGTTTAAATCTCATGTGCTTCAATTTCTGTGATACCAAGAATGAAAACAGACATTGAAGCATACTTGAAAATCAATTTTAAAAGCATTTTGAGTATTTGTGTCTGTTTGCCTTATATATTGTTAACAGAAGTAGCTCTTCGATAGTCAATATTAGCAAATGCAGCCTCTTTATATTTAACATTAATTGTTCATACCATAATATTTTTACATGATCTTATGGAGTAACCGCAAAAAGGTTTTACATTATAGCATGGTAGAAATGAGAACGGAAAATGTTGTAAGTGCTACCTCATTTATATGTATTAAACAAAACTCTACTGAGGGGGCATCAAACACTACAGGGGTAATTTAGCAAAGGAGTCATTCTTACTTTGGCCTATTGAATCTGGAACATTCACTGATATGCAGGCACACAGGAAAAAAAGAAAATTATCCTGTACTTAACATAATTTTTAAAGCATGTTCATTGCAATGAAGTAAAACTGACTTCTTTGATTAAAATAGTCTCTTGGAGTTAAGGTAATAGACATTTTATTTTCTACTAAATAAATTATGTATAGATAAAACAAAGTAAGTTCCAATAATTTTTTTTTTACCTAAAACATTAGTTGCCTTCAAATTTCAGAAATACATTCCGCACTATTTACTATAATTCTAGAAGGAAAAAAAGAACTCATAAAATCATGACAAAAATACAATTTGCACTCAATAGGATTAAATTAGATTTTTGCACACACAGAAGTGTTATCTAATCTATCTTTCTTAGTCATTAAACTGTAAAAAAAAGTCTGGAATGGTAAATCTGTGGCCAGTTATAGTTGTTCTTTAGCTCCAGAGTGTTGTTGTTCTTTATTTTTTCTTCTGATGAATTGGGGGTAATGTAAAGTCTACTTAATGAAGGATGTCTATTATTTAAGCAGGGATTGTTAAATGTTGTACATAAAAGGACTGCTCATTGATAATGTCAGATATGCCCATTATTAATTTAGAGTTGGGATAATGCCTGTAGTGTGGTGAAAGAGATAAATATTTTTGTACTGCAACACTACGCAAGGTAAATACCTGCTTGAATCCTGTGGGCCTTGAAACGAAGATTTCGTATTTCTACTCTATCTTGCAGGCTTGAACTTAATGGATGTCTTAGTTTAGCCTATTCTCTGTGATATGGAACTGAATAAAATGCAGGATAGAATTTTGTTTGTGAATTGTGTCCCTTGAATTCTGTAATAGCCCAAGGATATAAGCATTATGCTAATTTATAAAGAGTGAACCATCTGATAACGTGAAGCCAGTATGCCTCATAATTAATTATAGCTAATTCCTTTGTCTGTCACTGAAAATTCTGCACCTCACCTTTCTGATAAGTATAGATTCACAAAATCAAGAGGTAATATGCTGTAACAATCAGCATAATGTTAGGGTCACTAGAGAATTTGTCATTCTTGTGCATTTATGGCTATGATCCTGATGAGGTCTTCTCTAAACAACGCTGCATCTGATTTGCTATACACTTAGCAAACTGAATGTTAGACAATAAGGAGAATCCATGTTACTTTGAATTTCCAAACAAATGCTAGCACAAATCCTGTTTTTAATTCCCTTTATACATAATTAGGGTTAACAAAGCCTTATAGTGTATACTAGCATTTCTTTTGTAAAGAGAAACATGCACTTTGCAAAGCGAACACTTACTTTGCTGTATGAACAGTGTATTTGAGCAAATCAATTCCACTTTTTCTGACATGATAAAATACATTTCCACTAGCTTCCACCCTAAAAGATGCAGGGAATTTGCAGCTGAAAAAAATAACTGGCATAAAAAAATTGCATGTGTTAGCCTCTTTCTGGCAATTTTTGAAGGCAGTGGTAGTAGTAGACAACCATATTATTTTCAAGGGCATTCGCTGAGTTTAAGTTTTTCGAGTTGGAGGTGACTATTGCTAGGCCAATAACGGACGTTTGTAGCTGCTGTCTCTCAATGGAATGATTGTTTAGAAAAAATTATTGTTGATTAGTTCTTGCTCCCATATCCAATTGTAATTTCAAGCCCAACGCCAATAAAATATTTTTTTTAATACAGTGAGGAAGAATTAGAATTTATTGTCAGGTTTTAATCTCTGTCTGCAAGAAATGGGAAATGTGTTGGTCCTCAAGACAGAAAACATTTTCAGAAATCTTTCCTCACTGTATTAAAAATGTGTTAGAGAGATTTCCCACCAGTTCTTATCCTGAAAATAAATCAGGGGATTTTTCCCAGTACGAACACCGGCCGCTATAGAAATCTGACAAACTAAATTAATGTATTATTGTTGCACCTCCCCCTTTTTAGTGTGCATCAATTAAAACCTTCAGTGGTATAAATTATAATTTTTCATATACAAAGAATGCCTAAAGTAAACATTCAATACTTCATACTTCAAGAGGTGCAACAATATTACATTTATTTTGTTTGAAGTAGGGATTGTGGCAATACAAGTTTGTTGTTTGCAGCCACCCATTAGTTTTATCTGGATTTATGTTGGATTGATTATTTTAGCACATACTGGTTGTAAAAGGTAGCACGGGATAGCACACACCCATTGAAGAAACCTGACAAAGGCTCCAACCCTCCTCTACTTTATTCCAAAGAAAAAATTTTTGGCATAAGTTATGATTTAATGTATATGAACACATTTAGGCTAGGGTCACCTAAGAGATTTACCTACCAGTTTTTCTTTTAAATTGAAAATTGCAGCATGCAGATTGTGGCATCTGAAAATGACTGCATTACTTCAGTGCAGATAGGAAATGCTCAGATTGTGCCAAGCAAGAGGATCAAAATACCGCGACTGGTGAAACAATATCTTCTAATTGGCAGGAACAGAGCATTTCCTATTATTAATTTTAAACATTAAAGCTCTTGTGTGACCCTAAACTAAGTTTTTCTGAAATTCAGCAAACCTGAGTTCTTTTCAAAAATCTTATTGGGTCCTGGAATTAAAAAAAAGACCAGTCTATAAAGTGTGACTTCAATCACCAAACGATATACATTTGTACTTGCTCTGCATCCTAGTAGCTAATGTCAATAGGATGAATTAGCTTTGCGAAGATAAATTTTGTTTCATGCAGTATTAGCATTTTCTCTGAGCATACAAGGACAAATACATTTACATTTTAGTAAAAGTATAGTCATACTTTAAACTAGGCCCACACAAGAGTTTTTCTTATGCATGGATCCTTATGCCTGCATTCTTTCAAGATGGAACTTCCAGTAAAAGCTGTATACAGTAGTATGTGACAAAATCTGAGCACTTCCCACTGGACCTTTACACTGAGATGATTCAGAAATAATTAGTTACATGTGAATTTTTCATAATACGAATCTCCCTTTAAAAAAAAAATGTGTTTTTAACCACTTTAGCCCGGAAGATTTGGCTGCTCAACGACCAGGTCATTTTTTGCGATACGGTACTGTATTGCTTTAGCTGACAATTGCATGGTCGTGCGATGTTGTACCCAAATTTAACATCCTTTTTTCCCACAAATAGAGCTTTCTTTTAGTGGTATTTGATCATCTCTACGTTTTTTTTTTTTGCGTTATAATCAAAAAAAGAGCGTCAATTTTGAAAAAAACAATATTTTGTACTAGGCCGATATATATTCTTCTACATATTTTTGTAATAAAAATCACAATAAGCATATATTGATGCGCAAAAGTTATCTACAAAATAGGGGATGGATCTATGGCATTTTTATTATTTTATTTTTACTAGTAATGGCGGCAATCTGCAATTTTTATCGGGGACTGAGATATTGCAGCGGACAAATTGGACACTTTTGACAAATTTTTGGGACCATTGACAATTATACAGTGATCAGTGCTATAAAAATGCACTGATTACTGTATAAATGTCACTGGCAGGCAGGAGTTAACACTAGGGGAGCAATCATGGGGTTACCTGTGTTCCCTATGTGTGTTCTAACTGTAGGGGGATGGGACTGTCTAGGAGGGGAGTACTTAGTATGAACACATGATCTGTCCCTACTCCCCTGAAAGAACCGGGATTTGTGTGTTTACACACACAGATCCTGGTTCTGCTACTGTCATGAGCGAACGCAGGTGCCTGGCGGACATGGCACCCGCCAGGCACTCGCATCGGCTCCTGGCACAAGCCCTAGTGGCCAAAAGGTGAAGCGATGTAAGGTAACATAGTTTCGCCCAGCCATGCCATTCTGCCGCAATAAAACTGTGGCGGCTGGTCGGCAAACAGTTAAAAGCTGTGATTCTGTCCGTGTGAGGATTAAACAGGAACTTTTGGTGTCTGTAATTTTAATTCCTTAAATCCTGTCAGATGAGGGCACTTTGTCTCAAAAATCTGCATGGCCCACAGATGTGTTTTCCAATTTGAGTACTCAGATGATATATACTATTAGCTAATAAATGTGTCATTTAAAATTAATCATAAATGTGTGTCTAAACTTAGGAGCAAACATTTAATATATTGCAATTTACCAGCCCTTGGTTGCAGTGTTCGAATGGCCTCATTTGTTTTAATTTCCATCAAGTAAAGAAAATACCTGGTGTTCCTGCTAGAGATCCTGAAGACTACTAATTCTGTAATGGAGATGAAGAAAAGAAGAACCTGGACATGTTTGAAATCCAGCCTGGGTGACAACCATGAGTCCCTCCATAAATACAGTGGAGTAAGTACAGCCACCCTAGAACAGGGAGTGTGTTAGTTGCAGGATTACCAGGTGAAAATAAAAGGTAAAAATAATCCTGGGAAAAAAAACACTTAATCTACTTCATCTAAGCAATTGTAAGCTGCAATAAAACAGTTTTGTCTGAAGTTGGACTTTCAGCAACGGTTCAACTTTATATCTGGCATGATTATACAAATGGTTTGTGTTTTGTACTGAATACTTAATGCGTTTTAAGCTCTGTACTTTAACTATGAGGGTGATTTACTAAAGGGTGTATATTCTCCTTCTCTTTGATGCATGACCACTTAAATTTCCCAGTCAGAGTTGGGCTAGGGTCACAGAAGAACTTTTCAACTTTTAGGCTGCATTCAAACCTAAGCAATATGTAACGTTTTGCATCTTCCCCTCCACAGTGCCCACAGCATATAAATCTTATTTTTACATTAAAATACTGCCTCTATACCTTTTTAGATGATCTGTATACCACGGTTACATGATAAAATGCACAGTTTCTCCAATGCTGAGAGATCACGAAGGAGGAGATTTTCACTGCTGACTGTATACACGCCCACATGTGTGATGTCAATATCATGTGACCTGGCTATCTCTGAGAACAAGTAACTGTTCTCTTCAGCATAAAAGACACAACTGAGCATGTGCAGGTTGGGTACCCTGCCTGTGTTAGCTGGCCTTCTCCAGATAGACAGTGCTGGAGGGAAGGATCTATGCATACAGGATAAAACATCCTTTTTACACAATACAGAGGAATAACACCTTAAGTTCCACAGTGAGTATAACAAGCATGCTTTACTACATATACAGACAGATTTTACTGTTGTGGGTTTAGTAACACTTTAAGCATGGATTTGGCCCATTTGTTGCACAAAAGACTATTGATGTGAATTGGCTGCCTGTTGCATAACAAACGTGCCAAAAAAGCTTAAATGCCATTCTTTGATGCACATTATTCACATTTATTATTTTGTTGCATTGAAAACAGGTAACAAAAAGCGCAGCTGCTACCCGCGTTTGGGATGCCATTAAGAAATAATGTCACTGCAACCGTGGTGCTGTTTTTATGTATTTTTTGCATGTTTCCATAAGTGTGGGCAGAAGCGCATAGCCATGTTTCCATGTTACTCACATGTGCATGCAACCTTAAAGCATATTCAAATCCAAAAACAAAAATGTTTATATTTTTAGTTTTTGCACATAGTAGGGAAAGTATAGGACTCCTGTCAGGTATTTATTGTGATCTGTGTCCTCATGGGGATATTTCACTTTACTTCCTGTTGGTACAGGAAGTGATTGAAAATCTCTCCTGTGGAGTAACAGACTTAAAGAAAACCCTTAATTTCCTGTTTCACTTTCAAAGGCTGCCAGGAATATAGAAAATAGATAGATAAAATCCAGTACAGTCAGTTCGTATTAGCAAAGGCAGGGATTAATGTTTGACACGTTTCACACCATATTTTGGTGCTTAGTAATGACTTTTTCTCACTGATTCACTGCAGAGCCTGCACCTAAGTGTTCCTACAGGGTGTATGCCTTGAGAGAATTTGGGTTTAGAGCGGCAAATATCTTCTTAAAGTGTTGTACTGACTTCAAGTATAACTAAATCAAAACTTTTTTTTAATTGGAGAGAGATTAGAACACCTGTCAAGTTTTTACATCTGTCTGTGCCCCTGTTAGGAAGATTTACCCATTCTATTTGTCCTGTTTGTCCTGTTTACTTTTATCACTGAAAGTGAAAGTAAAAGAAAATACTAACGTTAGGGTTGTCCCCAGAACTGTAATAGAGGGGAAATCTTTCAGTGGGAATGCTGGCTCTGGTGACAACCAATGATTCCCTCACTTTAGAAGGATTTCCTCTCACTTCCTGTTTTGGCTATGGGACAGGAAGTGAGAGGAAATCCTCCAGGAAGTGAGAGGAAGTCCCCCATAGCCAAAACACTTCCTGTTTTGGCTATGGGACAGGAAGTGAAGGGAAATGTCCCCATTGAGACACAGAAGCCAAAAATAGGCAGGAGTTAAACCCTCCCTTACTCTATCCAAAATGGAAAAAAAGTTTTGTTTTTAGTTCTACTTTAAGACATTTATTTTCTTTTAAACCAACCCTTACACAGTTACATTTCACCTATAAACATAGGAAAGTATATCCCACCCAGACTTCCCTTGCCTTCTTATTCAGAATTCACTGGATCTTCATGCAGCTAAATACATCAGAGTGTATTCCTGCCATCAGACCCTTCTACAGTGTTCTGCACTGGACCTAAGCAATTTTCTGTAGCTGCTTTCTAATTGATCTTTGTAAGGAGAACTAACATACTTTCATTAAATAATGTCTCAATTAATTGTATTCAGCAGGACCTACATGCTGCTTCCAGTTGTCAGAGCAGTAAATCTGTTATGCAAAACCCAGCAATAAAAAACTAGGTAAAACCCATGTATTGATGGAACCCACTAAAAAAAAAAATAAAGGCAGGAAAATTGCTTGTGTTCCAACAGCCATTAGTATTGGTTCCTGGCTGTTAACACTTCCTATAGAACTGAAATGGTAATTTACCACACACAGTATGTTTTATACCAACCTACACATTCTGTAATCACCAAGAGCTTGGATCAGATTAAGGGAGCATTTCTACTTCATCTTATTTTTCCTTTAAAGCAACTGGTTGAAAATACATCAACTAGTAAAACATTTGTAATGTACACATGGCTTCAGTAAACTTCCTGTTTTGTGTGAGAATGCTAGTGATGCCATCTCTGGAGATCAAGTATAAAATAAGAGACCCCCTCCCACCTAAAATTGAACCAAGGTAGCCATCTTACAAAACCAAAGAAATTTCCCAGCTAAACTTACCAACCAGCCTCGACCAACTGAATTGAACTGTCTATCAATATGTGTTAAAAAGGGGTCTAGTCTGCACACATTTGCAAATACATGCATAAGCTACAGGCTGCGCACTGACACCTTTGCTGCCATAGTCCTATGTGCTGAGAGTTCAGTGTGCCCCTGTGCCTTTAAGGAGGGGTGGGCTCCTTCCAGGCTCACCTGTCCTCCGCCTGTCCATTAAAATGCATGTGCTTCCATTGTGGAGACTCACAGAAGTTAGTTAGGACTACAGAAAGTCGGGGTGCCTTGACAGGGCCTGTAGCTTACGCATGTATTTGCTAATGCGTGAAGACTTAAAAAAAACTCTGTTTTTAACGCATATTGTTAGACAGGTCAATTCAGTTGATTACAGGCTGGTTGGTATATTAAACTTGGAAATTTCTTTGGTTTTTGTTTGACATATGTCACCCTTCCAGTGCTCCTTGCTGCAAAGACAAGTTATAGGTGGGGTCAGTGGCCACTTGTTTGTAGCCTTCTTACAAAACTACAGGCTGAATTCACAAAGCTTCCACACAAGGATAAAGATTGACTGTCATGTTAAAATCTCATTGGACTCTGTTAATAACTGTTATTTTTTTGAAAATAGTAATCCTTATTTTTATGTGTTAGCTGTGTGAATTTAGCTAAGGGGAATTTCAGACAGGTCAAGTCAACACATACTGTAGTAATCTTTAACTAAATACATACTTACCAGTCCAAGTAGTCCAGTGCTGTCTTCCTACAACCAGAATTATTAAGTGAGGACTTTGATCCTGTGCCACCATCTTGGATTTGGACGCCAACTTCCTGATCAATACAGGTGATCCCCTACTGCTCATGCGTCCCCAAAGATGTGTGATATGAAAGGCTTTCAGGAGGAAAGGGGGGGGGGGGCGGACCCAGCAAACATCATACTGACCTAGCTAAAGAATAATGAATTAGAAGCTAGTGCTTGAGGGGAAATACACTTGCTACCCAAAAAGAAAATACAAAGGAGAGTAAAGGTCTTCTTCAAGGTGTATGTAAACCCAAACATTGAACTTCTCCTATTTGTTTCCATTTGGTCTATTAAATATACAATTTAAAGTGTTATGTTAGATCTGTTTTAAGTGCAAAAATAATTGATGTTAATTGCAGAAATGTTGTCAGCTGGTACTGGTAGTTCTTATGGACTCTACGCCCTTGTACACACGGTCGGACATTCCGATGGAAAATGTCCGGTCGGACTGTGTTGTCAGATAATCCGACCGTGTGTGGGCTCCATCTGACTTTTTCCATCGGAATGTCTGACCAACAAAGTTTGAGAGCCGGATATAAAATTTTCTGACAACATGATCCGATCGAACTTTGTATGATCGTTTATAGAGAATTCTGATCAAAGTGCCACGCATGCTCAGATCAAATTACGAGACCAAAGCTATTGGCTACTAGCCTGAACGTAGTCCTGTCGTAACGAACAAATGTCATCACGTTCCGAATTATGGGATTTTCCGACAACTTTGTCCGACCGTGTGTATGCAACACCAGTTTCGGCCAAAATCCGTCTGAAAAAATCAGATGGATTTTGTGGTCGGAATGTCCGACCGTGTGTACAAGGGCTACCTCTGATGGCTTTTATCATTTAGCATTGTTCTCAGCCAGGTCTGTAGAATACAGAACACTTCCCTCATGTTATAAAGGGGATGGTGATCAGAATGCCTAATGCATTTCTTTTCCTAGGGTGACAGTGTTTTTTCTCCTTAAATATAAGTGGGCATTGTCACCCTAGAACAGGACACATGTTACTGGCAGATCACCAGGTGAAAGGAAAAGGAAAAAATAACTTGAGTGAGTGTTGTCACCCTAGGACAGGTCACGTGTTACTGGCAGATCACCAGGTGATAAAAAAGAAAAAGAAGTCTAGAAAAATGCAGCTATCATATCTAAGAACTGGTAAGCTGTAATATATAACATTTTTGTTCTTGGGCATAGATACACTTTAAATCAGTATTAAATCCAAAACTAAAAATGTATTATATTTCAGCTTACAAAACATGAGATAGGGTGGCTGCATCAGTTTCATTTTCTTTGGCTTTTTCCCTCAGTTTTCACCTGGTGGTCCAGCCAGTAACACACCTCCTGCATTAGCGTGTCCTTACTCTGGATGGAGGAGCATAGAGGGCACAGTAAACAGCAGCATTGGCAGTCTGGAGGGGATGGTAATGTTAAATGTATTAGCAGATTTAGATACACTAAAAAATGGAGGCCAAACTCAATCTCACACTTTATAATTAGTTACAGCAAACTGTTTTTTCCTTTTGGTTTAAAGGTTTTGCATGAATAAATAAAAGATGATCATTTTGATTACCTCTGCCAGTGTTAAGTGGTTTGTCTTATCCCTGTAAACTGATACAATCTGCTGAAGAGTTTGGGCTTGTAAAAAACAGAAGACTTACCGGCCAGATCATCAAATGAAAATAGAAGACAGAAAACAGAAAAGGGAAATGAATACAGCCATCACATCTAAGAACTGGTAAGCTGAAATATAATAAATATTTGCTTTTGGGTCTAATACTGCTTTAACCACTTCCCGACTGCTGCACACTGATTTACTTCAGCAGAATGGCATGGGTAGGCAAAAGGGCACATCCAGGGAACACACTAAACCCCTTGATTGCCCCCTAGTGTTTAACCCCTCCCCTGCCAGTGACATTTATACAGTAATCAGTGGCTATTTTTAGCTCTGATCGCTGTATAAATGTCAATGGTCCCAAAATAGTGTCAAAAGTGTCCGATCTGTCTGCCATAATGTCGCAGTCCCGATAAAAATCGCAGATCGCCGCCATTACTAGTTATTAAAAAAAATTATAATAAAAATGCCATCTATCCCCTATTTTTTAAAATGTATAACTTTTGCGCAAACCAATCAATATAGACTTATTGCTATTTTTTACCAAAAATATGTGGAAGAAATTTGTTTTTTTATATATTTTTTGGGGATATTTATTATAGCAAAAAATTAAAAATACAGCTTTTTTTTCAAAATTGGCAGATTTTTTTTTTGTTTATAGCTCAAAAAGTTAAAACCGCAGAGGTGATCAAATACCACCAAAAGAAAGCTCTATTTGTTGGAAAAAAGCATAAATTTTGTTTGGGTGCAACATTACACGACCGCACAATTGTCAGCTAAAGCGACGCAGTGCCAAATCGCAAAAAATACTCTGGTCAGGAAGGGGGTAAATCCGTCCGTGGCTGAAGTGGTTAAGGAATATGAAGGAAAATTTTACTATCTTCCATATAATGATCAGTCAGATACTTCACTGCCTGTAACCTTAATCTGACAAAGGTCAATTGCTACGGATTACACATATATTTCCCCAGTTTATATACATAAAGCTTGATGTGTGCTACCATGAAAATGGAAGGATGTCAGACAGCTAAGAGGTCTCTGGGGCAAGGATTAGAACCTCTGTGAGGTTTCTATTGCTATCTGTGTCATCCTTTGTGTAGATTTTACTTACCATTCTAATAAGTGCCGGTCACTAAGACAAAAAAAGGGGAATTTTAATAGGTTACACAGGCTATAAAAATCCGACATAGGGTTAAACCCTTCCTAACTCTACTAGAAAAAAGGGACTATAATCTTATGTGTGTCCCAGTTGGAAATACTTCCCCTCACTTCTTGTTTTGGCTAAGAAACAATAAAAAGTTGGCAGTGCTTCTTATTCCCCCACTCTATTGAAAACTAAAAATCAAGGTTTTGTCCGTAGTTAAGCTTAGAACTGGTGTTATACAATTAAAATTTTATATGCTTCTAGGAGAGAAAGTATTATGTGCCCGCATGATTACACAGTGTTCCAAAAATTACAGAACAAGAAACATGCCCAAAATTCTCATGACCTTCAAAAATCCCATAGCAGACCATTGGAGGGGTCTGTGGACTATTTTTTATGTAAAGAATCCGACATGAAATATTATTTGTCGGTAATTTTAAACATGTTTTTTAAGTTTTTAAGCCTCCTGCATAAACCCACTGAGGTGGCAAAAAAAAAAAAAAAGAAAAAAAAAACATGTTTTTCCTCTGTAAACATCAGTGGTGCTGCAACACTTATGCCGTGTACAGACGATTGGACATTCCGACAAAAAAATCCTGCATTTATTTCCGAAGGATGCTGGCTCAAACTTGTCTTGCATACACGCGGTCACACAAATGTTGTCGGAAATGCCGAAAGTCAAGAACACGGTGATGTACAACACGTACGACGAGTATTAAGCCCTCCTGAGTCAATACTTTGTAGAACTACCTTTTGCTGCAATTACAGCTGCATGTCAATTTGGGGCTGTCTCTACCAGCTTTGCACATGTAGAGAGTGACATTTTTGCCCATTCTTCTTTGCAAAATAACTCAAGCTCTGTCAGATTGAATGGAGAGCATATGTGAACAGCAATTTTCAAGTCTTGCCACAGATTCTCAATTGGATTTAGGTCTGGACTTTGACTGGGCCATTCTAACACATGAATATGATTTGATCTAAACCAGGGGTTTCCAAACTATCGCCCTCCAGTTGTTCAGGAACTACCATTCCCATCATGCTAAATCATGACTGAGAATGTCAGGGGTTTACAATACCTCATGGGAAGTGTAGTTCCGCAACAGCTGGAGGGCCATAGTTTGGAGATCCCTAAACCATTCCATTGTAGCTCTGGCTGTATGTTTAGGGTCGTTGTCCTGCTGGAAGGTAAACCTCAGCCCCAGTCTCAAGTCTTTTGCACACTCTAAGCCCTTGTACACACGGTCGGAGATTCCGACAACCAAATCCGTCGGATTTTGTCTCGACGGATCTTGTCCGAAACTGTTGCATACACACGGTCGGACAAAGTTGTCGGAAAATCCGATCAGAACGTAATGACGTAATTTTGTTACGATGGGACTACGTTCAGGCTAGTAGCCAATAGCTTTGATGTAGGAGTTTGATCTGAGCATGCGTGGCACTTTGTCCGATCGGAATTCTCTACACATGATTGGAGTATGTCCGATCAGAGCATTTTGTCGGAAAATATTTCCGGCAATTTGGAAAATTTGGTCCGACGGATATTCCGACGGAAACAGTCCGATGCAGACCACACACAGTCGGAATATCCAACAAAATGCTCAGATCGGACACATTCCGTTGGAATCTCTGATCGTGTGTACAAGGGCTTACAGGTTTTCTTCTAAGATTGCCCTGTATTTGGCATTTTTCCATCAACTCTGACCAGCTTCCCTGTCCCTGCTGAAGAAAAGCATCCCCACAACATAATGCTGCCACCACCATGTTTCATGGTGAGGATGGTATGTTCGGGGTGATGTGCAGTATTAGTTTTCCACCACACTACAGCTACTTTCACACTGAGACACCCTGTGAGTGGCCGAAAACCTTTGTAAAAATGATGGTAAAGCGCTGCTACAAAATAGCGGTGCTTTACCGCCCACGGCCCCACGCCCCAGTGTGAAAGTAGCCATAGCGTTTTGTTTTTAGGCCAAAAAGTTCAATTTTGGTCTCATCTGACCAGAGCACCTTCCTCCACATATTTGCTGTATCCCACACATGGCTTCTCGCAAACTGCAAATGGGAATTTTTATGGCTTTCTTTCAACAATGGCTTTCTTCTTGCCACTCTTCCATAAAGGCCAGATTTGTGGAGTACACAACTAATAGTGGTCCTGTGGACAGATTCTCCCACCTGAGCTGTGGATCTCTGCAACTCCTCCAGAGTTACCATGGGCCTCTTGGCTGCTTCTCTGATTAATGCTCCCCTTGTACAGCGTGTCAGTTTAGGCAGACAACCTTGTCTTGGTAAGTTTGAAGTTGTGCCATACTCTTTCCAAAATTGATGGATTAAACAGTACTCCAGCTTGGGATCATTTTTTATAACCTAATCCTGCTTTAAACTTCTCCACAACTTTATCCTTGACCTGTCTGGTGTGTTCCTTGGCCTTCATGATTCTGTTTGTTCACTAAGGTTCTCTAACAAACCTCAGAGGGCTGCACAGAACAGCTTTTTGTTTTACTTTTTTACATTTACTAATTAGGTAACTTCTTTAGGCAATTGGTTCCACTAGATTTTAGTTAGGGGGTGTCAGAGTAAAGGGGGCTGAATACAAATACACCCCATACTTTTCAGATATTTCTTTGGAAAAAATGTTGAAAAGCATTTATCATTTTCCTTCCACTGCACAATTATGGACCACCGTGTGTTAGTCTATCACATAAAATCCCAATAATATACATTTACGTTTTTTTTGTTGTACCATGAAAATATTTGAAAAATTTCAAGGGGTGTGAATACTTTTTTCAAGGCACTGTACATTTTCATATCACAGTGCAAATATATATATATATATATATATATATATATATATATATATATATACACACACACACATACATATACACACTATTCTGCAAAAGGTTTAGGCAGGTGTAAAAAAATGCTGTCAATTAAAAATGCTTTCAGAAATAGGAGTGTTAATAGTTTATTTTTATTAATTAACAAAATGGAAAATAAATGAGCATAAGAGAAATCCAAATCAAATCAATATTTGGTGTGATCACCCTTTGCTTTCAAAACAGCAAACTTTTTCTAGGTATACTTGCAATTGCAAACAGTTTATGAATGAACTCAGCACGTAGGTTGTTCTAAACATCTTGGAGAACTAACCACAGATCTCCTGTGAATGTAGGCTGCCTCAAATCCTTCTGTCTCTTCATGTAATCACAGACAGACTCGATGATGTTGAGATCAGGTCAAATCATCACTTCCAGGATGCCTTGTTTTTCTTTATGCTGAAGATAGTTCTTAATGACATTGGCTTTTTTTCGGGGTCATTGTCTTGCTGCAAAATAAATTTGAGGCCAATCACATGCCTCCCTGATGGTTATGGCATGATTAGTGGTGTATTTTGGTTTTGTGCTGCCCAAGGCAAGATCGGGCGCCCCTATCGAAATTTGTCCCACCTCTTCCTGTTCCATTAATACCCACCACCATCCAATCCAAACCTGTCCTTTAAAAACGGACAGATGGGGATCTATTCCCCATCTGTCTGGCGGATCAGATCAGATGGCAGTCTGATGGAAATGGACAGGTTTGTCCATTACATCCAACCGTCCCATAGAGGAGAGCGGGCTGTGTCCATGTCCACTCTGCATAGTTATTTATTTTTTGTACAGGTGCAATTTTTTTTTTTCATTAACATTTTCATTTTTTTACATTTTGGGGAGGCTTTGAAGTGACATCAGGGGTCTAAACAGGCCTCTAATGTCTCTTTTTTGACACAGGGAAATGGACTGAAAACAGTCTCTTTTTCTGCAGTCTGCAGTTGCACTGTGGATGAATGAGATATGAGTCTATATAGAGACTTCCATTAATTCATAAAATGAAATATAGTAAACAGTGTTTGCTATATTTCTTTTACACACTGACAGACACAGTATGTGACCACGATATTGCCGCTTTTATCAACGAGATTGACACCCTGCGAGCCCTTGTCGCAGGAGCCAGTGCAGAGCAGGTTCACATCGGGAAAGGAAAAGTGTATTTTTTCCTTTCCCAATGAGCAACAAGCATCGTTGACATTGAGGCAGGGTTCACACTGGTGTGGGGATCCGATTTGGATCCCCGCCAATACCAGGCACTGTGTTTGGTATGAATCTTGAGGGAGAACTCCAAGCCAAATTTTTAATAAAAAACCGGCATGGGTTCCCCCAAAATCCATACCAGACCCCTATCCAAGCAAGCAGCCCGGCCGGTCAGGAAGGGGGGGGGGGGACGAGCGAGCGCCCCCCCCCTGAACCATACCAGGCCACATGCCCTCAACATGGAGGGGTGGGTGCTTTTGGGAAGCACCTTGTCCCCATGTTGATGAGGACAAGGGCCTCTTCCCGACAACCCTGGCCATTGGTTGTCGGGGTCTGCGTGCGGGGGGCTTATCGAAATCTGGGAGCCCACTTTAATAAGGGGGCCCCCATATCCCGGCCCCCCACCCTATGTGAATGAGTATGGGGTACATCGTACCCCTACCCATTCTCCTGGGGAAAAAAGTGTCAAAAATAAAAAAACACACTACACAGGTTTTTAAAGTAATTTATTAGGCAGCTCTGGGGGTCTTTTTTAGACTTTGTGGGTCTCTTCCAACTGCTTTGCGCTCTCCAGCCTCTTCTCCCACTCTCCGGTTCTTCTCCGATCTCTCCAGCCTCTTCTGCCTCTCTCCGGTTCTTCTTCCGGGCTCCTCCGCTATCTTCATCCAGCTCTAGTGGTGGCCCGGGCTTCTGCGTCCTTCTTCCCTCTTCTCTTCTTCCGATGTTGACACAATGCTCTCTCCCACTGTAATGCTGTGTGCAAGGTGCGCGACGAGTTATATAGGCATGGGGCGGGATCACCGGGTGATGTCACATGGTGACGCCGCCCCCTATAACGTCAAGTCCCGGGGCATGCTGGGACTGTGGTGGGAGAGCCAGCCAGAAGATGCATGGAGGGGGAACATGGCAAGCAGGGAGGTGAGAGAACTAAAGGGGGGGGGCTCGGAGAAGTGGAAAGGGGATCTATTTGGACAAACAGATCCCTCTATGGATGCCCTGCAGCTCCCAAAATTGATGGAAGGGCAGAGGAGGGAAGCTGACAGCTGCAGGGTTACAGGTTTGTGAAAGAGGGAGGGGATCAGTGCAGCAGGGTGAAGTGGCGGGGAGAAGGAGCCTGGGGGCGAAATTTGCTGCCAAAGACAAACACCTTGTTTCACTGTAGGTACGCCCTGGAGCATGATGGATGAGTATCTGCCTGTATTTCTCAGCATTAAAGACATCATTGATCCTAATCAAATCTCTAACTCCATTTGCAGAAATGTAGCCCCTAACGTGCAAGGAACCTCCACCATGCTTCATTGTTTCCTGCAGAAACTCATCATTGTGCCGTTCTCCAGTCCTTCAGTGAACAAACTGCCTCCTGCTACAGCCAAATATTTAAAATTTTGACTCATCAGTCCAGAGCACCTGATGCTATTTTTCGACACTCCAGTACCAATGTTATCATGCATACTTGAGTCTCTTAGCCTTGTTTCCACGTCAGAGGCATGGATATTTGACCGCAATTTTTCCATGAAAACCATCTCTTGCCAGACTTCTCCAGATAGTAGATGGGTTTCCCTGGGTCCCACTGTTCACCAGTTCTATGATGATGGCATTGCTGGACATCTTAAAATGTTGAAGGGAAGTAAGCATTATGTATCCTTCATGTGCTGCATTAAGTTTACTTGTGCTACAGTACTCAACGTTGCCTGTTTCTTTGTACGTTTTCAAAAGAGGTTCAATAGCATCTTGAAACCCCAGCCTGCTTTGAAACATTTGCCTGGGAGGGTCCTTGCTGATGCAGTATACCTACCTTGTGTCTTGTTGCTATGCACAGTCTTGCCATGTGACATGAAACTGTCTTCCACACCTTTGTAGCAGAGTTTAGCTGTTCCTTTCCCAGTTTTAAGCCTCCTAAACTGTTCTTTCTGTTTTAGCTAATGGCTGTGTTTCAACCTACATACCGTATATACTCGAGTATAAGCCGAGATTTTCAGCCTCTTTTTTGAGGCTGAAAGTGCCCCCCTCGGCTTATACTCGAGTCACCGCTGTCTGACTGCCCGAACAGCGTGTCGAGCAGACAGACAGCGGCCATTCTACCTTTCAAAAGCCGCGCCTCCGCCTCCGCCTCCGCCTGTGATAGGCGGAACACTCAATTTCCCAGCAGTCAGTGTTTCGCCTATCACGGACATCGGCTCATCCTCGGATGAGCCGATGTCCGTGATAGGCGGAACACTGACTGCTGGGAAATTGAGTGTTCCGCCTATCACAGGCGGAGGCGGAGGCGCGGCTTTTGAACAGGGGAATGGCCGCCAGGGCGCCGACGAAGAGCGGCGATCCTGGCATGGGACGACACGGAGGCTCGGGATGGGACGACACGGAGGCTCGGGACGGGACGACACTGAGGCTCGGGACGGGACGACACGGAGGCTCGGGACGGGACCGGACGGAGGCTCAAGAACAGGTAGGCTGGACACACAAGGCTGCACGGACACACACACACACACACACACACACACACACACACACACACACACACACACGGATGGATGGACACACACACACACAGGGATGGATGGATGGATGGACACACACACACACACAGGGATGGATGGATGGATGGACACACACACACACACACACACACAGGAATGGATGGATGGATGGACGCACACACACACAGGGATGGATGGATGGACACACACACAGGGATGGATGGATGGACACACACACAGGGATGGATGGATGGACACACACACAGGGATGGACGGACACACAGGGATGGACGGACACAGAGGGATGGACGGACACACACAGGGATGGACAGGCATATCTCACCCTCGGCTTATACACGAGTCAATAGGTTTCCCAGTTTTTTGGGGGTAAATTGGGGGCCTCGGCTTATACTCGGGTCGGCCTATACTCGAGTATATACGGTATATGATTTTCATTAGCACCTGCTTAGTATAATTGGTTAATCATACATCTGACTCTAATCCTACAAAATCCCTGAATTTGTGCAAGTGTAGGAACTGATGTTGGTTTGAAGCCAAAGGGTAGTCACACTAAATATTGATTTGATTTTCATTTTTCTTCTGTTTGCTCACTTTGTATTTTGTAAATTAATAAAAAGAAACAATTAAAAAATATATTTTTTAAAGCATTCTTACTAGAATGTTTGCACAGAACTGTACATATATATATCTCTATATAAATAGATATATATTGTAGCTGCACAAAATGCATATACAGTATTTTATGTATGCCTCCTGACTAATAAAGATTTATTCCTGATGCAGAAGTTCTCTCAAGCATCTCCTTCTGCCCGGGGAGGCTCTGCAGATCTCCATTCGTTTTGGATGTTTTCATTGTCATCTTGCTAACAAGCATGCTTGGCTGATTGAAAATCTTTGATGCACTGTGAATAAAATGTTCTGATTTTTTTTTTTAATAATGATAAAACGCAGATTTTTGACAATCTGTATCTAGCATAAAAAGGTTAAAAACTTCAAACGTAACCAAAAACTGCTATACTTTTTTTTTAAAGCCTTTTTGAGAGCATCTAAAAACAGGAGACTATTTTTTTTTTTTTAATATTGCAGCTACCGTGTTTCTTCATATTCTTCTAATTCTATTAATAATAATAAAAAGAAGAATAAAGGATTAAATAAAAATTTAAAAAAAGCATGGTTTAGTGCCCCAGCTTTGCAGATGGTATTCCCCAGTAACAACGAATTCTTAAGGAAGTTAGTATTCAATTTTCATAATCTAACAATCTAACAATCTAACAAGGCACCGGCAAAGATGATTTCAAAAATACTTTTAGTAAACGGTTCAGGTGCCATTCAGTTCCAAATTTTTGCCTGAATTTGAACCTGAACCGGACCCAAAAACACACAGGACTCTTTTGGAATTTGTACTACTGCAGCCCTGGACATGTGTAAACCACCTCCATTGAGAGCCAGTCACACTCGCATGTCATGCGAATTGGATGCGGTGAAAAGCGCATCCAATTCACACATATGTAAACCCATCCTTACTCTAAAGAATGAGTAAACGGGTCTCAGAGTTCTCATTTCGGCTCCAGCAGGGTATCCGAATGCAGAGGAGTCAATTCTATATGATTAGTTATTTTTACTCTATTTGTTATATACATTTTATTTTTCTAAAAATGTTCAGTTAAAGCATAGAAATATCGTTTTTTCACATGAAACGGGTATTCAACTGTTGAAGGACTTATTTTTTCATGAATTGTTATCCTCTTCCAGCTCTTCCCAGTGGAGTTAGCAGTATTTTAGGGAGTGATAATTAATGCCATGACCATACCAGGCCACATGCCTTCAACAGGAAGGTTTCCCACCAAAGCACCTTGTCCTCATGTTGGTGAGGACAATAGCCTCTTCCCCATAAACCTGGCCAGTGGTTGTGGGGGTCTGCGTGCAGGAGGCTTATCGGAATGTGGAAGCCCCCTTTAACAAGCTCCCAAGATCCTGCACCTGATCATTTGAAAAAGAGGGCAAAGTCCCTGGAAATGTGTCAGCTGTCATTCTTGTGAGCTTAGAGTGCCGCCGCTAATATCCATACTTTGAGTTGGCTGGCACCCTGTCATCCTTGGTCTCGATTTGATCAGCAATGCCTACAGCCTCACACTGATCACAACTGCCTAGTCTCATTTGTTTCTTATCCATGCTGTTTCAATGTAAGTGTGCTGCTTATTTTAACTTCTTGCCATCCACGCTATAGCCGAAAGACAGCTAGAGCGCGGGCCTTAAAGTGGTTGTAAACCCTTGTGTTTAAAAGAAAAAAATAACAAACATGTCATACTCACCTCCACTGTGCAGTTCATTTTGCACAGAGTGGCCCCTCTCTTCTGGAGTCCCCTGGCAGTGCTGGTAGCTCCTCCCCGCATTGGGTGTTCCCGTTGGAGAAGCACTCTCCTTGGAGGACACTCATGCAGGCAAGATCATGAGTCCTGCTTTTGCATGTATTCACAGAGAAAGCAGGGCTCTGCCCCACTCCCCCGGCACCCGCGTCATTGGATTTGATTGAGAGCAGCGGGAGCCAATGGCTACGCTTCTATCAATCTATCCAATCAGGACACGAGACAGCAGCTAGAGCTAGTGTGCTTGATCCCGGCCAGAGAAAGACAGTATTCAGGTAAGTAAAATGGGAGGCTGGGGGGCTGCAGCACTACAGAAGGTTTAATGCATTCTATGCATTAAGGTGAAAAACCAAGAGGGTTTATAACCCCTTTAATTGCCGGGAGGGCATTCATGGATGTCCTCCCAAGCAAGCGCTGTCTGCGCATCCCTGCGGGTCATGAGTGGCACGCTCTGTGATCAGCTGAGACCATCAGACTTGGCTGATCACAGATCAGAGTAAGGGGTCGATCCCAGCCCCTTACCATGTGATCAGCTGATCACCTGATGTTAACAGAAGCTCGGTAATCTGTATTTTTTTTCCCTCACACTGACAGTGGCTGTCACCGTCTTCTGTCAGTGGGATATCGGCCCCTCACATAGAAAGCCGCAGCTGCATTTTCTGTGCCCACCAGTGTCAGCTGGCAGTGCCCACTGTGCCACCTACCAGTGCTACCTATCAATAGCCACCAGTGCCACCTACCAGTGCCCACTGTGCCACCTAACAATGCCCAATAGTCCTGCCAATCAATGCCTATCAGTGTCTCATGATCAGTGCCACAGATCAGTTCTGCCTATCAGTGTAACTTACCAGTGCCCATCAGTGATCATCAGTGCCCATCAGTGCCACCTATCAGTGCTCTTCAGTGCCACCCATCAGTGCCCTTCAATGCCAACCCTCAGTGTCATCAGTGCCCATCAGGGCCACCTATCAGTGCCCTTCAGTGCCACCCATCAGTGCCCTTCAGTGTCAACCCTCAGTGTCATCAGTGCCGCCTCATCAGTGCTTATTAGTGCCACCTATCAGTGCTGCCTTATCAGTGCCACCTATCAGTGCCCATCAGCGCAGCCTCATCAGCGCACATCAGTGAAGAAGAAAAAATTACCTGTTATCAAAATTTTATAACAAATTATGAAACTGTTTTGTTTTTCTAAATTTTTGGTTGTTTTTTGTTTTAGTTAGCAAAAAAACAAACAAACCCAGCAGCAATTAAATACCATCAAAAGAAAGCTCTATCTATGTGAAAAAAATTATAAACATTTAATTTGAGTACACTGTAGCATTGCCGCACAATTGTCATTCAAAGAGTGACAGCACTAAAAGCTGAAAATTGGTCTGAGCAGGAAGGGGGTTTAAGTGCCCAGTAAGCAAGTGGTTAATAAAGTGCTTTTTTATTTGATACTGACCTCAGGGCCCTGTTGTTCATTTTCTTCTATTTTGAGGCGTGAAGGTTGCAAAGAAAAACAAAAATGCACAAATCTTTATGAGAGACAACCTGATTTGTAGTAGATAGACAAATGAATCTGTCTGTAACTTCTTGCAAAATTCCCTTAAGCATGTTCCCATCACTTGTGTTAAGTTAAATATCACCAAAAAAAGATTAATTCCACAGAATGATCACGGATAATTTGGGCCGTTAAAATTAACATTACATGCTTGTCTACTTGTATTGATTGTTTATGTGCTGTCATATCCACTACTTTATTCCACTGACTAGAGCTGAATCAATATCCAAAAATAATTAGGGAGGAAAGTACTATTTATTTCCACTGCCAGCGGAGCATAACAAACCATATTAGAAAAATACAGAGTACAGTATTGTATACACACAATAGAAATTATTTGTTACGCTGTTAAAGCCCAGTTGAAGTCATGGTTTTTATTACTGTTATGCAGTCAAGCTGCATAACAAGTAAAGAATATGACAGTTTTTAATTATTGTTTTTATTGTGTGTTAGTGCTTTACAACTATATCATGCAGAACACTGGGGATCTGACCCACACCTCTCACACAGGGTACAGGTCTAACCCAACTCTGCACACTGCCCTACTCAATATTGCTGCCCAAATTTTTGCCCCAATGCAATGGTGTAGCTAGCGCATCTGGCACCCGGGGCTGGTCATTTTTTTTCACCCCCCCAAGAAAAATAGTATGTGGCAATATAGCAGTGCCACGCCAAAACTGTAGGTGTGGTCAGATTGCATCAACAGTGTGAGGGGCTTAAAGGACCATATGCTTTAATGACTGTGCTGCAAGCTAGTATTTGACAGACAGTACAAACCTCAGTATACTCATTTTAAAATAAAGCTGTTCTATTGCATATCCTTTACTATGCACAGCTAAACTTAAAGTTATATTAAAGTCTAGTTTTTAGTTTTTCAAAATAATAAACATGTTATACTTACCTGCTGTTTGCAGTGGCTTTGGACAGAGCAGCTTGGATACTCCTCGCTGGTCCCTCCCTTTTTCTGGGTGTCCCCACAGCAAGCATCTTGCTATGGGGGAACCCAGGCAGGTGCGCTCCCAAGCTGCTGCTCTGTGTGTTCATCCACACACAGAGTGATGGCTCGACACCGCCCCCTCCATCTTCTGATTGGCTCACTGGCTTTGGTTGACATAAGTGTGAGCCAATGGCTGCTACCAAAAGGCAATCAGGAGTGTGAGTCCCCAGACAACCGAGGCTCTCATGGACTTTGCTGGATCGAGAGGGGTCTCAGGTAAGTATTAGGTGGGGCTAGGGGGGCTGCTGCACACAGAAGGTGTTTTAGAATGCATGAGGATTAAAAACCGTGTGCCTTTGCAACCACTGTAACAAAGAATGTGCTGTACCTAAATGCTGTAATCGGGAGTAAGAAATGTAAAACGCAGTGAGGGGAATTTATCAAAACTGGTGCAGTCGGAATCTGGAACAGCTGCGCATGACAACCAATCAGCTTCTATCTTCAGCTTTAAAAATTTAAATCTATGAGCTGATTGGTTGCCATGCACAGCTGCTCAAATTTCAGATTTTGATCATTTTGATAAATTCAGACAGGCACTGAGACAGGTCCTGTATGCTGAGCCACGTTTTGCGGCATCTGCGTCCACCAGAGAGCTTCACCTAAAGAAGTGGGTGCACAGATCTGAATGCAGACACTGTGCGTTTGGATACATGCATCCCTTCCTGTCTGCAGGTCATATTTTGACATTCTGCTATGTACATGCAGCTGTTGCACCCCAATTGACTTTGACTGGACTGCCTGCATAGGGATGCACAGAACACCAAGTATCCCCACACGGTACTCAGTCATCACACAGGGCATGGACGCATATGCGCCATGTGAATGAGGCCTAATTGTCATGTGGATCAGATAGCAGGAAAGAAAAGATGTTGAGTAATTAAAAGAGAAGTATGGGAATTTTATTTAGTAATCATACCTACCTAGGTAGATGCTGAATCTGTCCCCCTGCCGGCCAGTTAAGGCTCTCAGCGGCTCACTGAGAGGTTGAGCTGGGTGCCGGTCCAGGCATGTGGGTGGATCCCAACCATATGATTGCGATCTTCCCCCCGTCTGGATCAACTCTGTGACATTAGCCGAGAGTGGGCCTAAGCCCGCTGTCATCTGAAAATGGGTTACAAGAGTGCAAAACAATCTGCACTGCTGTGATCAACAGAAGAAATGCAACCGAACAGGCTTTGGCTGTACTTTCCCTTTAATAAATCTATCACAAGACCAGTCTCTCTGCTCCTGTTTGGCATTACTTGTGACAATTGATAAATGCCTCCTTTATCTAGTCCAGTATCTCCCTTGTACCCCCCTATCCAGGGGCCTTTGCCACACAAACTACCATTTCCTAGTCAATGGCCTCCTCTTCACCCTTACCCTAGTCAAGGGCCTCCTCTGCACTCCGCTCCTAGTCCAAGGCCTCCTCTACAGCCCACCCCAAGTTCAGGGCCTCCGCTGCACCCTGCTCTCGGAATCCAGGTCCTTTACCACATCTACCCCACTATTCAAGTCCAGAGCCTTCCCTGCACCCCCTAGTCCAGGGCCTCCTGTGTACTCTCCTCCTAGTCCAGAGCCTCTTATGCACTCCCCTTCTAGTCCAGTGCCTCCTCTGCTCTCCCCCTCTCCTAATCCAGGGTCTTTGCCACACCAACCATTTTCTAGCCCAGGGCCTTCTCTGCACCTCCTCCCACTCCAGCACCTCCTCCCTCTGCACCCTTCCAGTCCAGGGGCTCCTCTGCATCCCCCTCCCAGTCCAGGGCCTCCTTGCACTCTGCTCCTAGTCCAAGGCCTCCTCTACAGCCTACCCCAAGTTCATAGCCCCCTTTGCACCCTGCTCTCTGAATCCAGGTCCTTTTCCACATCAACCCCACTTTTCAAGTCCAGGGCCCCTCTAAACCCCCCAGTCCAGGGCCTCCAGTGTACTCCCCTCCTAGTTCAGGTCCTCCTCTGCTTCCCCTAGTCCAATGCCTCCTCTGCACTCCCCTTCTAGTCCAGCGTCTCCTCTGCACCCCCTAGTCCAGGGCATCTTGGGTACACCCCAGCTAGTCCAGGGCTTTGTCTGCATTCGCTTCCTAGTCAAGGGCCTCATCTGCATTTGCCTCCCAGTCCAGGGCCTCGTCTGCACTCGCCTCCTAGTCCAGGGCCTCATCTGCATTCGCCTCCCAGTCCAGGGCCTCATCTGCACTCGCCTCCTAGTGCAGGGCCTCGTATGCACTTGCCTCCTAGTCCAGGGCCTCGTCTGCACTCGCCTCCTAGTCCAGGGCCTCGTCTGCACTCGCCTCCTAGTCCAGGGCCTCGTCTGCACTTGCCTCCTAGTCCAGGGCCTCGTCTGCACTCCAATTCTAGTCCAGGGCCTCGTCTGCATTCCATTTCTAGTCCGGGGCCTTGTCTGCACTCCCCTCCTAGTCCAGGGCCTCGTCTGCACTCCCCTCCTAGTCCAGGGCCTTGTCTGCACTCCCCTTCTATTCCAGGGCCTTGTGTGCACTCCCCTCCTAGTCCAGGGCCTCGTCTGCACTTCCCCTCTCCTTATCCAGGGTCTTTGCAAAACCAATCCTTTTCTAGTCCCCCCCATTCCAGCACCTCCTCTGCACCCCCCGAGTCCTGGGCCTCTTCTTCACCCCCCAGCCCAGGACCTCCTCTGCATTCCCCAAGTCCAGAGTCTCATTTGCGACCCCCTTAGGTTAGGACTTCCTCTGCACCCCCCAGCCCCGGGCCACCTCCACACTCCCAGCCCAGGGCCTCCTCAGCACCCCTCATCAGCCCAGGGCCTTTACTGCACCCCCAGTCCAGGGCCTTCTCTGCACTCCCCCCAGTCAAAGGCCTTTTCTGCACCCCCTCAGTCCAGGGCCTTCTTTGAAGCTTCCCCTTTCTTGGGGATGCCTCATGCAGAAAAGACATAGGCTGTTTGGGCACTGGACAGAACTAGGAGGGAGACCTCACAGCACTCCACCGGGGGTGCCACTCACACTTGGTGCCTCTGCTCCAGGGTGTCACTGTGGAGCAGAGTGATTCAGTGCTAGTACACCTGTGCGGTCTTCCTCCTATTTGATTCTCTGGTATTTGGCAAACTATGCAGTGGGCGCTGCCCATCCATTACACTTGACTGGGCTGTAGTGACACCCTTAGAGCATCAGTTCCCAGTGTGGGTGGGGCGGCACCCCTGGCGGCATCCCCTTAGATGCGTCACTCGGGACAG
Source organism: Lithobates pipiens (assembly GCF_037356315.1). Taxonomy (NCBI): domain Eukaryota; kingdom Metazoa; phylum Chordata; class Amphibia; order Anura; family Ranidae; genus Lithobates; species Lithobates pipiens. The sequence continues at coordinate 377,284,563 of NW_027507764.1, read as the reverse complement.
GTGCCCCTCCTAGTTTCAGCCCTGCCTTAATGCATTATCTGCATTGAGGTACAAATCTCCCCACTACCTATTCTACCCACCCCATCCCTAGACACTTGCCTGACTGAGCCACCGATTCAGCAGCACTGCTGTTTTCGCTTCCTGGTCTCCCAGGAGACATTGAAAGCAGGGGGAGCCATGGAATCCTGCTGCTGTCAGCCAAACTCCTGTGAGGAGGGACTGTGGGCAGGGCTTACCAACACTGTGTGTGTCTATGATTGCACACTGCCCAGCTTGGGAGCACACTTGCATGGATGCCCTCTTAGCACCCAGCTTGCTGAGGGGAGGTAAAGGACCTCTCTGTGCAATATGGTTGCAAATAGCAGATAAGTATAACATATTTTTTTATATTAACCACTTACTGCTCGCCCTATTGCAGATTGACATCCGCAATGTGGCTCTGTAATCATTAATTGGGCATCATATGATGTCCAGCAGGATAAGCCGCTTGTGCGCACCCCTGCGGCAATCGGTGGTGCGGTGTGTCACTCTGACACACCACATCTCTGATCGTGGTAAAGAGCCTAGGACTTAAGCTCTTTACCACGTGATCAGCTGTGACTAAACACAGCTAATCACACCAGTAACCAGGAAGTGCTGGTAATCGGCTTTCCTTGATTCATGCTGACAGGAAGAGCCAATCGGCAGGTCTCCTGTCAGGGGGGGGGGGGTGTGCGCTGATAATCAGCGCATTGATTATCAGCACAGCCCCCATCAGAGGTGTCCACCACAATGCCAATCAGTGCCCACCACAATGCCAATCAGTGCCCACCAAAATGACAATCAGTGCCCATCAAATTGCCAATCAGTGACCATCAGTAACACCTGCTTGGCACTGAAGTGCTCACTGAAATACTGGGCTGTGGAGGGGGCTGGAGCGGCCAGCTAAGGCTCTCAGTGGCTCGCTGAAGGTTGAGCTAGGTGCCGGTCCAAGCATGTGGGTGGATCCCAACCATATGATTGCGATATTTTCCCCTCCTGGATCAACTCTGTGACATCAGCCGAGTGCAGGCTTAAGCCCGCTGTGATCTAAAAATGGGTCACAGGAGTACAAAACAATCTGCACTGCTGTGATCAACAGGAGAAGTACAACAGGAATCAGGAATTTGTATTGTACAGAGTGCAGGGGTCAGGGGGGTATGTGCACAGTATGCAGAGGTCAGGAGGGGTCAGGGGGGTATGTGCACAGTATGCAGAGATCAGGAGTAGGTAATGTACAGAGTGCAGGGGTCAGGAGGGTATGCGCACAGTGTGCAGAGGTCAGGAGTATGTAATGTACCAAGTGCAGGAGTTAAAATAGTGTAACAGACGGTTTGTATAGGTCAGTAGTGTGTAATTTACAGAGTGCAGAATTCAGGAGAGCATAACACACAGATTGCAGAGCTCAAAACTATGTAATGCACAGACTGAAAAGGTCAGGAGTATGGTACTGTATACAGTGCAGAGGTCAAGAGGATGTTATGCTAAGTCCATGGCCAGTGAGGTTTGATAAGCACATGCGGACAGCAACAGCGGCACCATCTGGGAATCTGAATTTCCAATTGCACAGTATGAATGCTGAGGGGTTTCCTGCATTGTGCAATGTTTATTGTTGGCTGCTGGGATCCCGAGAATGATGCCTGGCATGCCCATACCTGGGGGACAGACTGCTCAAAATGGGGAGGGTTTCAGGCAAATGGGAATGAATGCTATTGTTACTGCAGGTAAGTTATTTTTCAACAAATTTACAAAAATCTATTTGCTTAGCAAAACATGAATTTAGGCAAACAGAAAAAAATTGTTTGGGGTTTACATAGACGTTACAGTATAGCATATGAGATTGCTTGAAAATTTAAATATATTGTACATTTGAGAAACAATGGTATACTGTACTTTGGTGAAACCGTTTTTTTTAAATTCACTTATTACTATGTCAAATACCTCAACTTCTGCTGCAAGAGCACCCATTGGGATGTATGATACCTGTCACAGGCTAAAGGTTGCCATTCACTAATCCCTGGAAGTAGTGTTAATTCCAGGACAAAGTGCACCTGTTCACATCACATATTGTGTTGTACGTAACCAGAGATAGCACCATAGGAGGTGGGTCCTGGCAGTCTACAGTACTGGAGGTAGGCATTTCCTTTGTCAAGTAATCAAACAGCTTAAACATTTATTCAGTTTGCAGAGGTCAGACCCATTATTAGGGATGAGCCGAACACCCCCTGCACCAGAACCTGCGAACAGACCTAAAATTTGCGTGAACCTTAGAACCCCATTAAAGTCTATGGGACTCGAACGTTCAAAATCAAAAGTGCCAATTTAAAGGCTAATATGCAAGTTATTGTCCTAAAAAGGGTTTGGGGACCCGGGTCCTGCCCCAGGGGACATTTATCAATGCAAAAAAAACATTTAAAAATTGAAAAACTGACGTTTTTTCGGGAGCAGTGATTTTAATAATGCTTAAAGTGAAACAATAAAAGTGTAATGTTCCTTTAAATTTCATACCTGGGGGGTGTGTATAGTATGCCTCTAAAGGGGCGCATGTTTCCCGTGCTTAGAACTGTCTCTGCACAAAGTGTAATTTCTGCCGTAAAAAATGTCATTTAAAATCACTCGCGGCTATCAGGAATTGTATAATGAATTTATAATGAATGCATCCTCCCAATGCTGAGGGCATGTGGCCTGGTACGGTTCAGGGGGGGCACTCTCTCATTCCCCGCTCTTTTCCTGCAGCCTGCCAGGTTGCATGCTCGGATAAAGGGTCTGGTATGGATTTTTGGGCGGAACTCCACGCCTTTATTTTAAAATTTGGCATGGAGTTCCCCTTAAAATCCATACCAGACCTAAAGGGCCTGGTAATTGAATTTGGGGGGAACCCCACGCATTTTTTTTTTTTTTATCAATGACTTTCAATGACTGTTCTCTGTATTACAGGGAGCCGACAATTCATTATAGCAGCGAGTGGTTCTAAATGACTTTTTTTCCTGCAGAAATGACACTTTGTGCAGGGACAGTTCTAAGTACGGGAAACATGCATCCCTTTACAGGTATACTATAGACACCCCCTAGGTACAAAATTTAAAGGAATATTACACTTTTATTGTTTCACTTTAAGCATTATTAAAATCACTGCTCCCGAAAAAACTGACATTTTTTAAAACTTTTTTTTGCATTGATACATGTCCCCTGGGGCAGGACCCAGGTCCCCAAACACTTTTTATGACAATAACTTGCATATTAGCCTTTAAAATTAGCACTTTAGATTTCTCCCATAGACTTTTCCGCGGCTTTTCGAATTTGCTGCGAACACCCCAAATTGTTTGCTGTACGGTGAACGGGCGAACAGGCAATGTTCGCGTCGAACATGAGTTTGACTCAAACTCGAAGCTCATCCCTACCCATTATTAATATTTATGTAGTTATTGCACTTTGCCTTTTATGGTTGTATGTACTACTGTGTGTGTATTATTCTTAATACAGTTCCATTTTTATATTCTATTTGATCAATAGTACAGAATTATTTCCATCTCTTAGCTATCGTACTTATACTTAAGGTGTGTTGTAATCCTAAAATGACAGCTTTACACTACACACATATTACACCTGCTATAAAATTATCTTTATAATGAAACTTTAAATTCTGCATCTCAATAAATTAATTAATAAATAAATAAAGCTTTAATGTAGGACCCAAATCCCAAGTCATCTTGAAGAAAGGATCACTGGCTCTGAACATGTGAACCTCTCCTATGGCAGTAGTTAAAGAGTAATCAATTTGTCTATTCACAATTACCTTTTATGCAGCAGAAAATTAATCATTTTACTAGCTTCAATCATTTGGGAATGTAGAATGCTAATTCAGACCTTATTACAGACACAATTCTTCATTTTGTCCTTCCTCGGCTTGGCACAAGAGCCTCATAAACAGTTTTTCTCTTTCCTCTATGATCTTGAGAGCAGAATTCATTTTCAGCAATGTTGATCAAGACAATCACTGCTCTTTTAGGGAATACATTGCAGTGATTATGTCTGGTGTTTTTTTCGCTAAATAGAGACAATGCTGAACTTTAATTTGCTGTAAGCGTAAGGTTAAAAATGAGTTTAGGTGAAGTTAAGTTTTTGTTACAATATAGTTCATATACACAGAGCAAGGTGAAATGTAGGCTTGATTGGTGCCAATGTGCCCAAGAGAATGAAAAAAAAATTGCAGTTCATGCTTTTTATTGGTGAAAAGTGTAAGGTTTACAAACTGAGGCAGAACATCAAGAAATGTTGTCTGGCTATAGAACCTCTGAAATATTATTGCTAACACTAACTCAGCACTTTTTTTTAAACCTATTAAGCACAAACAGAAGATTTGTTTGAATGCTGCTTTCTTCTGTTGCATCATCTTAAAGAGCCCCTCATCTAATATTTAAATATATTTGCAAGTATTACCCACCCAAGATCCATACGCCTCTCCTCAAGGGGCCATCACAACCTTTGCTCATGCACAACATGGCTCAATTTATATTTTTTTTACTTTAAATTTTTTTTTATTTTTTTTAAATGTTGATACATTCCAACAATTACAGCGTAGGGTGTTTCAATAACATGGCTCAAATTTTAACCCAGTAAAGGTGAAGGCACTTGTTAAAATAAGAGATCCATCCTTTTGACATTGAAAGGAAGGGCAGAAATTTACAATATCTAAACCACGATACATAAGAAACCAAACTCAACTGTATTTTGTGATAAATGTACTTTTCCAATGGAACACACCAAAGACCCAATGGTCTATGTGTGTTGAAGCATCATTAGATAAAATGGTACTGTATGGAAGTACCCGTTTACTCACCATGACCACATGCAGGCACACACCCTTTTAACTCCCTTTCTAACAACTCCCCTCCATTTTCTATGTCTCCCTCCCTCAGCAGCTCAGAGAAGCCACATCTGGTGCAGCCAGGTGAGCAGCCCTCCACTGTTAAAACCAGTATGGAGGCAGCTGGGCAGGAGCCTCCTAGCATGCCACATTTCCAGAAGACCCAGCTACTATGGGGAGCCTATCCTCAATTGCTTACAGAGTGCTGGAGTTCCAGTGGGATGGTGCTCAATCATTGGGCCTTGGATTCCTCCAGCTGTTCATCTGCGTTATCAGAGGTACCCAGGACTTCATTGTGAGGGAGGCTGTCTATAAGAATAATTGAAAGTAGCTGTGTCCTGTACTTATTCTATCAAAGTAGTGATTTTCAGCTTGATTCTCTGTTGTTATAGAGTCATATACAAATTATGCTATGCTGTCACTTGTTACATTGATTGAGTTACGGAGTACATTTTGTGCAACTCTCATATGTTTTTGCAGCTTTCATTATTCGGCAGCGTATTCATGTTTTTTGTAGCTATCCTAAACATGTTCTGCAAAATTGCTTTTAGCTTTGCACCTGTTTAGTAAACTGCAAGTTACATCTAATCTTTCAGTTCAGTTAGCCAATTAGGCATTCTATTAAAGTATAACAATACACTCCAGTCTGAATCAAATATGTTGCTGGAGGCCATCCCTGTGGTCAGCGTTTAAATTGGTACAAATTACATAATGGAGAACAACGATTTGAAACTTTGATAGACTGGCTGACGCAGTTGTCAGATCTTAATCCTTTCAAGTTCTTGTGGTAGAAGCTTCTCCATAAAGTCAGAAAAAAATCTCCATAGGATAGTTACATCTCTGGGAAGTACTACAGAGGAATTTATGAGTTGAAATTGCACATTGATGCCGCGTACACATGATCGGAATTTCGGCCAGCAAAAGACCGATGAGAGCTTTTCATCGGAAAATGCGAAGGTCTGTATGCTCCATCGGAATTTAGTTGGCCGAATTCCCGCCAGCAAAAATTTTAGTGCATGTTCTCAATTTTCCTGACGGAATAACTCTCTATCGATTGTGTTTATGCAATTCCAACATGCAAAAAATCACGCATGCTCAGATTCAACTACGAGATGGAAGCTATTGGCTACTGGTTATTGAACTTCCTTTCTCTAGTCCAGTTGTACGTGTTGTTCTTGGCAGTCGGAATTTGGTGTGATCGTGTGTAGGCAAGACAGCTTGAGCGGAATTCCGTCGGGAAAACCATCAGACCTTTTTCCGACCATAATTCCGATCGTGTGTACACGGCATTACAGCTAAACTTTTTTAAAGGTCCCTAAAGCTGTAATTGCTTTGATAAATGTAAAGTTTGATTAATCGAATAGTAATATAAAGTGAATGGAATGTTATGATATTATCAATCTATCTACTATAATTTCTAATCCATTTAATTCTACATTGGTGAATAAAAGTATCCATTACTATCAAAAAGATTTACATTTCCATATGATTACAAAATTGTGAACATGTGTGTGTGTGTGTGTGTGAATTTCTTATATAAAGTATAATTTTACACATACTACCACAGGCATGTGTGGCTAATCTTAGAAAAGTGTGTATTTGGTGTATTTGTTAGATTGATGGAGAAACATTTTCCGAGTACAGTTGCTGAATAGCTGCTCACTGCAAAAAACGCCCTGTGCTACAATCACCCAGAGTATACTATATCAATACAGTAATACGCTATTTGTTGTCTTCAGTGTGTTTTATGCCTGGATATTACGTTATGATCCTTCTTCGTTTAGCACTATACGCTCTGTGCTTGTGCACATAAGTTAAAGTCACACATACAGCTAGTCATTTATATCATTGCTGACATTTCCCATGACCTTCTATGCCTTTGACAGGTTTACAGTGTCAATTATACAAAGTTTTTTTCTATGGCACTTAGGTGGTAGATAGAATTGGAGAGCCGTGCAGCTCACAAAACGGTCAGAAAGACCTCAAATTTTCTCTGATAAATCAACATCGAATTGAAAAAAGAAAAAATAATACAATCTTCTGGATCTTTAGAGCCCACTTTAAGATTGTGTTGTGTATTTCTTTACTGCTGTAAAATAACACAGGTATTCCATTTCAAACAGTACACTTACTGCTCTTCATAAAAATGGCACAAGCAAAATCCACACATATCAACGGCAAGATGGTAACTGCTATGTTTAAGGTATTTGAAGGTGAAAATAATTACTTTCATTCGTCCTGTAATGACTTTCAAGACCAGTGTTGGCAACCTTTAACAGCATTTTTTTACTGACAGAATATGGCAAATTTAGTGACGGAGCACATTTTATACTGACAACCTGAAAGATGACAGAACTCCTATTAAAAACGAAGATAGATGATATTTAAACAGTATAAACACAATATGGAAACACTGACAATTTTATTTTTATTTCAGGTATTTATATAGCGCTGTCAATTTACGCAGCGCTTTATATATACATTGTACATTCACATCAGTCCCTGCCCTCAAGGAGCTTACAACCTAAGATCCCTAATTAACATTCATACATACAGGGGCCAATTTAGACTGGATCCAATTAACTTAACAGCACGTCTTTGGAATGGGACAATAACATAAGAAGTAATTTGCCTGGTTTACACTAAAAAAGCATGACAAATTTACAGACAGTTGTAAAAATAGAATGTAAAATCATAGATTTTTACAAACTATCTGTACGTTTACTGACGGTTGGCAACCCTGTTCTGGACCCAGATGATACACTACCTTCAATTTACATCCTTAAAGTGCTTGTAAACCTCAGACATGAAATATGAACAAAGCATATTCCTCTATAGTGTGTACAGTAAGGGGGTGATTTACTAAAACTGGCGAGTGCAAAATCTGGTGCATCTCTGTATAGAAACCAAACCGTTTCTAGTTTTTATTGTCAAAGCTTAAAGTGGAAGTAAACCCATGGATTTAAACAGTTAAAAAAAAAGGCATGCCAGGAATGCTAACTGCACATTGGCTGTGCTCTCAGCCAAACTATCAAACCATCCAATGGCTGGAGGCATAATGAATCACATGTGCAGCACCATAGCAGTTGAAGATTAAACAGAGGCAAAGATGGCAGCTTCCTTGGCTGAAAACGATAGGGGAGTTTACTTCCACTTTAACCTCCCTGGCGGTATGATTCAGTCTGGATTTAGGTGCTGAAAGCGGTACAATTATTTTGCATGGAAATTTGGCGTTTTATATTGTAGTCCTGTAATTCTTAGGAATAACTCTCTTAAATCTGTTCAAACCAGAGTCTAGCAGACATCCCGGGTATGATAACGTTTATAATATAATAAAGAATAATAAAAATTATTCAATAATGTAATCAAATCCTAAAACACTGAAAAAGGGACACTTTTTGGTTGCTATGGACAATCTCCAAATTTCAGGCAGAAAAAACAGTATTTATAATATAAAAGTGCATGCAGGGCACTGCACAGACCACTAGGGACAAAGGGGCTGTGTATTTTTTAATACAGTACTGTAATCTGTAAGATTACAGTGCTGTGTGTGTTTTGTGTGTTTTTACTTTTTTGAATTTGCCGCCGTTCTCCGCTCCCGTGCGCCGTAACGTCGCAGGGAACGGAGCTCGGCGGCATTCGTCACTGTGTGAATCGAGCAGAGGACAGCTCGATCACACAGCGCGGAGGACATCGCTGGATCTAGGGGACAAGGTAAGTAACTCTCACTGTGTCCTCCCCTGCATCCAGCGATGCGATCCTGAGTCTGGCTCGGGCGTTACCGCTCCTGTCAGTAAAATCCCAACCCGAGCCAGACTCGGGATTACCGCTAGGGGGGTTAATTGAACAAGCTGAAGTTAGAAGCTAATTGGCCACCACGCACAGCTGCACCATATTCCAAGTGCTCCATTGTTAGTAAATCTCCCCTTAACTGTCATTTGTCTGCTGCTTTATTCCTCTGCTATCAGCATTAATTACTTCTGACAAGTTTTCCTGACACCAAGAGACAGAGGAAGGATTTCCAGCTGATTGACAGCCTTAGCTCTGTTCCTGTGTGCTCTGTGGAGAGGGTGTATCCCTTCCGTCCAATCAGCTGTCAGAGTTCTCCTCACTGAGCTCTGCAGAGTTTAACTTCAGCCCTCTGCCCCCTTTTTTCTGAACTCTCAGGCAAGCTTTAAAATCCAGCACTTTGAACAGATGTAGAGAAGCAAGGGCTGCAGATAGACAGGTACATCTTACATAGGATGATTTGTTTCATCTCTGTGTATCACCTAAGGCCAGTCACTTAGCTGGGTATATGTAAGGGTTTACAACCACTGTAAATTAGTTCCAACAATCATTGATTGGGACTGCAGCACAACCTAACTGGTACAGTGAATCTCTACCATTTCACCCTAGAAAAAAAACCTTTAACCATATTGTATTTCCTTATGACCTATTACTATGGTTCTATTGGGTGTGATCCTTGCACCATGTGGTCTCAGCCTAAATTACACTCTTCAGTAACTTTACAAGTTTGCACAGATAAATTATTAACCTGTTACAACCAGAGCCGCCTTTAGGGGAGTACAGCCCGTACACATGTAAGGGGCACGGACGTATCAAGGGACCCAGGCCCCGGCTCCAGGTGGGGGCAGTACAAGTGACCATTCACCTGTGTGCACTGTCCCTGAGTCTGAACCATGTCAGTAGACAGCAGCTCGTAATCCCTAGTAGGAGACAGATTGCCCTCTTGTTCCTCCCTAATCTCTGGACAGACGACCCCTGCAGGATAACGACAGAGCTCCAGATGGGAAAGTAAGTGCAGGCAACAGGAGTGTGCGGGCTCTGTAATGTTAGGGGAAGGAGCCAGTACTAGTCACTCCGGAATGCCTGCTGCATGCTCAGCCCAGCAAAGCGCTCCTGACCTCCCCTCAGCCCCTGTCAGCAGAGTGCAGAGCCGGAGTCCCATGGGGGGATAAAGAGCATGTGGGGGAGAAGAAGCTGGCTAAGTAGAGCATGTCTTTGAGAGAAGGACACCATGCTTCCCGATCATTCTGGTCAGTGCTGGCATCCAGGGCGGGCTGAACTCTTTCACCTATGGCAACCTGCTGGCCACTTTTAGCAGGATATATGCTGGGCAGAGCATGTGCTGACCCACAAGCAGGGAGTGATTGTTGTCTTAGCCCTTGTACACACGGTCGGACATTCCGATGGACAATGTCCGATAGGACCGTGTTGTCGGATAATCTGACAGTGTGTGGGCTCCATCAGACTGTTTCCTTCGGAGTATCTGACGGACCAAGTTTTCCAGGTGGGCTATAAAATTTTCTGACAACATGATCCAATCGAACATTGTCCGATCATGTGTAGAGAATTCCGATCGGACAAAGTGCCACGCATGCTCAGATCAAATTCCTAGACCAAAGCTATTGGCTACTAGCCTGAACGTAGTCCCGTCCTAACGAAATAACGTCATCACGTTAAGTACGATCGGATTTTCTAACAACTTTGTCCGACTGTGTGTATGCAACAGTTTCGGGCAAAATCCGTCTGACAAAATCCAACGGATTTGGTTGTCGGAATGTCCGACCATGTGTACAAGGGCTTAGAATGTCCAAATGATGTCCATATTATACATTCTATTTAATATACTGGATAGGCTGGAAGTGAGGGGAAATCTCAGTATATTGCTGGCTATGTCCCCACTGAGATTCCCCCTCACTTCCTGTCTTGGTGTCACCAAGGATGAGGGAGGAGGAGGACAGTGGATGGGGGGTGTGACTGGAAGAGGAGGACAAGGGATGGAGGAGGACATGGGATGGGACTGGAGGAGGAGGACATGGGATGGAGGAGGAGGACATGGGATGGGACTGGAGGAGGAGGACATGGGATGGGACTGGAGGAGGAGGATATGGGATGGAGGAAGAGGAGAACATAGGGTGGGACTGGAGGAGGAGGACATGGGATGGATGAGGAGGGCATGGGATGGGGGATGGAACAGGAGGAGGAGGAAGACATGGGATGGGGGGATGGAACTGGAGGAGGAAGAGGACATGGGTGGGAGGAGAAGAAGGACATGGGATGGGGGAATGGGACAGGAGGAGTAGAAGGACATGGGATGGAGGAGGAGGAGGACGACGACATGGGATGGGGTGGAGGGGACTGGAGAAGGAGGAGGACATAGGATGAGATTTGGTGGGGCGGCCAGTGGATGGATTCGGTGGGACAGAGAGTGGGCGGGCCCTGAGGAATGTTGGTGGTCAGGCCCAGGGGGGCCCAGGCCTAAAGCAGTGTAAGGGGCCCCAAAGTTTTTGATGGTTGCCCTGGTTACAACATACAGTATTATTTAAAAAAACATAACTTTTATCATCAAAATAGTCTTTAGGTCTTGGCAAATGATCTTTCCTAGGGAGAAATGATGATGTCATCAGTCTGATGCAAACAGGAATGCCCTGTACACACGGCTTTCCGATTGAAAATGTGCGATTGGACTATGTTGTTGGAAATTCCGATCGTGTGTGGGCTCCATCTGACTTTTTCCATCGGAATTTCCGACACACAAAGTTTGAGATCTGGATCTAAAATTTTCCGACAACAAAATCCAATCGTTTAAATTCCGATCGTGTGTAGACAATTCCAACACATAAAGTGCCATGCATGCTCAGAATAAATTACCAGATGAAAGCTATTAGCTACTGCGCCCGTGTGTATGCAAGACATGTTTGGGCCAAAATCCGTTCGTAAAAAATCTGACGGATTTTTGTCAGAATGTCCGACCGTGTGTACAGGGCAGAAGAAGAATTTCCTTAGTCCCCAGGTAATCAGTCTGCAACACTGTAGCAGGTCACAAGATGAAATGCTACAGCAGGAGCTAATGTCAGACATTTGTGAACACAGCCAAAAACTGCACAGGCACCAGGATTTAAATGATTTTAATCTCTGAGCCAGAATTTTGGTTGAGGAAGTAGAGACTGACCTTGGACGATGCCTAAACAAAGAAGGTGCTGTTTGGAGAGAAAAGCAGATAAAGGCAATGGGGGTTATTTACTAAAGGAAAATCCACTTTGCACTGCAAGTGCACTTGAAAGTAAAGTCGTTGTAGATCCCAGGGGGACATGCAAGGAAAATAAAAGAACAGAATTTTAGCTTGCACATAATTGGATGATAAAATCAGCAGAGTTTCCACTCATTTTACATCTGCCCCTTAAATTTAGAGCGACTGCATTTCCAAGTGCACTTGCAGTGCAAAGTGGATTTGCCTTTCATAAATAATCCCCATTGTCAGGGCAGTGCTTTGATCTCTGTGAGGTAATAAAGACCTGCAAGTGTTACATGTAGACATCAGTTTCAGAACTATCTGACAATTTCAATAAATAAAAAAAACATGCATACAAAAGCTTCCTCTCTCTCCCCTCATCCACAAATCATGTGAAAAACTGAAAAATTAGTTTTGTTTCATTTTTGGTAAACATTTTTTTCCTTTATTTGCATTCGTATTAGTTTCATTCCATTTGTTTAGATGCAGCATTTGTTACTTTGGATAATTCTTTACTTCAGATGCATTCATATTCGTTATGTTCCATTCATTTAGATACGCGAGACACCACATCCTGTCTGGACTCTGGATGGAATGCAGTCTGACATAGAAAAAACACACAAGGGAATAAGGGACAAGCTGTCAGAAATAATGAATCAGACTGAGACAGAAGTATAGTTAAATCACACTTTTTTAATAATCATAAAAAAAGGTAAACAGATTAAACGTAGTCAAAACATAGCCAGAGGTCAGGAACCGGAACGGATAGTCAGACAAGCCCAAACGTCAGGGAGCCAGAGGTCAGCATAGTAGAACTGCAAGCAGGATCTGGAGCCAGAAGGAAGAATACGAATGCATTCATCAATTATTTCTTTATATTCAGTGATAACAAATAGTCCGAAAAAAACGAAAATACGAAAAACAAAATTATACGAATGTAATCGATTCATTAAACTCATAGGTTGAATAGTTTTTTGTTCTTTTGGATTTTTGTATTTTCAGATTTTTGTTCTTTTCGGGTTTTCGTTTTCATTCATCAAAAGAGGCTTTTGTTCATTCAAATGCTCCCAAATGCACGAATATGCTGAATTTCATCTGAAAACAAATTTGTAATGAAGCGAAAAGCACATGTTTAGTGTTAAGCATAGCATCCATAATGAACATAGATAACAAAACAAATGTATACTTTTCTGACTGTTGGATGTAAAGTCCAACTTTGTTAAAATGTAAAATTATCCCTTGCAGTGGGACCGCGCTCACATTGCAAGGGTTGCTTGCTTGTTTTCTCTAAGGGAGAGGAGAAGCACTTTTACTTAGTCTTTCCTCATATCCCCCAGCAGATGACGCTCCTCTATGCTCCACTGCTGGGCTGTTCCTTGGCGTCAGTGGCTGTGGGCTGTTCCTTGGTGTCAGTGGCTGTGGGCTGTTCCTTGGTGTCAGTGGCTGTGGGCTGTTCCTTGGTGTCAGTGGCTGTGGGCTGTCCCTTGGCGTCAGTGGCTGTGGGCTGTTCCTTGGTGTCAGTGGCTGTGGGCTGTTCCTTGGTGTCAGTGGCTGTGGGCTGTCCCTTGGCGTCAGTGGCTGTGGGCTGTTCCTTGGTGTCAGTGGCTGTGGGCTGTTCCTTGGTGTCAGTGGCTGTGGGCTGTCCCTTGGCGTCAGTGGCTGTGGGCTGTTCCTTGGTGTCAGTGGCTGTGGGCTGTTCCTTGGTGTCAGTGGCTGTGGGCTGTCCCTTGGCGTCAGTGCATTCAATGAAGGGCTATGAAGTTTACATTGGTCTTGAAGACGTCAGGATCCTAGACTGCAAAAAGGAAGGAATGGCTGCACTCCAAGATGATGAATATGAGTCCTTCATTAATCCATCCAAGTGACACACCACAGGAAAAACGACAATTAAGGCATCAAGACAGACATGTTTCACACACTATCATGTACTTAAGCAATGATTAAGCACATGATACTGTGTGAAACATGTCTGCCTTGACTGTTGTTTTTTTCAGTGGTGTGTCACTTGGATGGATTAATGAAGGGCTCATATTCATCATCTTGGAGTGCAGCCGTTTATTCCTTTTTGCAGTTTGTATGGTGGGAGAGGCTTGGTGAGCACCCTTGAGACGAGTCCTTCAATTCACTTCACTTATTCATTTATCTGGATTCACCCACCTGAGCGATGTTCCTTGTTTTTTTTTTTCCCATTAGGATCCTAGACTGCCAGAGTATGGGAGAAAATTATGTGAGGACCAATCTAGTAGTAAGTAGTGTGGGCACAACCATGCCACCACATCAGAAATGTGTGCATTGCATGCGGTTGCAGGGAGGTTGTGGTGTGACCCTATTTGTATAGGTTGCGTTTGGTGACAGTATTGCTCACCAAATGCAGCAAGGGGTATAATGTTTGCTGTGGCCAAAAAGCATCACCACTGCTGCATGTGTACAACCCTGTCCAGCTGCCTTTGCAGTTTAAGAAGGAGTGTCAGGGGGTGGTAAAAATGCAATTCAACTGCCTATTTTTACTGTTCCCCTACTGCAAATATAAATGAGCCCTAATGCCCTGTACACGCGACCGGTTTTCCCATCGGAATAAATTCTGTAGGTTTTTCGGGCAGAATTCCTAAGGAATTCCGCTGAAGCTGTCTTGCATACACACGATCACACCAAATTCTGACCATCAAGAAGGCGGTGACGTACAACACGCATGACGGGACTAGAAAAAGGAAGTTCAATAGCCAGTAGCCAATAGCTTCCGCCTCATACTTGCTTCAGAGCATGCGTCGTTTTTGGTTCGTTGGAACAGCATACAGACAAGTGGTTTTCCCCGATAGGAATTTGTTCCATCGGAAAAATATAGAACATGTTCTCTTTTTAGGTCCGTCAGAATTTTCGATGTAAAAAGTCCGATGGGGCATAACATGGTCGGAATATATGAAGAAAAGCTCCCGTTTGACTTTTTCTGTCAGAAATTTCTGACGGTGTGTACAGGGCATAAGAGTTTGCACACCTTTTGTTTTGATGCACCTGGAAAGTATTAAGTAGATTAAAACTGAAAGCTCAAATGAGATTTAAGAAAACAAGTAGAACATACATCATATTGTCAAAAGTATTGGGATGCCTGCCTTTGCACACACATGAAATTTAATGACATCCCAGTCTTAGTCCGTAGGGTTCAATATTGAGTTGCCCCCCCCCCCCCCCCCTTTGCAGCTATAACAGCTTCAACTCTTCTGGGAAGGCTGTCCATAAGGTTTCGGAGTATGTCTATGGGAATGTTTGACCATTCTTCCTGAAGCGCATTTGTGAGGTCAGGCACTGATGTTGGATGAGAAGTCCTGGCTTGCAGTCTCCGCTCAAATTTATCCCAAAGGTGTTTAACTACTTCAATACAGGGCACTTGCACCCTCTTCCTGCCCAAGCCAATTTTCAGCTTTCAGCGCTGTCACTGTTTAAATGACAACTGAGCGGTCATGCCACACTGTACCCAAACAGAATTTTTATCATTTTGTTCCCACAAATAGAGCTTTCTTTTGGTGATGTTTAAACACCTCTGCATGTTTTTTTTTTTGCTTAGCAAATAAAAAAAGACCTAGAAATTTTGAAGAAAAAAACGTTTTTCTTTTGTTTCTGTTATAAAATTTTGCAAATAAGTAAGTTTTCTCCTTTCTCTGATGGGCACCGATAAGGCGGCACTGACAGGCACTGATAAGGCAGCACCAATGAGGTGGCACCAATGAGGTGCACTGATGGGCACTGGCAGGCAGCACTGATGGGCATCGGTAGGCAACAAAGATGGGTGGCACTGATATGCAGCACTGATGGGCATTGATGAGTGGCACTGATGAGCACTCATGGGTGGCACTAGTGGGCACTGAAAGGCTGTACTGATAGGTACTTATGGATGGCACTGATAGGTGGCACTGCTGGAGACTGAGAGGCGGCACTGCTGGGCACTGATACGTGGCACTGATGGGCACTGATATGCGGCACTGATAAATGGCATTGATAGGCATCACTGATGGCACTGGCAGGCATTGGGAATGGCCCTGTTTACATTGCAATCAGCCATGATTGGACAGGGCTGATCACGTGGTAAAGAGCCTCTGTTACTGAGATCGGTGTATTGGTGTGTCAGACTGACACACCGCACCACCAATCGCCTTGATGCGCACCCCCACGGTCACGCGTCATTCTGGAGGGCCGTCATTTGACGGCAGGCAGGAGGCAAGTGGTTAATCAGGTTGCGGTCAGGACTCTCTGCAGGCCAGTCAAGTTCCTATACCCCAAACTCGCTCATCCAGGTCTTTATAGACCTTGCTTTGTGCACTGGTGCGGAGTCATGTTGGAACTGCTCCCACAAAGTTGAGAGCAAAAAATATTGTTTGTTGATGTCTGGAAAATTTAGATAACCTATTACACAACATCAAACAGGATATTTCTGGAAAATCAGACAATTTTGCAAAGTCTAATTGGCGATATGGGCTGGTGCGAATTATAGCGGCAGGAATCAGAGATCTTAAGTAAAGCCCTGTTTACAATGAAATATGTACGTGTTTTACATAAGAACTGTGTTCTCTCCTTCATCAGACCCAAAAAAACAGAAGTACAGTTTCAAGATTTTCATTCAATGCATTGATTAGAATGACTTCTCCAATACCTTACAACTGTGTGATAGATCAATATGGCCCATCTGTGATGGAAAAAAGATCTCTTAGGCCAAGTCTATATAAGGGGGTTTCATGTCAGGACAAACCAAGCCCAGAGCTCATAAGGTTTATGACAAGATCAGGAGTAAGGGAGGTTTAGCAAAACTGACACACGTCAGTGAACAGTGAGTCAATTTTGTGAGGTGGTGTAATGTTATGAACTTATGATAAATCAATAAAATGTGTTTCTGCTTCTGCACAGAAAGAAGGCGATCAATTTTAGTTGCTTTAATAGAACTAGACCAGCTGGCAAATTTAGCAATTTGATTGTAATTGAACTATTCCACTCAGAGACGTAAATATAATGTAATTAATAATTTATTTATAGTAATGTTTGTAGTTAATATTATAAGAACATATGGGAGTCTGTGGAGAATCCCTGAGAACCAATCAGTGATGATAAATGATGAAAGCGGAATAACAAAAAAAACTTTCTAATGGGGCATATCGGATACAGCAAACAAACTTTTGAAACACTGCTTATTTTTTGGTCATGATATTGCTCTGGACCATTAATATCAGCATTCATCATTATATATATATATAGTATATATATACCGGTATGATATATATATATATATATATATATATATATATATATATAATCACTGCAATATGCATGCCAAAAAACAGAAAGTGCAGTAAAAAGATGAAAACATCAATGAAATCTTCTATTCAGGGTGACAACCATTTGCCTTAAAGTGATATTAAAGTTTTTTTTTGCATGCATGCATGCATAGGCAGAGCCTCTCCTCTTCCTCCACACCAGTGACTGACAGTGGCTTCCCAGTTAGAATGACTTTGGCTTTGTGTCCCTTTTGGGAACATCTGCACATAAGGTTTTAGTTAAAATGGAAACATTAAAGACAAAAAAACAGAACATTCCATAGCTCAACTCACCAACCAGTCTGCCAACTGACCAAATTAACCTGTCCAACAGTCTATATTAAAAATAGGGGTTTAGTTAGCACACATTTGCAAATGCATGCATAAACTGCAAGGCCTCTTGACGGCACCCTGTGTTAATGCATGTACTTCCATTGTGGAGACGCTTATAAATTCAGTAGTGTTAGGACTGCAAGGGGGATTGGGCTGCTTGCCCCTCATCTATCCATTTAATGCATGTGCATCCATTGTGAAGACACTTATAAATTCAGTAGCGTGAGGACTGCAAGCAATAACACAGGGTGCCGTCAAGAGGCCTTGCACCTTACGCATGCGTTTGCAAATATGTGCTAACTAAACCCATTTTTAGCGCAGACTGTTGGACAGGTTCATTTGGTCAGTTGACAGACTGGTTGGTGAGTTGAGCTATGGAACATTCTGTTTGTGTCTTTCATGTGTCTGCCCTTTCATGTGCTCCTTCATGTGAAGGCCAGTTATAGGTGGAGGCATGGGCAATATATTTGTTACTGGTGCTTCAAAATGAAAACATGTACAAAATGGGACTCCATAGGTACCAGCGGGCACAAGAGGCACCCACGCACCTGTAGTTGGGCAGCGTGAGCGTGGGGCAATATCCAGAAGATGCTCAGATAAGAAAGATTTAAAAAAAACAACAGCAAGAGCATGTAAGTTTTGATATTAGCAGCAAATTCTCTTAGGTACATTTGCATGAAATTTCAAAGGGATTTGCAATGTAGGTTGTTCCAATCATCTTGCTATAGTTCCATCACATACTCTGGTCATTTTATTCTCCGCATGTAATCCCTGACTACCACAACAATGTTAAGATCAGGGCTCTGTGGGGTCCACACCATCTGTTTCTGGATATCCTATTCTTCATCTTGTTGAGGCTTCTGCAAAAGACCTTGAGAATGCAAAATGACCATCCCATGCATTGATGTTATGACTTTTGCCATCGTGCAAGATTTTCCGCTTCTACCGCAATCTTGCATTTGTAATATTGTTGTTTCTAGTATAGTCCTATTCCCTATATATATAGCCAGTTTTGTTAATCACTTTGGCGCAACCTCACATGATGTTATTAATTATTATCATTTTTTATACTTGCTTCTCCTTAAGCACTTGGCTATGTATATGCCTACAAGGATCTCACATCCTCTTGCTCAACTTATCTACAGCCACCTTTTATTTTCTAAACTGAAAAAAAATCATATTTTCTCTTCCTTGAAGCCAAAATAAAATACTTTGCTCATGTAAAGAAATTCCTACACATACACATAATTATATATGATGTGAATAATATATGAATAAATATTTGTCTTCCTATAATTCTAGCACATATAATAAAATTTGTCTGCAACTTAAAAAAAAATATTTTAAAAATTGGAACTTACCTTTTTAACCTCCCTGGTGGTATGATTATTTCAGATTTTAGGTGCTGAAAGCGGTACAATTATTTTGCATGAAAATTTGGCGTTTTATATTGTAGGCCTTTAATTCTTAGGAATAACTCACTTAAATCTGTCCAAACGAGAGTCTAGTAGACATCCCGGGTATGATAAAGTTTGAAAAATTAAATCATAAATTATAATATAATAAATAACTATAAATAATTATACCAAATAATAATATAATAATAATAAAAAATATTCAATAATGTAATCAAATCAAAAACACTGAAATTTGCTCAGTTGCAGAATTGTCGCTGTCATTACTTTTCAGTATTTGATGACGAATTTCCCCACAAATCACTATCACTCAATTCTGTGAGTGATTCTAATTTATTATCGCTGTTTTCTAGCTGGTCTAAAACCATTTTTGATGTAAAGGGACAGTTTTGGTTGCTATGGACAATCTCCAGTTTCCAGGCAGAAAGAACAGTTTTTATAATATAAAACTACATGCAGGACACTGGACAGACCACTAGGGACAAAGGGGATGTGAAATAATTACATACAGCAATGTAATCTGTAAGATTACATTATACTGTATGTAATGTGTGTGTTTTACTTTTTGAATTTGTCGCTGTTCTCCGTCCCCGTGCGTGATAGATCGAGCGGAGGACGGCTCGCTCGTACAGCAGGGGGGACATCGCTGGATCCCGGGGATAAGGTAAGCATACTCATCCTGGATCCAGCAATGTCCCAAATCTGGCTCGGGGTTACCGCTAATGGTACAAAATTTTCACCCCGAGCCAGACTCGGGAATACCGCCAGAGGGGTTAAGATGCTCTTTTCTGTAATCTCAAGCACTGTAAAATCCTACTAGTTCTCTTTGTTTATGAGGGGGCTGGGCAGCTGTGTTTTCCCATAATTAACCCTGTCTTTACTGTGCAGGAATATCTTCATTATTAGTGGTAATCTAGATTTGACACAATAGCAAATATAAAACCTCAAAGACTCAAAAAAAAATAAAGCATACAAAATGTCAGGCAGAAGCTTCTTGGGCAGTTCACCCCTTTCTTGCTAGACAGCCCCGTCTGGAGCTTCTTAACAATTTGGATTGATAAACATTTCTGATATGTGATCCATGGACTGACCAATGATGGATTGAACCATGGTGTTTTGGCTTGCCCACTTTTATGAGCATTGCACATCCTTGAAAAGTTTGGCTTGATGTCATTTACAAGGCCATTAAAATGAGTCATGCTCTGAAGAGCAGACACTGCATTCCAGGGTTGGTGGTCAGAATTTAATGAAGATTACTGGCTGGAGATGAATCAATTACCTGATATATTGCCCCATTATTAGCTTCTCCTTCTCTATGCTGACCAACATCATTCATTGTACTTTTGACTATCCTATGGAGCTGTGTTTCTCAACCTTTTTTCAGTCAAGGCATCCTTTAAAATTATGCACTCTTTTTCAGCAACTCTCAACCTTTTTCAACTTACCCAGTAAAGACTTCTACATCTTCTTTAGTGTCCGACATGTGCTATCCACGCTAACTACCACTGAGGAAACAATATCCAAAGACTTGCACTCACTCAAAGACTGCACCCAGCTTTCCACCAAGACCAAAGGAATCTCATACATCTACAATCTTCTTTCTCAACCTGCATCCTCTTGTAAACCCTCCAGTATGGTTTTCTGGGAATCAAAACTACAGATTTCCCTCCCTTTCCGAGGTTTGGTACCACACCCTCAAACTTCCCATTACCTTCTCACTGGGAAACCCTCATGAAAATCTTCCATAAATGATACTATATGCCTGATAGACTAGTCCATATTTTTCCATCTCAATCCCCGAATGCTGGAGGAACTGTGACAATACAGGCAACATTTTAAATATTTTGTGGGGTTGTCCCATCATTGTCTCCTTTTGGAAGAGCATTTCTACTCTAATTGTTGACATTACTCACACTCCAGAAAAGTGGACTCTGCAAAGGATCTCTTTGGCCGAGACCTCTCCTCCTGGTCTAAGGCATTCATTCCTTCCTGCCATAAAGCACATCCTGATTGCAGCAGGTATAACCCTAGCACGTGCATGGAAAGACCCACAATCACCACCTTTATCCTCCCTCATCTCAACCATTAACGACCACTGCCATATGGAATTTCTTTTCGCCAAAACTCATCTGCAAGGTGACCAATTCCTCAAACACTGGCCCCTTGGCTAGCTTATCCCAGAAGCATTATGCTACCATAATCAAACATCGCATCTCTTCATGATGGACTCACTCACAGTAACCTTCTCTAGCCTCTATACACATGACCAAATAGAGCCAGATGCGAATACGAATGTGTTAAGTTCTGTTATTCAAAATGTACCTTTGTGTTACCGTGTCCCCCCACATATTACTGCTGGGATCTATTATCCTCCTCCTTAGCTCTCCTTCTCCCTACCCCCCCCCCCCTTTTTCACTTTAATGCCATCCTGCTCTGAGGCCTGGTGTTGAGGTACCATAATTGTTCTAGTTTTCTTATTACATATGGTATATCTATGTTACAACTTTCTAGATGTTAATATACTGCTATATATGTTTGTAAATCCACTCAATGGGAGGGTGAATACCCTTCCCTCAAATGCTTTCATTTTACTTTGCATTGCTTTTATTACATGGAAAAAAAATGTACCCTATTCTAAAATGTAAATAGCTAAATGAATAGTTTTACATTATGCAACAACATCCACACATGTAGGACACCCAGCGTTAGAGGTGAATTATTCTGCCAAAGCAAATACACATTTGTACACTGCTACTGACTAATATTCCAGTGTTTCTCTTCTCCCTCAGTTTCTCTCCCTCACTCAGCTAAAATTACCCCAGTGCCGACAGACAGAGGCAGGGAAGGGGCAGACAAGCATGCTGTGCAGAGGGGATTCAACACCCTCCTTATCAACCAATGACATCATTGGTTGTTAGGACACAGGCAGATAGCAAGTTGTAATGGTGAACAATGAAAACCTGTGGCTTTGTGTAATTAAAACGCAGGCTTGATCCACCCACTGACTTGTATACAATTTTTAGGAATTTTGCCAAGGCACTCCTAAAGAAATCTGAAGGCCCCTCAGGTTGTCTGAGCACCATTGGTTGAAAAAGGCTGCTGTGAAGCATTATTGGCTTCATATGGTCATATATAAAGATACAAATTGAGCCCTGGAGAAGCTGAAGAAAGTGGATGCTTTTGATGGATCTCCTTCGTTTGTGGGAAGCTTTGTGTTCACTATTTGCAAAATGGAGCTTTATGTATAGGCTCTTTGATTTTGGATCACACACACATTGTAATCTAGATTTGAACCCTGTTTATCTCAACACAGAGTTAAAGAATAAGTTAATTTTTATGGTAGAACATATAACGTGTTCCAGCTCCTGCACCTTCCTCTGTCAATTCCCATCCTCCCTGTGACAGCGGGTGGGGGTTTGTCTTTTCCCATACCACTGTCACTTTACAAATGTAGCTCAGATGTTGTGGTTCTGCCCACACAGCCACATTATTCATTCACAGTTTCCTGTGAGCCACTGTGGCAGGCTTACTTGTAGTTTCAATGAATTGCAGGTGCGATGATTAGCATGCCTGTAGTCCATTCACACTGCCTGCAGCTCTTCCCTGACAGCCTGTACAGAAAACAGAGCTGTAGCCAGTGTGCGCAGGAGCCTGACATTGCAGCTGTGATCTGCAGATAGCGGGTGCAATGCTTTCCATGCTTCTGTTTAAAAAAAATGCAAATATTTTACCTGAAAAAAGATGTAAATATAGTATTTTTTTGTGTAGAGGTGAACTTAGCCTTTAAAGGTTTAAAAGCCAGGCTTTTTGCCTTGTATGTGTAGTGGTCACAACCCTTGCAGGGCGGCCTTGACTTATTGGGCTTACCAGTTACCTCCTTTTGGCCTGCTCTTCCACGTCTAGGGGTTCCCAGGGTTGATACCCAACAACTTGAATGCTGACACAAATAAAGTCCTTTTGAAAGGTTTTATTTTGCAGTAATAACATCCAATAACACAGTCTCTCATGGGAACAGAGGGCACGGGTGAAGAACTCAGGTACCTTGAACTGCAGGTCTAGCAAAGTCTCTAATTCCACCCAGAGAGTAGCCACTCGCAGCTGGGTACTTCAAGGCTGAACCGATCTCTAGCCAGAGATCATGGCAGTCAGCACGTCGACTCAGATACTTGAAACAATCCTATGAACGTGGACAAGTTGTAACTGAGGGTGAACAGGAACCTTTTTCCTTAGTACCTGGAACATTCTATGTCTCCTCAATGGTACTGGAAAAACGTGAATTTGTCAATGTCCTTCCCAACTCAGTAACCAGGCACTTCCCAGGATGCCACTTGTCGGCCTTCCTCCAAAGAGTACTTCCCCGGTCACTTCCACGAGCTGTGGCGCCTCTCCAAGCCGAGAGCACACCCGGACACTTTGAATCCTCACTCAGTTACTGTGCCTCGGACCAGCAGGTTCCCAGACTCAGGAACAGATGGATCCGTACCCCAGACCAGGCAGGTCTATTAGGGGCCTCTAACAGGAACATGTTGCGGGATGTCGAACACCCCGTGACGGGACCCCTCACGGGGCTACCCCGGTCCTAGAACCAGAACAGACCACGCGTGCTTCACGAACTCCTCTCTCTTAAACACGTGACCCACACATCTTAAGTACCCCTTCCCAGACTCCCCAGCAGGGCCTGCCACTGATTGGTGCTGAGCAGGTTGATACTTAAAACGTCCAACTAGGCCTGGTTCTGGCCTGTCATGTGCACCTCACTGCTCACATGACCAGGTAGAACTTCCAACACAGCCCGGCCAGACTGATGTCAAGGCCAACCTGCGTAATTAACCCTCAGAACCCCTACTGTTCTGGACCAAAAACTAAATTTATATGCGTATGACATTTTGTCCAAAATGTCATCCGCTACACATCCCCCCAGTCATTTAGACAATGTCCCCATCGTCTAGGTAACAACTAGGGTAAAAATCCTACACACAAAAACTTAGAAGTGCCTGAGTTCTTGTTATGGGTGCTAATGAGTTAATGAGAGGAAACTTAACCTGTCATTAGGACAGACTGACTCACATTTTTCAGAAATGCTTGCAGTCAGCCACGGTGCCTTCTCCTGAGAAACACCAAATTTGACTGCAAACAGGGAAACACACTGCCTATCTAGACTGTAGTCTGATCTTTTCATCTTCTATAAGCCCTATACACACTATCAGATTTTCTGCTGATTTTTTCCTTCAGATTTACCAAAACCATATAATATGAGGTCAAACCTTAGGGGTTTCAATGTGTATGCAATCAGGTAGGCCCTTCCACTCTATGGTTTTGGTAAATCTGAAGACAAAAACCAGCAGAAAATCTGATAGTGTGTATAGGGCTATAGACTTTCACCGCAAGCATGTCAGGTGTGTATTGGGTCAGCTTCGGCAACATGGCCTATATGCTAAGCCCGAAAAGTGCGAGATTGAACAGCAAAGTGTCCAATTCCTGGGACTGATTATCTCAATTGAAGGAATTAGTAAAAAAATTACTGCTATGAGGGATTGGCCAGTCCCTGTGGACAAGAAAGGGATCCAACGCTTTGTAGGATTTGCTAACTTTTACTGGAAGTTCATTAAAGGGTTCTTAGCCATCATCTCTCCCATTATGCAGTTAACCAAGCAAGGCGTCCCGTTCGACTGGTCACCTGAAGCTCAGGTTGCCTTTGAGACCCTCAAGAGACTGTTCACCTTTGCTTCTGTTCTAAAGCATCCCTATTCTACCTTGTCGTTTGTCCTGGAAGTTGATGCTTCTGAAATTGCTGTTGGAGAAGTACTTTCCCAATGACAGGGGTCCAGAGCCCTGTTACACCCAGTTGCTTTCTTTCCTGCAAATTATCAGCAGCAGAGAAGATTTATGATGTTGGGGACCATGAACTACTGGCAATAAAATCTGCACTGGAGGAGTGGCGATCCCTTTTAGAAGGGGAAGCACATCCAATTCTGATTTAAACGGATCACAAAAATCTGGAGTATCTGAGAACTGCAAAGAGATTAAGACCATGTCAAGCCAGCTGGTTCAGCAAAAAAATACAAAACGTGGCGCATTATTTCGTATTTTGAATGATTCTAAAGAAAGTACATCCCCAGATACTATCCTGTCCTCTGGAAATTTTCTTCTAGTACGGGAAGATCTATTTTGACAGATCAAGCAGGCATCCGCAGGGTTTTCTCCCACTGCTGAAGCAGAGTTACAGACAAAAGATGGTCTGTTCTGGTTCAAGGACAAAATCTTCATGCCTGAGAGCCTACAGTTTACCATACTGGAACTCTGTCGTGCTCATGTGTTGGCTGGACATTTTGACATATCCAAAACTTCTGATCTTGTGCAACGCACATTTTGGTGGCTCCAAGTAGACCATGGAAAATTATATTTATAGATTTTATTGTGGAGCTTCCTCCCTCACCATCTTTGTGGTGGTGGATCGGCTGTCCAAAAGAGCACATTTCATCCCAATGAAAGGAACACCATCAGCTCCCAAGACAGCACAAGTCTTTATCAGGGAAATTATAAAGCTTCATGGAGTGCCAGCTAACATTGTCTCTGATCGAGATGTACAGTTCACCTCCAGGTTCTGGAAGGCATTGTGTGAGTCTCTTGGAATTGAATTATCCTTCTCCTCTGCCTACCACCCACAGACAAATGGGCAGACAGAGAGGACCAATCAGAACCTAAAGGAATACTTACGCTGTTTCTCTTCATTTTCTCAGGATAATTGGATCTCTCTTCTGCCGTTAGCTGAGTTTTCTTACAATAATTCCACCCACTGTGCCACCAGACAAATTCCATTCTTTGCTAATTATGGCTTCTACCCAGCATTGTTGCCTAACTCCATTCCGGAATGTTCAGTACCAGCAATGAACTTCTTCGGTGCCAATAACAAATTATTACAGGAAACAATGGCTAAAACACAGGAATATAACAAAGAAACTTTTGACAAGAAAAAACAAGGAGAATTAATTCTGGAACCTGGTAATCTAGTGTGGCTATCCACAGAAAACCTAAGGTTGGCAAGCCCTTCAAGAAAGTTGGGTCCTAAGTTTGTGGGTCCCTTTCCAGTGAAGAGAAGGATCAGCGAGGTAGTCTATTAGCTGTAACTGTCGGCTTCATCTTGTCTTTCATGTTACTCTGTTAAAACCCTCTGTTCCCAATTCTTTTCCAAAACGGAATGTTGATCCTCTAGAACCTGTAATAATTTATGGGGAGGAAGAATTTGAGGTGGAAGCAATCTTGGATTGTAGGAAGAGAAATAATCAAGTTCAATACTTTTTTATTAAATGGAAAGGGTATGGACCAGAAGAGAGCTTGTGGCTAATATCCATGCTAAGAGACTGATCCAGTCATTCAAAAGGTCCCATCCTGAGAAGTTGGCCAGGTTGGGCATCCGGAGGCTGCTCCTTGGAGGGGGGCAGTGTCAGGAAGGTCTTGCCAGAAACAGAAGATCTGTACAAGCTGGTGCATGATTGCGGGTGCCAATGCGCATGCGCAAGCTGATACTGACCCGGCTTGTTCAGTGACCCTGCAACTGCTTCTGTATCTATTTTGGTATTAACTGTCTGTGTATGACCCGGCTTGCCCGACCTTCCTGCATTCCAATCCCATTGGAACCTCCTCTTTGCCTGCTCACCTCTGCATCCCTGTATGTGGTACCAAGACATGAGCCTACTCCAGTCTCCAGCCAAGTCTGCCGTTCCTGTTCCTCATTCTGCTGACTACACTGCTCAGTGCCAATCGGAACTCCAGACCTGCCTTCCTGCTGGTAATCCTGCCAGGCACTTGTGCTACTCTGCACTCCTGCGCCTCCTGTCTAGGGATGAGCTTCACGTTCGAGTCAAACTCATGTTCGACTCGAACATTGCCTGTTCGCCCGTTCGTCGAAACAACAAACAATTTTGGGACATTCAAAAAGCTGTGGAATACCCTGTAAAAGTCTATGGGAGAAATCTAAAGTGCTAATTTTAAAGGCTTATATGCAAGTTATTATCATAAAAAGTGTTTGGGGACCTCGGTCCTGCCCCAGGGGACATGTATCAATGCAAACCAGGCAAACTTTTTTTTTAAACAGCCATTTTTTTGGGAGCAGGGATTTTAATAATGCTTAAAGTGAAATAATAAAAGTGAAATATTCCTTTAAATTGCGTACTTAGGGGGTGTGTATAGTATGCCTGTAAAGTAGCGCTTGTTTCCTGTGCTTAGAACTGTCCCTGCAAAAAGTATAATTTCGGAAGGAAAAAAAGTAATTTAAAAGCACTCGCGGCTATAATGAATTGTCGGCTCCCCGCAATACAGAGAAAAGTCATTGATAAAAAAAAAATGCGTGGGGGTCCCCCAAATTCAATTACCATGCCCTTCAGGTCTGGAATGGATATTAAGGGGAAGCCTGTGTCAAATAAAAAAAAATGATGTGGGGTTCCCCCCAAATATCTGTACCAAACCCTTTATCCGAGCACGCAACCTGGCAGGCTGCAGGAAAAGAGAGGAATGAGAGAGCGCCCCCCTCCTGAAATGTACCAGGCCACATGCCCTCAACATGGGGAGGATGCTTTGGGGGTCTGTGACCCCTCAAAGCACCATGTCTCCATGTTGATGGGGACAAGGGCCTCATCCCCACAACCCTTGCCTGGTGGTTGTGGGGGTTTGCGGGTGGGGGGCTTATCGGAATCTGGAAGGCCCTTTTAACAAGGGGACCCCCAGATCCCGCCCTCCCCATTTGAAATTGTACCCCTACCATTTCACAAAGAAAGTGTAAAAAATTGTAAAAAAAACACACAGACACTGTTGGGATAAGTCCTTTATAAAAAATAAAAAAAATGAAAAAAAAGATTCCAACGGTGGTAATCCACTCTCGGTATCCTACGATGGGTGATCTCCTCTGCGGGGTCCAGCGATGGATGATCTCTCCTCTCCAGGTCCAGGATCCAACAATGATGTCCAGCGCAGCACATCCTGTCTCCACCATAGGTTTCCGTTATATCATGTTCGAGTCCCATAGACTTTAACGGTGTTTGGATGTTCGAACAAATTTATTGCCTGTTCGCATGTTCTGATGCGAACCGAACTGGGGGGTGTTTGGCTCATCTCTACTCTGTCTGCTCTATCAGGGGCCAGAGGCGTAAGAGAGGCCTTCCTCTGCATATCGGGCTCATCTACTGTGTCTACGTGACACACACTTTAATTGCCATTTTCTTGTGTGAACCGGCTGTGGCCTTAATGCCCATTTTTGTGTCCCTCATCATAATCCCCCAGGAAAGGGTTCTCCACCTCACAGTTTACACCAAACAATGTAGAATAGCAAGACTGGGTAAGAAAAAAAATATATACTGTAAAGTACATACAGCATATATACTGTAGTTGTATTAATGGTAAGCAAAAAAGGAAGAAAAGAAAATAAATATATATATATGCATGACAAAGAAAATAGTAGCTAGTGAAAATCTCATCTGGACTAATTATTGTCAAGTTGGGTACTGAGAGTTTAACAAAAACAAGCCAAGAAAATCAATTCTTTTGACATACTGAAGAAAGCTCTTAGAGAAGTCAGAAATCCTGTTATCAGAATGCTGTTCATAGACATCAGAGTACAACTGAAAGAGCAAGCATGATCCAACTATCTCACAATATCTTCCGGCTGATCATCAGTCATTTCCAAGTAAACCAACTAGGCTTTGTAACTGGGCTGATAACTTTCTCCCCAAAAATCTTTTAGACTCGATTGTCTTCGGCTGCCAATCATCTAGAGACCCAGGTATGAAGAACAGATTTTGCCTCCAATCTAGAATTTAATTAATAGCATGATTTCCTGCTGCATGCATAAGGTTTGAACAACAGCTATGAAAAATATGTAACCTTTTTTAATATCAAAGAAGGTTTAAATGCAAATCTTAATATAGCAGTCCGAATCAAACATTTACATAGCCAGATTACAGTTTCAAGAAGAGTACATACAAGTATCACAGTATATAAATAGAATGATATTAACACAAAAGTACCAGAGTACCATTTATTCCACAGGCAGTGTTCAACCAGCAGGGCACCACAGCAGCCGCATTTGTACCAACTCTAATGAACTAAGTCCAGGAGTACCTAGCCAAGGGACCCATTGTTTCTCATATTTACCAGGGCAACCCCTATGCTGATAAATATATCTTAATAATCAAATGGTGTCGCCTACAGAGCATATCCACTCCTTTAGGGAGGGCAAATTTGAAAATTCCAGTGAAATTGCCTCACTGGTGAATCCTCTGGGTTTTACATCTTTCAAAAATTCCCAACAAGCAACATTTTGGGTCTAAAGGCACGGTAGCTTGGAATACACTGTTAACAGTGTCTACCGCTACCTTCCAGTACTGCTGGAGCTTGGGGCAGTGCCAGAGTGAATTAATAAGGTCTCCATGATCTCTCTTATACTTTATACACAAGGGATTAAGCTGGATGCCCATTTTGACCAAACGTAACATTGTATAATGAACTCTGAGCAAAATATACAATTGAGTTTTTGGTATACATTCAGAGAACAGGAGGTGACCGACAGAAAACTTCCCATTGATCCCCTGTCAAGGGCACTAATTCCAGAACTTTCATGGGGTATTTTTTGAGATACTCAGACAGGAGCATAGATTAACATTGTGAGTTAAATCGTTTAGAGCAGTGGTCATCAATCCTGTCCTCAGGGCCCACTAATGCCACGTTTGCAAGATAACTGAAATACATCACAAGTGATATCGTTTGGTACTCAGTGATTGCAGTAGTCTAGTCTGCATCTCCTCAAGATAATACATAAAACCTGGCCTGTTAGAGGGCCCTGAGGACAGGGTTGATGACCAATGCTTTAGAGGACTCAGCTGTGGAGAGCAAGCTAGTGACCTCAGAGACAGACACCACTATGTAAACATTTTAAAGCAGAACTGTGGCCAGGCTATAGACATTCAAATATTTTTGCAACATATTCTTAGCTGAATAAACTAAAACAAGTCCCCATTGACCTCTATAGCTGCAGATACTGTTGAGAAATTTAGCCTCAATGTTTACAGTTGGTTTACTAAAACTGGAGTGCAGCATGGTGCAGCTCCACATAGAAACCAATCAGCTTCCAATTTTTTTGTCAAAGCTTAATTTAACAAGCTGAAGCTAAAAGCTGATTGGCCACCATACACAGCTGCACCAGATTTTACACTCTCTAGTTTTAGTAAATCAATTCCAAAGTTTGTTGGTTTAACATTAACTTAATTTAAGCAGCTCATCTTCCACCTGACACCATGTTGTTGGCTTTCAGCGTATTTCTCGCTTGTCATGAAAATATAAATATTTTAAATGTCAATACAGTTAGGCACAGTTCTACTTTAAGGCATACCAGTGGTTCCAAAAGGAAGCCCACCAACTGTACATTATTGCTTAATTACTCTTTTGATCTAGTGGTGATTTATTGTAATTCCTCTGTAAAAACTAGCTGATCTTCCACACTATGAAGGGAATTGTGCTTATGCATCTTCTGTTCACCCAGTGGCTGCCACACAGTCGCCGCCGCCCCCCCCCCCCATCTATATATATATATATATATATATATATATATATATATATTTTTTTTTTTTTTTTTTTTTTTTTTTAAAGGTCCCTTTAAAAAAAAAAAAGTTCTTTAAGTGCACTGTGTTCAGGCGCTGGATACAGTGCACTATGGGAGACGCCACGTCAATGCAATCACGGGATTGCAGACAAGGTGCTTAGTTTGCAGGCTTACTACGGATGGGAGCTTTGTTATTATTGTTATTCAAATGAAGAAGTTACTTCCGGTTTTCCTGGTTCAGGGAACCGGAAGTGACGTAGGCAGCTTTGTGGAACACACGGCGTGAGCGGAGCTGCCTGTAAGGTAAGGGAGGCTCAGGACTGCATTAGACAAGGCACAGTGAGGCTGCATTAGACCGGGCACAGTGAGGCTGCATTAGACCTGGCACAGTGAGGCTGCATTTGATGGGCACAGTGGCTGCATATGATGGGCACACTAGCTGTATTTGATGGGGAACAGTGGCAGCATTTGATGGCACAGTGGCCGCATTTGATATGGCACAGTGGCGGCAATTGATAGGCACAGTGGCTGTGTTTGATGGTACAGTGGTGGAAATTGATGAGCACAGTGTCTCCTAAACTTTTGAAGTTTAGGAGAGCATAGAAACTCCTTGCTGGGGCAGGAACATGTGTCCCTCTAAAGTTTAAATAATGATCCAGCTCAATGCCATGACACGTGGCATGTTATATGATGCAACATATAGTGCGGCCATGACCATTTGGGTAAAATTTCTACTAATAATTTGTTATTTATGCACAAAATTATGTCATTACAGACAGTACTGAGTGCTGGTAATATGTTGAGATATGTGCAGCTTTCCCGTTAACAATAAAAAGGAGGTACAATAATGAATCAAGATATACAGATAATTAATGTTCCACTCACAGCAATCAACATAAAAAATAGTGGCCACTAAATGGAAGATTGCAGCATAGGAACTACAGCCAATGCAATCACTAATTTACATCCTTTAAAAACCAGATCAAAAGGCTAAAAGTTCAAAAATTGCATTTCTGATTATAATATTGATAGCAGATGCTCATTAACCTCCAGAATTCACACAAATGATTACCACGCACTCCTAGTTCCATCAAGAGTATTGATCATCTGTATTAACATTGTTTGTGTACAAATAATAAATGATCGACAATAATTCTGTAAGCAAACAATGCTGACATGAGAAATCAATAACCCTAATGATGACTGGTCACTAATAATGCTCATTTGATTGATGCCTAAATTAATTAGGAATTTGACACATTATAATCATTTTCCATATTGCTGTCAGTTGTAGAAGATAATGCGATTCATCTGCACAGATATAAGAGGAGCACTGTCTGGACAAAATAAACTATCTTTTATGCACATATACTGATCAAATCTAATACATACACAGTTTACTATATGATAATGAAATACATAAATATCACCAGAACATTAAAATATATAAGTTAGAAGAGGCTTATTACATTTCTAGTAGCAGATTCTGTAGGGCGTTAGTTACCACTCGTTCAATGATTGTGGGGGTCACACAAGTTAAAATCATATTAGTCCTATGTAATAAATCTGGTCCAGAAGGGTGAATTTTGGTAAGAATAAAAAAGGGATGGCCACATAGTGAAGTATTCATAATTTTCCCTTGTTTGAAGTGCAAGTAGGGTAGCAATGGCAGTTATGTCGCATACACACGACCAGACTTTCTGTCAGAAAAGGTTCGACGGTATTCCAGACGGTGTTCCGACGGGCTTTCGACAGAGTTACGACAGACTTCTGACCATACGGACTTGCCCACACACGAATGGACCAAAGTCTGTTAGTTTTGAATGTGATGACGTACGACGGGACTAGAAAAGGAAGTTCAATAGCCAATAGCTGCCCTAGCATCGTATTTGGTCCATCAGACCACGCATGCTCAGAAAAAAATTGGAGACGAAAGCTATTGGCGACTGGCCTCTACGTAGTCCCGTTGTACGCGTACGTCACCTCGTTCCGAATGATCGGATTTTCTGACAACTTTGTGTGACGTGTGTATACAAGACAAATTTCGGCCAAAATCCGTCTGAAAATATCCAACGGATTTTGTGGTTGTAATGTCCGACTGTGTGTATGGGGCATAACGGTTTTCCTTATAGAAATTGATTCCGGACAGATTTGAAACAAGTTCTATTTCTAGGTCCATCGTCATTTTTGAAGAAAAAAGTCAGATGAAGCCCACACACGATCGTAATATCAGATGGAATGATTTCGTCTGACCTTTTCTGCCGGAAAGTTCGATCGTATGTATGCGGCATTAGGGATCTGTGGGAAAGCGTGTTTCTTAATTTCATGTTGAAAAAGCCTCACCCTATTTCTTAATTTCATGTTAAAAGCCTCACCGTATGCTCATGGCACAACAGCAAACTTAATCCTGGTACACACTATTTGGTTTAGTTTTTTCATTCAACCCATCAGGCTGAACGAACAAAAAAAAAACTGAGGAGCTCGGGAGGGGCTTGCTGTGCTAACTATGCAATGTTAGTACAGAGATAGCACTGTCGAGCTATTGTGTCCTGACAAGCGGACTGCTCCCTCTGTCAGGACTCAGAACACACAGATCTATGGCCTATGGCTGCCAGCACTAATCAGATGCTGATCAGCTGTTGGTTTTCTAGCATGGCCATTCAACAGAAGCCAGATGTTAGGAAGTCGGACGGACTGTTGTACAAACTGGCCAAATGTCGGCCGGTTTCTATTGGACCGACCAATGTGTGCCAACCTTGAATGATCATCACTGGGGTAGATTAACTGAAAAATTAACCCTTTTACACACACGTTGGTCACCACAACATGCTTTAATGGAAACATGCACTTATTCACAGCATCTGCTGTTGCAATTCTGACACAATGGGGTTGATTTACAAAAACTGGAGAGTGCAGAATCTAGCGCAGTGATGCATGGTAGCCAATCAGCTTTTAACTTCAGCTTTTTCAATTAAGCTTTGACATAAAAAACCTGGAAGCTGATTGTTTTTTTACTCTCCAGTTTTTGTAAATCAACCCCAATGTCTGTACCATTGCTGCCATACCGAAACAAGAGTTTATGCGAAAGTAGCTCTTCACAGAGGTAAAGTTCTTTCATTTCTAGCTAGAACATTCAGAGATTTAGCTGAACTATTTTAAAATGTTGTTTGAATAAAAATAAAAATAAGATCTTGCAGACTCCAAATGCGCAATGTTCTCCAACCTGTTTATGACTGGGCCATTTACAACAGGGCCCCATCAGGCATCCGTTACAGCAGAGGTATCAAACTGGTCACCCTCCAGCTGTTATGGAACTACAAGGCCCATTATGCCTCTGCCTGTGGGAGTCATGCTTGTAACTGTCAGCCTTGCAATGTCTCATGGGACTTGTAATTCCACGACAGCTGGGGGGCCGCCAGTTTGACACCTGTGCTTTACAGCATGGGTGCTCCACCTGTGGCCCTCCAGCTATGGCGGACTTACAATTCCCATGAGGCATTGCAAAGCTGACAGATACAAGCATGGCTCCCAAAAGTAGAGGCATGATGGGATTTGCAGTTTGAAAACAGCTGGAGGGCCACAGGTTGAGCACCCATGCTTTACAGGCCCTAGCTAGTGGAGGTTTACAATACCTCTGCTGTTTGTCAGATGCAATTTAAGCATGTGTTTCTAAAAATAATGTTAATTAAAAAGAAAAATATTGCAGACTTCAGATGTGTAATGTTCTCCAAACTGTTTATGACAGGGCCATTTCCAACAGGGCCTCATCAAGCATTCTTTACAGACCCTAGCTTGTGGAGGTTTACCATACCTCTGCTGTTTGTCAAATGCAATTGGGTTGGGTTGTGTCAAATATGTCACCTTCTGTGAATCCATAGCACAGGCATAAGGTTTAAACCTGACCAGTTTTGTTACCTGATGTCCCCGGCCATCTGTATGATCTCGTGAGGCCAGAAGTAACGTCATGACATCACTTTTTGCTGGAAAGCCTGAGATCCATTTTTTTATCTCACGCTTTCCAGCATAGAAGAGAGATCTGGGGTCTTTTAGACCCCTGATCTCTCCATAAAGAGGACCTGTCATGCCTTATTCCTATTATAAGGGATGTTTACATTCCTTGTAATAGGAATAAAAGTGATCACAAAAACAAAATTAAAAGGGAAAGTGTAAAAAAATAATAATAATACTATTTTTTTTTTTTAAAGCGCCCCTGTTTCCCTCGTGTTCGAATGCAGAAGTGAAGGCATACATATGCTGTTCTTTAATTGTGTGTATTTTACATGTGTACATGCAAAGCTCTCGGTCTTCTACCTCCTTCTCCCAAATTTACCATGCACTGTAAGTGATATCATTCAGGTACATTCTAATTAGATATAGTTTGTCCTATGCTGCCTGTAGTCTGTTCTGACACATAGGGAGTAGAAAATACACTATCTGGCCCACACTGTACGCATTGTCTCTGACATTCAGGTTGAACCTCAGTACAAAACCCATCACAGAGACCTCAGGGCCAGCAGTCTTGCCTTCCAAAGTCTCACAATTGGGTCTAAGGGTCTTTTCCCAACTGGTATAGGACTGGTGAGAAGCTTGTGGACTCCTGGGGTACCTCTCTGTAAGCAAACAGTAGGAGAGGCAAATATTGCTCCCAGTCCCTTGCCTGCAATTTTCACAAATGTCCTCATTCATTTGTTTAAATGTCCCACTATCAAGATGTATTGTTTGCTTGAACTTCTAGGGATGGTTAGTGGTCCAATGATATTTCCTGCCACCCTCCTAAGAGGTTCATCAATTACAGGCAAAGGTTTAGTGAAACCTTATGAATTCCTGCCTTTCTGACCTACTGGCAGGTGACACAGGACCAACCTGATAACATGTAGGAGCTTTTCAAGCATTGCCTATGAAATACTGTATAAGGCACTGAACTTTGCCGCTATTTTTTTTCTTTATTGGGCACATGCAATTTTAAGGTTTGAAATGTTGTGTATTTATCCTCATGTTTTAAATTTTACTAAAAAAGGGTAAGGGACGTGGTAGCAGCAGGTGAGTGGATGCCTGCTAACAGGTGCTGCCACGATGGATCTGAAATGACAGGTGCTCTTTAAATGTAAGGAATTATTCTTGCTGGCAGTTAGTATCCTTAATATTTGCAAACAAAATGAAGGTTTCCTATTTAGAATAATAAGCTGTCTGGTTAGTAAAATAGTGATATCCGAACCAATTTTAGGTTAATAGGTTAATCACACATAGTTGGAGAACTACTCAAATTTTTATTTAATTAAAACAATAACATTATATTACATATTCTTGTATTTGCTTAAACATCAATGTTTAGTAACTGAAGTGCATAAACAACATATCTTTGAAAAAAACAAACAAAAATTTAAATTAATTTAAATTGATCAGCTGGGTCCACCTAAAAAAACTGCAAGCGCGGTCCTTTCATCACCGCACCTCTTCTCATGACATTGTTTCTAGTGATGGCCGAACGGTTCGCCCGGCGGTCGTTTCGCGGCGAATTTCCGACTTTCGCCGTCCGCGGGTTCGAACGCCTTTTTCCGTCGTTCGCCCCGGCGGACTTACGTGTTTAATGTATACAAGAACTTTAACCTTTCGTGACACGTTTATCATGTGTTACAGGACAACCAATTGAGACATGACAGCTCATGGACACTTGGACATTCCCCCTAACCTATAAATACACCCGATCCGGTGGCCATTTTACATTCTTTCTTCTGTCACTGTAGGGAAAGGATCCTGTGTGGAGTAGGGACAGAGAAAACGCTAGCTATTTGGTACACAAAAGTTCTTTTCAGGACTGGTATAGGTGTTAGGTCAGCAGCCTGAGTTTCTTTTGTCAGTTTAGATAAAGGGACAGAGCGCTGTATGCTGCTATTTTAGGGACAGCTCAGCCAGATTAGTCTTTCTTCATCATCATCATCATCATCATCATTAGCTGTTACTATCAGGTCCACAAAAGAGCTGTTCCAGCTAATCGTTCCAGCCTACTCTTTTTTGCCAATTTGTATAGGGACAGGCAGGAAGCAGTGTGTCAGGCAGTGAGGATAATTTTAAAGACTTGCTGTTACTATTAGTTCCACAAAGGTTCTTTTCAGGACTGGTATCAGTGGTACGGTAATAGGCTTGTACACGTATAATATTCTTTCTTCCAAATATAGAAAGAATATTATACTTGACTGCTGCCCTTCTGCTGCAGTCTGCTAATCATTCACAACTCACTTGTTCCACAAAGCTCTTTATCAGGACTGGTAACTTGGTCTGTCTAGGGTGCTACGGTACATAGGCTTGGGTGCGGTACAGTCTGCTGTTCTGTAAGGACCGCTATCGGTCCACAATACATAGGGTTGCCGTGCACTACTGCTGACCGCTGCCCTATACTGCAGCAGTCCTTCAGCGGTATAGGGACTGACGCACAGTCTGCTAAACACTAATACACAACCTGCTTGGTCCACAAAAGTTCTTATAAGGACTGGTAACTTGGTATAGGGTGCTACGGTACATAGGCCTGAGTGCAGTACAGTCTGCTGTTCTGTAAGGACCGCTATCGGTCCACAATACATAGGGTTGCCGTGCACTACTGCTGACCGCTGCCCTATACTGCAGCAGTCCTTCATTGGTATAGGGACTGACGTACAGTCTGCTAATCACTAACACACAACCTGCTTGGTCCACAAAAGTTCTTATAAGGACTGGTAACTTGGTATAGGGTGCTACGGTACATAGGCCTGAGTGCAGTACAGTCTGCTGTTCTGTAAGGACCGCTATCGGTCCACAATACATAGGGTTGCCGTGCACTACTGCTGACCGCTGCCCTATACTGCAGCAGTCCTTCATTGGTATAGGGACTGACGTACAGTCTGCTAATCACTAACACACAACCTGCTTGGTCCACAAAAGTTCTTATAAGGACTGGTAACTTGGTATAGGGTGCTACGGTACATAGGCCTGAGTGCGTTACAGTCTGCTGTTCTGTAAGGACCGCTATCGGTCCACAATACATAGGGTTGCCGTGCACTACTGCTGACCGCTGCCCTATACTGCAGCAGTCCTTCAGCGGTATAGGGACTGACGCACAGTCTGCTAAACACTAATACACAACCTGCTTGTTCCACAAAAGTTCTTATAAGGACTGGTAACTTGGTATAGGGTGCTACGGTACATAGGCCTGAGTGCGTTACAGTCTGCTGTTCTGTAAGGACCGCTATCGGTCCACAATACATAGGGTTGCCGTGCACTACTGCTGACCGCTGCCCTATACTGCAGCAGTCCTTCATTGGTATAGGGACTGACGTACAGTCTGCTAATCACTAACACACAACCTGCTTGGTCCACAAAAGTTTTTATAAGGACTGGTAACTTGGTATAGGGTGCTACGGTACATAGGCCTGAGTGCAGTACAGTCTGCTGTTCTGTAAGGACCGCTATCGGTCCACAATACATAGGGTTGCCGTGCACTACTGCTGACCGCTGCCCTATACTGCAGCAGTCCTTCATTGGTATAGGGACTGACGTACAGTCTGCTAATCACTAACACACAACCTGCTTGGTCCACAAAAGTTCTTATAAGGACTGGTAACTTGGTATAGGGTGCTACGGTACATAGGCCTGAGTGCGTTACAGTCTGCTGTTCTGTAAGGACCGCTATCGGTCCACAATACATAGGGTTGCCGTGCACTACTGCTGACCGCTGCCCTATACTGCAGCAGTCCTTCAGCGGTATAGGGACTGACGCACAGTCTGCTAAACACTAACACACAACCTGCTTGGTCCACAAAAGTTTTTATAAGGACTGGTAACTTGGTATAGGGTGCTACGGTACATAGGCCTGAGTGCAGTACAGTCTGCTGTTCTGTAAGGACCGCTATCGGTCCACAATACATAGGGTTGCCGTGCACTACTGCTGACCGCTGCCCTATACTGCAGCAGTCCTTCATTGGTATAGGGACTGACGTACAGTCTGCTAATCACTAACACACAACCTGCTTGGTCCACAAAAGTTCTTATAAGGACTGGTAACTTGGTATAGGGTGCTACGGTACATAGGCCTGAGTGCGTTACAGTCTGCTGTTCTGTAAGGACCGCTATCGGTCCACAATACATAGGGTTGCCGTGCACTACTGCTGACCGCTGCCCTATACTGCAGCAGTCCTTCATTGGTATAGGGACTGACGTACAGTCTGCTAATCACTAACACACAACCTGCTTGGTCCACAAAAGTTCTTATAAGGACTGGTAACTTGGTATAGGGTGCTACGGTACATAGGCCTGAGTGCAGTACAGTCTGCTGTTCTGTAAGGACCGCTATCGGTCCACAATACATAGGGTTGCCGTGCACTACTGCTGACCGCTGCCCTATACTGCAGCAGTCCTTCATTGGTATAGGGACTGACGTACAGTCTGCTAATCACTAACACACAACCTGCTTGGTCCACAAAAGTTCTTATAAGGACTGGTAACTTGGTATAGGGTGCTACGGTACATAGGCCTGAGTGCGTTACAGTCTGCTGTTCTGTAAGGACCGCTATCGGTCCACAATACATAGGGTTGCCGTGCACTACTGCTGACCGCTGCCCTATACTGCAGCAGTCCTTCAGCGGTATAGGGACTGACGCACAGTCTGCTAAACACTAACACACAACCTGCTTGGTCCACAAAAGTTTTTATAAGGACTGGTAACTTGGTATAGGGTGCTACGGTACATAGGCCTGAGTGCAGTACAGTCTGCTGTTCTGTAAGGACCGCTATCGGTCCACAATACATAGGGTTGCCGTGCACTACTGCTGACCGCTGCCCTATACTGCAGCAGTCCTTCATTGGTATAGGGACTGACGTACAGTCTGCTAATCACTAACACACAACCTGCTTGGTCCACAAAAGTTCTTATAAGGACTGGTAACTTGGTATAGGGTGCTACGGTACATAGGCCTGAGTGCGTTACAGTCTGCTGTTCTGTAAGGACCGCTATCGGTCCACAATACATAGGGTTGCCGTGCACTACTGCTGACCGCTGCCCTATACTGCAGCAGTCCTTCATTGGTATAGGGACTGACGTACAGTCTGCTAATCACTAACACACAACCTGCTTGGTCCACAAAAGTTCTTATAAGGACTGGTAACTTGGTATAGGGTGCTACGGTACATAGGCCTGAGTGCAGTACAGTCTGCTGTTCTGTAAGGACCGCTATCGGTCCACAATACATAGGGTTGCCGTGCACTACTGCTGACCGCTGCCCTATACTGCAGCAGTCCTTCATTGGTATAGGGACTGACGTACAGTCTGCTAATCACTAACACACAACCTGCTTGGTCCACAAAAGTTCTTATAAGGACTGGTAACTTGGTATAGGGTGCTACGGTACATAGGCCTGAGTGCAGTACAGTCTGCTGTTCTGTAAGGACCGCTATCGGTCCACAATACATAGGGTTGCCGTGCACTACTGCTGACCGCTGCCCTATACTGCAGCAGTCCTTCATTGGTATAGGGACTGACGTACAGTCTGCTAATCACTAACACACAACCTGCTTGGTCCACAAAAGTTCTTATAAGGACTGGTAACTTGGTATAGGGTGCTACGGTACATAGGCCTGAGTGCGTTACAGTCTGCTGTTCTGTAAGGACCGCTATCGGTCCACAATACATAGGGTTGCCGTGCACTACTGCTGACCGCTGCCCTATACTGCAGCAGTCCTTCATTGGTATAGGGACTGACGTACAGTCTGCTAATCACTAACACACAACCTGCTTGGTCCACAAAAGTTCTTATAAGGACTGGTAACTTGGTATAGGGTGCTACGGTACATAGGCCTGAGTGCGTTACAGTCTGCTGTTCTGTAAGGACCGCTATCGGTCCACAATACATAGGGTTGCCGTGCACTACTGCTGACCGCTGCCCTATACTGCAGCAGTCCTTCAGCGGTATAGGGACTGACGCACAGTCTGCTAAACACTAACACACAACCTGCTTGGTCCACAAAAGTTTTTATAAGGACTGGTAACTTGGTATAGGGTGCTACGGTACATAGGCCTGAGTGCAGTACAGTCTGCTGTTCTGTAAGGACCGCTATCGGTCCACAATACATAGGGTTGCCGTGCACTACTGCTGACCGCTGCCCTATACTGCAGCAGTCCTTCAGCGGTATAGGGACTGACGCACAGTCTGCTAAACACTAACACACAACCTGCTTGGTCCACAAAAGTTTTTATAAGGACTGGTAACTTGGTATAGGGTGCTACGGTACATAGGCCTGAGTGCAGTACAGTCTGCTGTTCTGTAAGGACCGCTATCGGTCCACAATACATAGGGTTGCCGTGCACTACTGCTGACCGCTGCCCTATACTGCAGCAGTCCTTCAGCGGTATAGGGACTGACGTACAGTCTGCTAAACACTAATACACAACCTGCTTGTT
This sequence comes from Lithobates pipiens, assembly GCF_037356315.1. Classification (NCBI taxonomy): domain Eukaryota; kingdom Metazoa; phylum Chordata; class Amphibia; order Anura; family Ranidae; genus Lithobates; species Lithobates pipiens. The sequence continues at coordinate 377,243,599 of NW_027507764.1, read as the reverse complement.
CCACAAAAGTTCTTATAAGGACTGGTAACTTGGTATAGGGTGCTACGGTACATAGGCTTGAGTGCGGTACAGTCTGCTGTTCTGTAAGGACCGCTATAGGTCCACAATAGATAGGGTTGACGTGCACCACTGCTGACCGCTCACCTATACTGCAGCAGTCCTTCAGCGGTATAGGGACTAAGAGTTTTGTCACAGGGTCATTTAAAAAATGACATGCAGAGGAAGAGGCAGGCCCTTCCGCAGGGGTGGTAGGGGTAGGGCAGGAGCAACAGGCTTGAGCCAAAGTGGGAAGTTGCAGAAGGTGCGTTCAATTACTTTAAAGGATGCACCAGACTTGGTTGAGTGGCTCGCTCAGCCTTACTCTTCTGCACCCTCCTCATCCTCTCGATCTGCACCCTCTTCTTCACTCTCTGCTATGTGCACCCCCAAAGACACTACCACCAACAACACGACCACCACCACCACCACCACATACCTTCCGCTTGAGTCACTGGAATTATTTTCCGATCCATATCAAGAGGACATTTCTGATGCGCAGCCACTCTTGGTATTGGATCAGGAAGAGGAGGTAGCAACAAGCGCTACTCAGCAGTCTGACGCCAGTACCCAGATCAGCCCAAGGAGGAGGTTGGTCCCCGGTGTTGCTGCCTACTCTACTTATAGCGGTGGGGAAGGTGACGTTGATGATGACGTGTCTAGTGATGTCACGTGGGTGCCCACAAGAGAGGAAGAGGAGGGGAGTTCAGAGGGAGATATGGACCAGCAGATAGGGAGGAGAAGCAGCAATGACTTACATTGCACAGCAGGGACAAAGCAGACTGCAAATGTATCAGGAGCGAGTCATCGACCATGTACGGTCACATCTGGCGCTCCCAGGACACCGGCACATGGCTCCGCAGTGTGGGCTTTTTTTAACGTGTCCGCTGCTGACAATAGCGTTGCCATCTGCAATCTTTGCAGTCAACGCGTTAGTCGCGGTAAGCCCAATACTCACCTAGGGACGACCGCCTTAAGAAGGCACATGAGCAGCCATCACCGAGCCCAGTGGGAGCAACGGAACACACAAAGCCACACTGCAGGCTCTCACCGTCCAGCCTCGTCTTCTACTTCTCCTTCTCCTCTCTCCTCACAATTGTCCTCCACTCCACCTTCCATCACGCCAAGCTCACATTTTTCTGCAAAAAGGCAGGCTTCCGTGGGCCTAATGTTTGAGCGTAAAAAAATGATGACGCCGGATAACCCTCTTGCCCAACGGTTGGCGGCTGGCTTGTCAGAACTCATAGCCCGCCAACTACTGCCATATAAACTGGTGGACTCGGAGGCCTTTCGCAAATTTGTGGCCATTGGAACACCACAATGGAAGGTCCCAGGAAGGAAGTATTTCTCAGAGAAGGGCATCCCAGAGCTATATGGCCATGTTCAGCGGCAAGTGAATGTATCTCTGGCACACAGTGTCGGTGCCAAGATACATCTGACCACAGACACGTGGTCTAGCAAACACGGGCAGGGAAGGTATATCAGTTTTACTGCCCACTGGGTGAACCTTCTGACGGCCGTCAAGCATGTAACCCGTGGCACCCGTGTAGATTTGGTTTTACCGCCACGGATTGCATGCAGGCCTGACTCTTCTTCTCCTCCTCCTACTCCATCCTCCTCCCTCTCCTCCTCAGCTGCCTCCTCCTTTTCCGCTGCTAGCGTCTCTTCCACTGCACCGCCCAAGCTCCCCAGAACCTATTCCACATGCCAGGTGAGACGTTGCCATGCCGTGCTGCGTCTGTTGTGCCTGGAAGCAAAGAGCCACACTGGCCCGGCACTCCTTTCAGCTTTGCGTTCACAGGCAGATGAGTGGCTAACACCGCTCAATTTGACAGTTGGTAAAGTGGTGTGTGACAACGGTGCCAATCTGCTTAGCGCATTGAAACAGGGCAAAATCACGCACGTGCCGTGCATGGCACACGTCTTAAACTTGGTCGTGCAGCGATTCCTTGTCAAATACCCTGGGGTCCAGGACATCTTGCGGCAGGCAAGGAAAATCTCGGCCCATTTCAGAAGATCTTACACGGCCATGGCTCGCCTTGCTGACATTCAGCGGCGACACCATCTGCCGGTCAGACGTCTTATTTGCGATTGCCCGACGCGATGGAACTCAACCTTCTATATGCTTGATAGGCTGCTCCAGCAGAAACGTGCAGTTAACGTCTACCTGTATGAACTCTGCGAAAGAAACGGTTCTGGGGAGCTGGGTTTTTTTTCACCGCGCCAGTGGCTGCTCATGCGCGACACATGCAGACTTCTGCGGCCATTTGAGGAGATCACCAAACTGGTCAGTCGCAGCCATGGCGCCATCAGTGACATGGTACCTTATGCCTTCTTTCTGGAGCGTGCATTGCGTCGTGTCATTGATCAGGCTGTGGAGGAGCAGGAGCGGGAAGATGAGGAAGTCGCAATGCTGGATGAATTCCCAGGGGGGGCTACTCTATCTGAGACAAGTCAACAACAGGAGTCTGATGAGGAGTCAGAGGAGGATGGTGCCGGGGCGGATGAGCAGGAGCAAGAAGAGCATGCTTTAAACCTTTCTGGGATCCCTGTTGTGCGAGGATGGGGAGAGGAGAATGAAGAGGACGACATTATCCTGGATGATGAGCAGGAGCCAGGCCACCACACCGCTTCCACTTTAGTGCAAATGGGGGCCTTCATGCTCCAGTGTTTTAATAGGGACCCCCGTATAAAAAGCATGAGGGTCAAGGACCAGTACTGGGTGGCAACGTACTTAGACCCCCGGTACAAACACAAAATGGCGGAAATGTTACCGCCGTCGCAGAGGGCTGTCAGAATGCAGCACTTCCAGGCCTTGCTTCGAGAAATGCTGCATTCTGCTTTTGCGTGCGCTGGCAGAGGAGCAATTCCCACTCCCAGAGAAGGATTTGCGGGTACCAATCCAACAGCGCCTGCAAGAAGAGGCCGGTTTGAAGATGTGTTGGTGACTTCGGATATGAGGTCATTCTTTCAGCCGACCCATCGACAGGTGTCATCCGGATCCAGCATCAGGGAACGCCTAGACCGTCAGGTGTCCGACTACATTGGGTTAACGGCCGATGTGGACGCTCTGAGGAGTGATGAACCCCTAGACTACTGGGTGGGCAGGCTTGACCTCTGGCCAGAGCTTGCCCAATTTGCAATCGAACTGTTGGCTTGCCCCTCATCCAGTGTCCTGTCCGAAAGGACGTTCAGCGCAGCAGGGGGGATTGTGACCGATAAGCGTACTCGCCTAGCTCACCACAGTGTTAACTACCTCACATTTCTAAAAATGAATGAGGCATGGATCTCGGAGGAATTCAACACATGTGATCAGTAGACCATGTATATGTCTATAAACAATTTTTGGAATCAAGCACACAGACCTTCTTAATTCATTTGGCTCACTTCCCTGACCCAAAAAAGCACACCGTACTATATGCCCCTACCCTCCTCTTTGAAGAGGTTGAGCGGTGTCATATTTCTACTGGGGCTGCTTATTATGAGGGGTTCCCACCATCCCTGTGCTGTGCTGACTTCCTCCTGGGTGTTCTTATTATGAGGGGCTCCCACCATCCCTGTGCTGTGCTGACTTCCTCCTGGGGGTTCTTATTATGAGGGGATCACACCATCCCTGTGCTGTGCTGACTTCCTCCTGGGGCTGCTTACGGTGCTGCTGTCAGCGCTGTATGTCACGGAGCTGCTGTCAGCGCTGTATGTCACGGAGCTGCTGTCAGCGCTGTATGTCACGGAGCTGCTGTCAGCGCTGTATGTCACGGAGCTGCTGTCAGCGCTGTATGTCACGGAGCTGCTGTCAGCGCTGTATGTCACGGAGCTGCTGTCAGCGCTGTATGTCACGGAGCTGCTGTCAGCGCTGTATGTCACGGAGCTGCTGTCAGCGCTGTATGTCACGGAGCTGCTGTCAGCGCTGTATGTCACGGTGCTGCTGTCAGCGCTGTATGTCACGGAGCTGCTGTCAGCGCTGTATGTCACGGAGCTGCTGTCAGTGCTGTATGTCACGGAGCTGCTGTCAGCGCTGTATGTCACGGAGCTGCTGTCAGCGCTGTATGTCACGGAGCTGCTGTCAGCGCTGTATGTCACGGTGCTGCTGTCAGCGCTGTATGTCACGGAGCTGCTGTCAGCGCTGTATGTCACGGAGCTGCTGTCAGCGCTGTATGTCACGGAGCTGCTGTCAGCGCTGTATGTCACGGAGCTGCTGTCAGCGCTGTATGTCACGGAGCTGCTGTCAGCGCTGTATGTCACGGTGCTGCTGTCAGCGCTGTATGTCACGGAGCTGCTGTCAGCGCTGTATGTCACGGAGCTGCTGTCAGCGCTGTATGTCACGGAGCTGCTGTCAGTGCTGTATGTCACGGAGCTGCTGTCAGCGCTGTATGTCACGGAGCTGCTGTCAGCGCTGTATGTCACGGAGCTGCTGTCAGCGCTGTATGTCACGGTGCTGCTGTCAGCGCTGTATGTCACGGAGCTGCTGTCAGCGCTGTATGTCACGGAGCTGCTGTCAGCGCTGTATGTCACGGAGCTGCTGTCAGCGCTGTATGTCACGGAGCTGCTGTCAGCGCTGTATGTCACGGAGCTGCTGTCAGCGCTGTATGTCACGGTGCTGATGTCAGTGCTCTGTATTACGGTGCTGCTGTCAGTGCTCTGTATCTCCTGCACCCTCTTGTTTGCCTACCCTGGTCCCTGACCTTCCCTCTCCTCCATTGCCTTCATTAGCTCCATAGTCCTGAATTGTCAGAACAATTTCCCAAATAAAAAAAAAATGCTTGTAGTTATCGATCCCAAATTCACCTCATACATGTATTATGCTATTGTCCAGGTGGTGGGACTACGTGCTACCCCCTAATAATTACCCCGTGGCCGCAAATTCGACCTAAAGGTTTGCGAAATTCGCCTCCCATTGAAGTCAATGGAGCCCGCGGCGAACGGTCGTTTTCGCGAACGTTTGTGTCCGTTCGCGTTTCGCGTTCGCGAAACGTCCCGTCGGAAGTTCGTCCATCACTAATTGTTTCATTAGGACCACCAGGCCTTGCATCTCTTTGTTGCATTGCTTACATTTTGCACACATACCTGCTTTAGCCATAGGTAGAGGAACTTCATTAAAATATTGCCAAACTGGGTCTCTTTTATGGTCTGCTGCCATTTTGCTCCTCAAGGGAGGAATAAAGCATTTCAAGCTTTACGCAGAAAGATCACAAGGTTTATAAGCTGCTTAGAAGGTATAACTTTAATTTTTACTGCTTGCCTTTTCCTCCTCACACTTGGAGCCTGGTAGAGATGCATTTCTCTTCAAACAATCATACAGTTTGTAGTGTACACAGATAAGCAAAACAATGGGATAAAGGAATATTTCCGTTTTATCTCATGGTTACTGTGACATTGTGTGAATGCATCAATACAGTCGTTTATATTTACCCCCTTCCTGACCAGAGCACTTTTTGTGATTCAGCACTGCGTCGCTTTAACTGACAATTGCACGGTCCTGTAAAGTGGCTCCCAAATAAAAATGACGTCCTTTTTTTCCCCACAAATATATCTTTCTTTTGGTGGTATTTGATCACCTCTGCGGCTTTAATTTTTTGCGCTATAAACAAAAAATAGCGACAATTTTGAAAAAAGTGGAATCAATGAGCAGTGCTTTCAAAACGCCTGAAAATTGATTTAAAAGTGCTGCAAAACTGGACTGTACTTTTTTTTGAGGCAAAAAAAGTGCCCCGCTTAAACAGCGCCGCTGAAACAAGTGGTGCTTTAGTACTAACGGCCGACGCTTTCAGTGTGAAAGTAGCTGTAAAGGAGCAGATGGGCACCCACTTCCATTAGCATTAATCAACAAGATTCCAAGCAAAACATGAAGTGGAAAGAACATTCAAAAGCTGAACTCCAGGCAGATATTAAAAAAAAAAAACACCAATTGACACAATCATGTGAATTTATCTTTAATTCAGTGTAATCTTGTAATCATTTATACAACAGCACTCACGTCAGGAGAGGGACAGCAGTACCTAGGTGTTCTGCATTTGCATGGATTAGCTGACAAGGAACAAGTTGACAGCAGGGGAGAACAGAATGAGCACACAGAAGACTTAATCAGTCTGTTGCTGTTCCCTTTTTTGTGGAATTACAGACAGAGGGCAGGTTCTGAAGCAAAGAAGAGTCAGGTCTCCAGGATAGCTGCACTGTCTTGCTGAACTGTGTAAATCTTAGGACTGGATGGATAGAAATGCAAATTCTTTGGCAAAAGGCAACCATATACCGTATGTATTTTAAGTATATTTAGCAAGTGGAAGGCTTTAAACCTCCATGTGTCTGCATGTCAGGTTTAAATTCAGCACATCTTTCAATCTTTAAAGCTTCACTACTGTCCCTAGTGAGGTTTGAGATAGGGTAGGGTTAAGCCCTTACCCCAAGCAACCTCTGGTTTCAGGCACTACTGATCCTCAATTGGAAAATAGACAAAATACTGTTATATACTGCCAGCAGATAATTTCCCCCCTTTTCAACTTTTCTTTAGACAGTTATAAACTTTTAAAAGAATCCTGTAGGAAGAAAAATATGTTAGTTGCTAGTGTTCCCCTCCATTTCAAATTGCTACTTGCCTGGCTGTCAGGTTGACTATTTGCCTTTAGTACTTTCATTGACTAGGCAAGTAATCAGCCAATGAAGTCAGAACCCTTCTCTGCATGCTTGTTTCAGGTCCTTAGTTAAAAATATAAGGAAAATTATTACATTTATTTTACTATTACATTTTTGTAAATATTTTATTATATCTTTTCATGTGACAACACTGAAGAAATGACACTTTGCTACAATGTAATGTAGCGAGTGTACAGCTTGTATGACAGTGTAAATTTGCTGTCCCTTCAAAATAACTCAACACTGAGTATACCCCTAAGTGATAATGTCCAATTTGGGCACAAAGTGTCAATATTTTGTGTGGCCACCATTATTTTCCAGCACTGCCTTAACCCTCCCAGGTATGGAGTTCACCAGAGCTTCACAGATTGTCACTGGAGTCCTCTACCACTCCTCCATGATGACATCACAGAGCTGGTGGATGTTAGAGACCTTGTGCTCCTCCACCTTGCATTTGAGGATGCCTCACAGATGCTCAATAGGGTTTAGGTCTGGGGATATGCTTGGTCAGTTCATCACCTTTACTCTCAGCTTGTTTAGCGAGGCAGTGATGGTCTTGGAGGTGTGTTTGGGTTGTTATGTTGGAATACTGCCCCGCGGCCCAGTCTCTGAAGGGAGGGGATCATGCTCTGCGTAGGCCATCTTTATGTAGAGCAAAAATTCTTTTTTTTTAGATCCTTTAGAGCGTTCTTTGCCATGAGGTGCCATGTTGAACTTCCAGTGACCAGTATAAGAGAGTGAGAGCAATAACACCAGATTTAACACACCTGCTCCCCATTCACACCTGAGACCTTAACACTAATGAGTCCCATGACATCGGGAAGGGAAAATGGTAAATTGGGCCCAATTTGGACATTTTCACTTAGGGGTGTACTCACTTTTGTTGCCAGCAGTTTAGACATTAAAGAGGAAGTAAACCCTGATGGGTTTACTTCCTCTTTTTTTCCCTGCAAAGGTAAAGCATAATGGACTACTATGCATCGCATAGTAGCTCATTATGTGTCACTTACCTGACACAGGAGCCAGCGAAGTCGCCGCTGTCCCCTGTAGTCCGCCGCATCCATCTTGCTGGTGGCGTCGCGCAGCTCCGACGAATCACAGCGGCGAAGCCGCGATGACGTCACTCCCGCGCATGCGCACGGGAGTCGCGTCTCGCAGCTCCGCCGCTGCCATTCGGCGAAGCCGCGATGACGTCACTCCCGCGCATACGCATGGGAGTCGACAAATTAGGCAAATCCATTCTTGGACTTGCCGCATTTAGTGCGCCCTGCGCGCCGCTGTCTACGGCGCATGCGCCGTAGACAGCGGTGCCCATTTTCGGGCAAATATCTCCTAAACCATATAGGTTTAGGAGATATTGCTTGGACCTACAGGTAAGCCTTAATCTAGGCTTACCTGTAGGTCAAAGTGGTTTGAAAGGGTTTACTTCCTCTTTAAAGGCTGTGTGTTGAGTTATTTTGAGGGAACAGCAAATGGGCACTGTTATACAAGCTGTACTACTTTACATTGTAGCAAAGTGCCATTTCTTCAGTGTTGTCCCACGAAAAGATATAATAAAATATTTACAAAAATGTGAGGGGTGTACTCACTTTTGTGAGGAACTTTAGAAGTGCTTGCATTCAAGCTTTGTTTGCCTGTCTGGTGTGATGAAATATAGAATTCTGCAAATATTCTTTTAGCACTCCTTAAAATATTTCAACATATCAAAAAGACTAAAGCGGCATATGCTGGTTGGATAGAAGATTGCATAAAAGAAAAGTATGACCAAAGCATTTTTTGGCCATACTTCTCTTCTGGGTCACAGGAGTACACTTACTTTTGCTGTTCTGTAACCCAAAATCAGCTCACAGTGGCCTAAAGATCAGTCAGTTGACATCACAGAGCAGAGCACCCCCCACAGGCTCTGAATAGATCCTGACAATATTTGGTCTTAAAGATGGCAGGGGACAGCGGCAGCAAAGTACCATTGCATCAGGCATAGAGGTGAATATAATTGTTTTTTTTCAGAACCCCACACTCCTTCTTTAAGAAGCAGTATTTTATATTTACCTGACCAGAAAAAAATAATGTTTTCAAAATTAGATTTTAGATCTGTACATATAAAACTATTTCAATACCGGTCACTTTCACCACCTTCCTACCCAGGCCAATTTCCAGCGTTCAGTGCTGTTACACTTTGAATGACAATTGCGCGGTCATGCAGCACTGTACCCCCAAAAAAAAGAAAAGTTTTTCTTAGTTTTGGTTAAAAAAATGTTGTACTCACCAGAAAATCCTTTTCTCTGAAGTTCATTGACGGACACAGCTCTTTTAATTCTTGACCTTAGGATTATCACGCCACCTTCAGGAGACTAGACAGAACATGTAACACATGTAAAAAGGATTTTACAGTGAGTACAAAAATCCCATTTTCTCTTTTATTCATTGACGGACACAGCTCCTTTAATTCTTGACCTTAGGGATGTCCCCAAGCAGTGTCAAAAAACAAGGGGTGGAAACAGCAAAACATAACTTCACCCACAACAAAAGGAACACCTCAACAGAGGAGTTGCCATCTTAAATGGCCGCCATCAAAACCTGCGGCCAACTTATGCATCAAAAGATGCGTTCACAACAAACTTAAAGAAAGTGTAAATTGCAACCTTACATAGCCACCTGTAAAACTTCCAGCCAAAGCAAGCATCCGAAGATGCGCTTACATCAACTTTGTAGAATTTATTGAAAGTGTGAACGGACGACCAAGACGCCGCCTTACACACCTGGGAGACAGGCGCTTGATGTTGGAAAGCCCAGGAGGTTCCAATTGCCCTGGTGGAATGAGCCGTGACAGGAAAAGGGGACAACTGCTCCTTTAAGGCATAGGCCTGAACCATGATCTATCTGATCCCCCGAGAAATGGTGGTCCACGAGACCGCCAGACCATTTTTTGGACCAGCCACTGAGACAGAGAGTCTGACTTCCGGAATGGAGCCGTAGCAGACAGATACACCATAGAGCCCAGACCACATCCAGGGAATGTAAGGCAACTTCTTTCGGGTGTGTTGGCTTAGGACAAAGGGATGGTAATACGATGTCCTCATTGAAATTAAATGCCGAAACCACCTTTGGAAGGAAAGAGGGCTGCGGACGTAGCACTGTCTTATCCTTGTGGATGACCAGATAGGGAGACTTGCATGACAAGGCCGCCAGCTCAGAAACCCTACTGATAGATGTAATAGCTACTAGAAAGACTACTTTCTGAGAAAGAGTCAACAAGGGAATCTCCCTAATGTTTTCAAACGGTGGTTTCTGAAGCGCCGATAGCACCAGATTCAGATCCCATGGAGGTAGTGGTGTTCGAACCGGAGGGACTACGTGTCGAACCCCTTGCACAAAAGTACTCACCATTGAGTTAGCCACCAAGGGCCGTTGGAAAAAGACAGCCAAGGCTAATATCTTCCCCGATGGTGCTTAAGGCAAGTTTCTGATCCACTCCTCGCTGTAAAAACAGCAAGTTCCTGGAAACTGAGTATGTGCGCGGACACAACCCCATCTCCTCACACATGGAGATGTAAGCCTTCCATGTACGATAGTAAATCTTTCGAGAAGACTACTTCCGTGCCCTCAGCATAGTGGAAATTACAGAGTCCGACAGACCTCGCTCCCTTAGTACCTGTTTTTCAACAGCCATGGCGTTAAAACCAGCGACGGTAAAGTAGGATGAAGTATTGGACCTTGCTATAGAAGGTCTTCTTGCATCGGCAGTGCCAAGGAACATCCGCCACCAGTCGTACTAGGTCGGAGTATCAAGGACATCAAGGCCAATCTGGGACAATCAGAATCACCAGAATCCCCTCGGCCTCCACTCTGCACAGCAGACGTGGTAGAAGTTTGAGTGGGGGGAAGACATAAATCAGCCGATAATGCCCCCATGGAGACACCAACGCGTCTGAGGTGTCCGCCCAGGGGTCTCTTGTCCTGGACACAAACCTCTGCACCTTCCAATTGAGCCGAGAGGCCAAGAGATCCACATTTGGTGTGCCCCGCCTTAGGCAAATGAGCCGGAATACATCTGGATGCAATGACCATTCCCCTGGGTCCAGCATCTGATGATTTAGGTAGTCTGACTGGATCCTGACTGGACGCCCCTGTAGCCTCCTGGACCATGCGGAGAGGCACCGTCTGATAGCCAGAAGCTCAAGCACATTGATCGGCAGTTGGGATTCTTCCCGCGATCAGAGGCTCTGGGCTGACTGTATGATCACCATCCAATGGAGAGGAAGGAACGATCTCCCGGACCAAAGGGCCGGAGACCTCAGCCACCAGAGAAGGGAATACCTGACTAACTGGCTCACCCAAATTGAACAATCCAGGGATAATGGAGATTTGTTCCATTTTGACAAAATCTCCTATTGCAAGATTTGAGTGTGAAATTGAGCTTACGGTACCGCTTCAAAAGTGGCTACCATGAGGCCCAGAACTCGCATGCAGAAGCGCAGTGACAACCACCTGCGATTCACCAACAACGTCAGCAGCTTGAAGAGTCTTCAGCTTGTCTGAAGGGAGAAAAACTGAGGGAGTCCAACAGTAAGCCTAGGTACTCTAGGCGTTGAGTCGACACTAACACTGACTTCTTTAGGTTAAGCATCCAACCGAACTCCAGGAGAATCTGCATGGCGATTGCTACATCCTCCCTTAATTCTGAGGCGGAAGCTGCTCTCAGAAGGAGGTCGTCTAGGTAACCCATGATTACGATCCCACGTTGCCTTAACAGCGCCAGAATTGGAGCCAGTGGCGGCCCGCCCATAGGGGGCGCCCGGGCGCCGCCCCCCCTCTCCCTAGGTGTAAAAAAAAAAAGTAAAAAAAAAAAAAAAAAACGGGCCCTTTAAGACATTTAAAAAAAAAAAAATTTCATTTAACAATTTAACATAGTGTACTGTGGCGCCGGTCACAGTGCACTATGAGAAGCGGCACGTCGATGCAATCACAAGATTGCATCCATGGCGCTTCATTTGCGGGTTAAAAACCCGCCTTGTGGCGCACTGCAGAACGCCGACTAGCTTCCGCCCGTAAAATCACTGTGATTCTACGGGCGGGAGCATTGTCAATCTTAGACAGGCAGGTCACTTCCGGCTGCTTCACGAAACCCGAAAGTGACGTCGGCAGCTTCGTTCCTCAGCCTGAGCGGAGCTGCAAGACAGTCAGGCAGGAGGTGAGTCACCGCATAAAGGCTTTCTAGTTTCTACTTTGTTGAGAATGTTCATGCATTTAGCTGAATGAATGGAAAAAAAGCTTTCACAGCCAGAAAGGTTTCCCCAGGCCAGGCGACTTTTGCCGTGGCCAATCAGAGAATGAGCTCTGAAGGGGGAACTCCACGCCAAATTTCTGAAAAAAAATTTGACGTGGGTTCCCCCTCCGAGAGCATACCAGGCCCTTAGGTCTGGTATGGATTCCAAGGGGAACCCCCTACGCCGAAAAAACGGGGGCTCCCCGGATTCCGATAAGCCCCCCGCCTGCAGACCCCGACAACCAACGGCCAGGGTTGTCGGGAAGAGGCCCTTATCCTCATCAACATGGGGACAAGGTGCTTTGGGGTGGGGGGCCGCCCGCCCCCCTCCCCCAAGGCACCCCCCTATGTTGAGGGCACGCGGCCTGGTACGGCTCAGGAGGGGCCGCCCGCTCGTCCCCACCCCCTTTCCTGGCCGGCCAGGTAGCGTGCTCGGATAAGGGTCTGGTGTGGATCTGGGGGGGACCCCCACGCCGTTTTTTCGGCGTAGGGGGTTCCCCTTGGAATCCATACCAGACCTAAGGGCCTGGTATGCTCTCAGAGGGGGAACCCACGCCAATTTTTTTTCAGATTACATAAGGGGCGTGGTTTATGAGAAGCGGGAGGGGCCAAAATGATGGGCGGGGTCATGATGGGCGGGGTCTAGCGCCCCCCATCCAAAAACTTCACCAGCCGCCACTGATTGGCGCTAACACTTTGGTAAAGACTCGGGGTGCTGATGCCAGGCCAAACGGGAGAGCCACAAACTAGTAGTGGTTTTCCCCGACTGCAAATCACAGAAACCTCTGATGCCTGAGGCATATGGGTACATGTAAGTACATGTCCTGGATATCCAGGGATGCCAGGAAGTCCCCCTGATGGAGTGCAGCAACCACGGAGCAAACTGATTCCATCCTTAACCTTTGCACTTTCACAAAGCTGTTGAGGGCCTCCAAGTCCAGGATTGGACATACCCTTTCCTTTTTGGGGACTACAAACAGATTGGAGTAGAATCCCTGAAACCTTTCCAGCGTCGGTACAGGTTCTATCACCCCACACAGTAGCAGGTCTCATACTGCCCCGAACAGGGCTTCCCACCGAGCCAGAAGTAGAGGTAGGTTGGAGGGAAAAAAATCTGTTTAGTGGACAAGAAAGAAACTCTATCTTGTATCCCGATGAAACCAGTTTGCAAACCCCTTTAGTTGAAAAGTAGGGAGGTCCACCGAGCTGCAAACTCCAGAAGACAACCCCCCACCCGAGAGTTGGGCGGGGAAAACCTTAATGCAGTAACATATTTGCTTGCAGACTTGTTTGGCTTGCGAAACCAGGGTTGCTTCTGATCTTCAGCAGGTGCCTTGTTGGACTGGGAACGCTTACCTACCGACCCGGGCGGGCTAAAAAGCCATTTCTGAGTGGAAAAAGAGGGCCCTTGCATATGGTGTGCCTCCTTACCCTTCCTGGACTGTGGGATCAACGTGCTCTTCCCAAGATTTTTAATAATGTCATCCAGCGAAGGGCAAATCCACCAGTGCTTTTTTAGATGCCTGGTCCGCGGATCAGTATTTCAGCCAAATCAGGCACTGTAGCACCACTGCTGATACTGATTCTCTAGAGAGCAGGGGAACCGTATCCACGGCCGCTTTACAGACATACTTAAGGCCATGAACCAACTGATCTGCCAGTTTTACGCAGACCAGGGGAGACTGTTGCTTCTCCAATTCACAGTGCAACAACTTTGCCTATTCAGTAAGCATCTGCGACACCAAGGCCGTGGCCAGCACAGGTCATAATGCTGACCCCACCACTGTAAACACGGACCGGGCCACTGCCTCGGTCCTCCTGTCGGCAGGGTCCTTGAAACCAGGAGTCCCTTCTACCGGAATCGTGATTACTTTATTTAACCTAGATACCGGGGGGTCAACGACCGGGGGAGACGCCCATTTTTTCAGGAGGCTCTCCTCCAAGGGGTAACGCACCATCATTCTTCTCGGGACTGAAAAGGCCCGTTGTGGACCTCCCCATTCCTTGTAGATGAACTTATTTTGATAAGTCAAATACGGAAACACCTTAGGCGTGCAGGCCGGTTTGCGGGACACAAAGGGACCACCACCTCAGCAGAAGTTCCTGCTGCATCCTGTATCTTCAGGGTATCCCGCACTGCAGTAATAAGTGCTCCAACTAGTGCTTTTTCCTGCGCTAACACAGACACGAGTCATTCTCACTGTCCAAACGGTCCTGGTCCGCATCCTCTGACATGTCAGAGCAGGGGCTGCCAGTCATGGCAGGGCCCGAGTCTGAATCAGAGCTCTCGCCAGAAGACAGGGGGGCAGGGGGCATTTTTTACCCTCCTTGTGCCCGCACGCTGCTTCCACACTGGCAACAAAGGTCTCCAGGACCGCCGACAAAGCATCCATAGGCACCGCATTTTTAGCAGGTGAGCCAGTTGCAATAGCAGGGATGTCTGGGGAAGAAGTTCCAGCTTCTGGCACCATGCTGACCCTCTCTCGTTTGCCACAACTTAGGGCCTTAAGGCAAGGTACACAAAATCCCTCCCTCCTAGCTGCTCGCAGACTGAGGAGCCCCTTCGCAGGACACACCACCCTGACTAAGTGCTGTGCTGTGCTGCCACTGACCGCTCTGCCCTGTGTCAGTCACAAAGTGCCCAGAGTAAAAACCGCGCTGTTCTGAGGTACACAGACCCAGCACTAGAGGTAAAAACAAACTGAGGCTACAAGAAAATGGCCGCCGGCCGTTCTAGTAAACAAATCACCAAGAAAATGGCGCCGGACTAAAGCAAAATGGCCGCGCCCGCAGCAAAATGGGCGTGGCCTCAGCAAAATGGCCGCGGCCCACGCGGCGGCCTCTCCTCATGTAAAACAGCCCAAGCAACCCAAAGTGAAGAAAAAAGGTCAGTAAAGAAAAAAACAGACCCTAACAGCCAGCTCAGCCCCCCGCCAAAGCCCGGAGCTCCCCTGGAGGACCCCCGGCCAGGTACATACACCGCACCACATGCCCAATCACACAGCGGCCCCAGCAGGGGGAAGAAGGAATGATGGATAGGGAGAGAGGAAAGGGAGAGTGAGAGACCCCCTAGTCGACCTCCCAGGGAATGCCCAGCTGCTCTATCCTGCCGAGGCAGGGAGAGCCGTACTTACCCCTTCTGTCGGGATTGCTGGATGCATTCCACCACAGACCCATCACCCGAGCAGTACGGGGTGGCTGCTGGTCAAGGCACACTGTGACATGGACAGCAGTAGCCCAGTCGTATGTGTGCCCCAGAGCATATAGCTCACTGGGCCGCCCCTGGAGCAGAAGGGGCATGTCGTGGCTGACCCAGCATATAGTTAGGGACTGTTCACGCTCGATGGCCAGGCTGGGGAGACTACAAGGAATCTACAGTGGTGTGAAAAAGTGTTTGCCCCCTTCCTCATTTCCTGTTCCTTTGCATGTTTGTCACACTTAAGTGTTTCGGAACATCAAACCAATTTAAACAATAGTCAAGGACAACACAAGTACCGTATATACTCGAGTATAGGCCGACCCGAATATAAGCCGAGGCCCCCAATTTACCCCCAAAAAAACTGGCAAACTTATTGACTCGTGTATAAGCCGAGGGTAAGACATGCCTGTCCATCCCTGTGTGTGTGTCCGTCCATCCCTGTGTGTCCGTCCATCCCTGTGTGTCCGTCCATCCCTGTGTGTCCGTCCATCCCTGTGTGTGTGTGTCTCCATCCATCCATCCATCCCTGTGTGTGTGTGTGTATCCGTGTGTGTGTGTGTGTGTGTGTGTGTGTGTGTGTGTGTGTGTGTGTGTGTGTGTCCAGCCTACCTGTGTCCTGAGCCTTTGTCCCGAGCCTCCGTCCCGTGCCGAGCCTCCTTGCCTCCGTGCCTCGCCGCCGTGCCTCGCCGCCGTGCCTCGCCGCCGTGCCTTGCCTCCGGTCCCGTCCCGTCCCGTCCCGTGCCGTGCCGTCCTGTGCCTTGCCTCCGTCCCGTGCCCTCTTCGTTCGTCGGCGGCCATTGTAAAATTCAAAAGCTGCGCCGCCGCCTTCGCCTGTGATAGGCGGAACACTGAATTTCCCAGCAGCCTGTGTTCCGCCTATCACAGACGTCGTATCATCCTCGTCCGTAGTACGAGGATGATACGAAGTCCGTGATAGGCGGAACACAGGCTGCTGGGAAATTCAGTGTTCCGCCTATCACAGGCGAAGGGGGAGCCGGAGGCGCGGCTTTTGAATCAGAATGGCCGCTGTCTGTCTGCTCGACACGCTGATCGAGCGGGCAGACAGCGATGACTCGAGTATAAGCCGAGGGGGGCACTTTCAGCCTCAAAAAAGAGGCTGAAAATCTCGGCTTATACTCGAGTATATACGGTAAACACAAAATGCAATTTGTAAATGAAGGTGTTTATTATTAAAGGTGAAAAAAAATCCAAACCATCATGGCCCTGTGTGAAAAAGTGATTGCCCCCTAAACCTAATAACTGGTTGGGCCACCCTTAGCAGCAACAACTGCAACCAAGCGTTTGCGATAACGTGCAATGAGGCTTTTACAGCGTCCTGGAGGAATTTTGGCCCACTCATCTTTGCAGAATTGTCCTAATTCAGTTACATTAGAGGGTTTTCGAGCATGAACGGCCTTTTTGAGGTCATACCACAACATCTCAATAGGATTCAGGTCAGGACTTTGGCTAGGCCACTCCAAAGTCTTCATTTTGTTTTTCTTCAGCCATTCGTGGTGGACTTGCTGGTGTGTTTAGGATCATTGTCCTGCTGCAGAACCCAAGTTCGTTTCAGCTTGAGTACACGAACAGATGGTTGGACATTCTCCTTCAGGATCTCTTGGTAGACAGCAGAATTCAAAGTTACTTTTATCACGGCAAGTCTTCCAGGTCCTGAAGCAGCAAAACAGCCCCAGACCATCACACTACCACCACCATATTTTACTGTTGGTATAATGTTCTTTTTATGAAATGCAGTGTTCCTTCTACGCCAGATATACTTGGACACACACCTTCCAAAGAGTTCCACTTTTGTCTCATCGGTCCACAGAATGTTGTCCCAAAAGTCTTGGGGATCATCAAGATGTGTTGTGGAGAAATTGAGATGAGCTTTGATGTTCTTTTTGCTCAGCAGTGGTTTTCTCCTTGGAACTCTGCCATGCAGGCCATTTTTGCCCAGTCTTTTCCTGATGGTGGAGGCATGAACGCTGACCTTAACTGAGGCAAGTGAGGCCTGCAGTTCCTTGGACGTTGTTGTGGGGTCTTTTGTGACCTCTTGGATGAGTCATCGCTGCGCTCTTGGGGTAATTTTGGGCGGCCGGCCACTCCTGGGAAGGTTCACCACTGTTCCATGTCTTCGCCATTTGTGGATAATGGCTCTCACTGTGGTTCGCTGGATTCCCAAAGCTTTGGAAATGGCTTTATAACCCTTTCCAGACTGATAGATCTCAATTACTTTCTTTCTCAATTGTTCCTGAATTTCTTTGGGTCTCGGAATGATGTGTAGCTTTTAAGGATCTTCTGGTGGACCTTACTGTGTCAAGCAGCTCCTATTTAAGTGATGCCTTGATTGTGAACAGGTGTGGCAATAATCAGGCCTGGGTGTGGCTAGAGAAATTGAACTCAGGTGTGGACAACCACAGTTATAGTATGTTTTAACAAGGGGGGCAATCACTTTTTCACACAGGGCCATGATGGTTTGGATTTTTTTTCACCTTTAATAATAAACACCTTCATTTACAAATTGCCTTTTGTGTTTACTTGTGTTGTCCTTGACTATTGTTTAAATTGGTTTGATGTTCCGAAACACTTAAGTGTGACAAACATGCAAAGGAACAGAAAATGAGGAAGGGGGCAAACACTTTTTCACACCACTGTATATTATCCAGCCTGTCACCCAGCCTGGCTGTTGATTGTAGATCACAGGATCAAAATTGTAGAAAAAATTCCCAGGACCTATGGTCCCCTCAGGGAGCCAGGTCCTTCTCCTACAGTAGGCAGAAAAAAAACTGAGATGCAGGAAGCAGGGTGAGGGGTTATAGCCAGAGGGACCGTCCCCTGGGCGGTGCTGTGCAGTCTTGCTGTTTTTACATGTGTTACATGTTCTGCCTAGTCCTCTCCTGAAGGTGGCGTGATAACCCTAAGGTCAAGAATTAAAGTAGCTGTGTCCGTCAATGAACGAAAGAGAAAAGTCATTTTTCTTCTTCACTGATGTGCGCTGATGAGGCTGCATTGATAATCAGGACACTGATGATCAGTACCTTGATCAGTGTAAACAGTGTGCTTAACAGCCTTGCCTGTTATCAGCACTCCTTTCCTCACACAGACACAGCACAAGAGGTAAGAACTGCAGGTGTTCTATCAAATAGTGTGTCCCTGTCTGATAATACCTCAGACAATCTGCGAATGCGCAGGACGCAATGGCACTCCAGCTATGTTTATCATCTGCCATGACATCAACACTACGCATGCGCAGATCGTTGGAGGCATTATCTGACAATCTACAAAGGGAGAAGGTAATCGTCAGATTTTGCCTGCCTCTCTGCTCATGTGGGAGAATTGACTGATCACACGTCAGGTGGATTTTGATGTGTTGCACGATTACATTCTCCCTTTGCAGATCGTCAGATATTGCTGTCACGTTGATGTCACGCCAGCTGATCAACATATCAGCTGGAGTGACAATGGGTACTGCTCATGCGCAGATTGTCGGAGGCATTATGCAACAGGATACACTTTGATAGAACACCGGTAACCAACAAGTCGGTTTACATGTGATCAGCTGTGATTGGACACAGCTGATCACATGGGTAGAGGGCTGCTGTGGTTGCCACTCTACCACAATCTGTGATCAGCTGTGTTCCAAGGACAAAGCAATCACAGAGCGTGCCTGATGTGGGACCCAGGGAGCAAGCAGGGGACGTGGTTCTGAGAGGACGTTGATGGACGCCCTCCCAGAATGGGCGAGCCATCTTTCAGCTATAGTGTGGTAATCAGGTGGTTAAAGTGTAATTAAAAGCAAAACTTTTTTTTTACATTTTGGATAGAGTAAAGCCCCCATACACACTATCAGTTTTTTCTGCTGAGTTTTTCCTTCAGATTTACCAAAACCATATAATATGAGGTCAAACCTTAGGAGTTTCAATTTGTATGCAGTCAGGCAGGCCCCTGCACTACATGGTTTTGGTAAACCTGAAGGAAAAAATCAGCAGAAAATCTGATAGTGTGTATTGGGAATAAGTTCTAACACCTTGTCTGTGTTTCATACGGGAGTTTTCCCTTCACTTCCTGACACATAGGCAAAACAGGAAGCGAAAGGAAATCCCTCCAAAATGAGGGACTACCAGGGTGTCATCTGAACTAGTTCATTGGAAGAGTTCCCCTACTTTTCAGATGTCAACCGTAAATGTGGGATTTCTTTCACTTTCAAACTTGCTGATAATGATAAACATGACAAGCAGAGAGGGTGACCCTCCCTAAGAGCCGGTTCACACTGGGACGACTTGTTCGGCGACTTAGCCGCCTGACAAGTCGCGTCCCGTTCTGTACAATGTAACCGTTCTAATCGGAGCGACTCGAGTCGCTACGACTTAGAAAAAGGTTCCTGTACGACTTTGGGGCGACTTGCATTGACTTCTATAGAGAAGATCTGCGTTAATCAGGTTTTCTGTGGACGTGTTGGGGGGCGTGGTGTGGAGATGAGACGCGCTGTGTGAGCGCACGGCGAACCTCCGGGCTCTGGGGAAGCTGAGCTGAGCGGCACGGAGCAATAGTGAGATACGAGACGGCCCTCCCACTTTCTGGCTTCGGGTTCCTCCGAGATTGCAGCTCGATATGGCGACACGCCGGCGTACCGCTTCGCAGCCCCTGGGCAGGGGGAAGCCGCAGACGGGGCAGCAGATGGGTGGCCTGAGAGCATACTTGTCCCCACAGAGTGTGGAGCAGGGAAAAGCAGCCCGGAAAGGATTAGAGCTAGATGTGAAAGGACACGGATCACCTGAATGTAAAGTCAGCCAAGGAAGACACAGGTATGAAAGAGAAATGCAAATGAAGGGCCAAGGCATGGTCGGGATTTGAAAGGAAGAGTTTAATATTGGCAGAAGATAGTATGATTGAAGAGCTGGGGATGGAGGAGCGGGACGGCCTATCCAGGAGGGATACCCATATGGCCATGGGGGAGAGCTGTATAACAGGCTATCAAGGCACAGAGACTGAGTGTAATAAAGACTTCTATAGAGAAGTCACTGCTGTCATGTCCAGGTCGCCTGAGGCAGTCGCGCTGCCTCAGTGTTAACCCGACACTAACGGGGGCACAGACAGCAAAAAAACTGCCAGCTATTCAAATACAAAAAAAAATAAAGGTTGTGCCTTTATTTGCACTTTAACCAAGATAAGCTATTAAATCAAAATGACAGCCAGGCAACTAGAATTTTCAAAAGAAGCAGCCAGCCATGGCAGCCTCCATATTTCTCTTAGCACAGGTTTCCTCACCGGTCATTAAAAAAAAAAAAAAAAAACGACTTGCTAGCTATTACCTTTCTCATAAAGTTTCTATTCATATTGCTGAATCAGACTACATCTGGTGTTAAGTAAACATTATGTCTGGTCTGCAAAAATATTCCAAATGCTGCACAATAATCTTTTCACATTTATAACAAAATATTTTAAATAAAAACACGCTGTGTTATGACACATAGTAAATGATTAGAACTGACGCACCGCGTTTCAGTCAGTGCGAATTCCTGGCGCTCCTTCTAGTTGCACATTTCAATAAATGCTAATGATTTAGGTAGACAAGCGGAGATAAATAGAACAGAAAGTTACAACGTGACTGTATCATATATCATACTATAAAAGGGACATTAAGGGTGTATACATTCATCAGGTTGGAAAATCTAATGCCCGAGAGACACATTTATGACTTAGTATGAACATGATATGCGATTACAACCTTGCTTGTGAAATGTCCCATGAGACAAGTAGTACATTAAGACACTGCAGGAGTAAAAATTGCATATATTTATGTAAAACCTGCATTTACTTTTATGAGTACACTGAAAGACATTTGGGTGTTTACATATTTCAAATGTTAAAGTGCTTCAATTTAATTTCAATTAAACAACAATACAGCATTTAAAAAAAAAAAGACAGTTATGTGTTTCCTATTGAGTATAAATGTTCACAGCGAAATCATAGTATGCAACGTTTTCCCTGAAGGTCCCACAGTCCATACGTCTTAACAGCACATTACATTTTAGAATCAGAATACGGTCCTATACACATATTTAGTGATAGAGCTTTATTCTTTAAGCAGTATTAAACCCAAAAGCACATTTTTATTATATTACAGCTTACCAATTCTTAGATTAGATGGCTGCATTAGTTTCCTTTTTTTATGCTTTCCTTCCTCTATTTCCATTTGGTGATCCAGACAGCAGGCATTTTGTTTTTCAAAAGTACAAGCTCTCCAACAGAACAGTTTACAGTTGTGCTCATAAGTTTACATACCCTGGCAGAATTTATGAATTCTTGGCCATTTTTCAGAGAATATGAATGATAACACAAAAACATTTTTCTCTCAAGGCTAGTGTTTGGCTGAAGCCATTTATTATCGATCAACTGAGTTTAATCTTTTTACATCATAAATGACAACAGAAACTACCCAAGTGAACTAGATCAAAAGTCTACATACCCTGGTGATTTTGGCCTGATAACATGCACACAAGTTGACACAAAGGGGTTTGAATGGCTATTAACCACTTCATTAGCCAGCCATAGTCATATGACGTCCGCAGATGGGATCTCTCATCCTGGGCAGGCATCATATGATGTCCTTGGCTTTCCCTAGGGGCGCACAGTCATTGGGGTTGAGCCTTTTCCCTCTGACAAAGCCCAGCCCCAATCAGGAGCCCCCTCCAATTACAGCCAGTCACAAATGGCAACAAATTGAAGTGTAACTGCTGTTGCTTGGTTCTTCTCCTCACACACTGATCCAGTGTGAGGAGGAGATCAACTAACAGTGAGTTAAACATTACAGTTTATGCTACAGTGTCCAGATTGCCCTACCAAAAAAGAGTACCTGTCACTAAAGTACTTATCACCAAAGTACCTGTCACCAGATTACCCACCATCAGAGTACCTGTCCCCAGAGTACCCGTCATCAGAGTACCTGTCACCAGATTACCCGCCATCAGAGTACTTGTCAGCAGAGTACCCGCCATCAGATTACCTGTCACCAGAGTACCTGCCATCAGAGTACCTGTCACCATAGTACATGCCATCAGAGTACCCTTCACCAGGAGTACCCGCCACCAGAGTACCTGCCATCCATCCATCCCGTCAGAGTACCTGTCCCGTGATCCTTTCAGGAGTACCTGTCTGCAGCCATTTACTACCATTAGTCCCTGACATTCAGCCCAGTAGTCCCTGACGTGCAGCCCATCAGTGTCACCCATCATACAGCCACTGTCCAGAAAGTTACACACGCCAGAGGATGCATATCAAATTCTGAGTCTGACCGATGAGAGCAATGGGGAGCTCTCACCGGCCAGTTCTGATTCCGATTCTGGTTATATGAGCCCCCCGAAGACAAAACACCAGGATCCTAATTGGAGGAGGAAGTCGTCCATCCAAAAAGGAGACAGTCTGAAACCAGGCAGCTAGGCAGCTACCAGCAGTGCCCACGGCGCTAGACCCAGTACAAGGGCTGCAAGACCCCAGGAGGAAAGGCCCAGTACAAGTGCAGTAATTACACACCAAATAATTAGGGCCCAAACCCAGCTTCCAGATACCTTGGCAAACCCATTTGGCTGTCTTCTAGCACAGGGTCAGCCACGATCCCCCCTTTCAGAGCACAGCAAGGTGTGCAAGTCAACACAAAAGGTTTTCCGAAATTTATTTTTTACATTTATTTTTCACTGACGAATTAGTTCAAGACATTGTGTATCAAACCAATCTATTTGCCCAACAATTCATTGAAAATAACCCCAGCTCAAGCTTTTGAATGGAGACCCCTAACAGTAGGGAAGCTTAAATTATTTTTAGGCCTAAAGCTCAACATGGGGCTTACAAAAAAAAATGAAGTGCATAAATATTGGTCGACCAACCCTTTCCACCACATGCCAATTTTTTCATCTGTCATATCCAGGTCCCGATATGAAATTATAATGTGCTTCCTGCATTTCAATGATAATTCATAGTGCCCCCCCCCCCAATCACCCAGACTCAGATAAATTATATAAAGTTTGCCCCCTAATTGATTTTTTCTCCAAGAGATTTGCTGAAATGTATATCACTGACAAGAACATATCTGTGGACTAGGGATGAGCTTCGAGTTCGAGTCGAACTCATGTTCGACTCGAACATTGCCTGTTCGCCTGTTCAGCGAACAGTGAACAATTTGGGCTGTTCGCAGCAAATTCGAAAAGCCGGAACACCCTATACAAGTCTATGGGAGAAATCTAAAGTGCTAATTTTAAAGGGTAATATGCAGGTTACTGTCCTAAAAAGTTTGATCATCAGAGGGGGCGGGGTCACCCACACGTCACTGGGGAACCCCTGGCTTCCCTCTCCAGCGTCAGAGGGGCGGGGTCAGGTGACGGGTGGCCCCGCCCTCCTAATATAAGAAACGTCAGCGCTGGGATCTCTGCAGTGTCTCCGGAGTGGAGACAGAAGAAGGATGTATGGACAGCGCTGGACTGAGAGATCCCCCGTCGCTGGATATGATCATCCATCGCTGGACTCCGGAGACCCGTCGCTGGATAGCAAGAGTGGATTAGCACCGCTGGAAACTTTTTTTTATTTTTTTTATTTTTAATAAAGGAATTTTTCAAAAGTGTGTTTGTCTTATTTAACCATTTTGACACTTTCTTTGTGAAATGGTAGGGGTACTTTTGTACCCCCTTACCATTTCAAACAGGGGGGGGCGGGATCTGGGGGTCCCCTTGTTAAAGGGGGCTTCCAGATTCTGATAAGCCCCCCGCCCGCAGACCCTCACAACCAACGGCCAGGGTTGTGAGGATGAGGCCCTTGTCCTTATCAACATGGGGACAAGGTTCTTTGAGGGGTCACAGACCCCCAAAGCATCCTCCTAATGTTGAGGGTATGTGGCCTGGTACGGTTCAGGAGGGAGGGGGGGTCGCTCTCTCGTCCCCCCTCTTTTCCTGCGGCCTGCCAGGTTGCGTGCTCGGATAAAGGGTCTGATATGGATTTTTAAGGGGACCCCCACGTCAATTTTTTTTTAATTTGATGCGGGGTTCCCCTTAATATCCATATCAGACCTGAAGGGTCTGGTTATGGATATTTAGGGGGACCCCCACGTCAATTTTTTTTTATTTGACACGGGGTTCCCCTTAATATCCATGTCAGACCTGAAGGGCCTGGTAATTGAATTTAGGGGAACCCCCACGCTTTTTTTTTTTTATCAATGAATGAATGAATTGTCGGCTAATGCAGAGAACACTCATTGAGTGTTCTCTGTATTACGGGACCCGACAATAGCCGCAAGTGATTTTAAAAGACTTTTTTTCCTGCACAAATGACACTTTGTGCAGGGACAGTTCTAAGCACCAGAAACATGCGCCCCTTCACAGGCATACTATAGATACCCCCCAGCTACGAAATTTAAAGGAATATTACACTTTTATTGTTTCACTTTAATCATTATTAAAATCACTGCTCCTGAAAAAACAGCAGTTTTTAAAACTTTTTTTTGCATTGATCCATGTCCCCTGGGGCAGGACCCGGGTCCCCAAACACTTTTTAGGACAGTAACCTGCATATTACCCTTTAAAATGAGCACTTTAGATTGTGAACGTTCGAGTCCCATAGACTTTAATAGGGTTCTAAAGTTCACACGAAGTTTAGGTCTGTTCGCAGGTTCTGGTGCGAACCGAACAGGGGGGTGTTCGGCTCATCCCTACTGTGGACCAATCCCTGGTCCATTTCACAGGCCAGCTGGGAATCAAGCAGTATATCCCTAGTAAGAGGGCGAGGTATGGGTTGAAGCTCAGCAAGTTCTGTGAAAGCTCATGCACTCATTCCGTGTGTACGAAGGCAAAGACTCCTAGCTCCAGTCCCGTGAGTGTCCACTGTACAGGGGAATAAGGGGAAAAATTGTCTGGGAGTTGGCATTCCCACTCCTCCAAAAGGGGTATCACATTTACATGGACAACTATTATACCAGTTTGCCCCTTTTCTGCAACCTATACCTGAAAAACACTTTGGCCTGCGATACAGCAAGGAAAGACAGAAAGGGCTTCAAAGAATCTAGTCACCACAACACTACAGCACACTCCTCTGTGGACCACTACACTACTAAAACCGCAGGTAATCTTCTCTTTACCCTTTGTTCAGTAGAATGTTTTTTGGTTTGTAATTGGTATGTACAGTACATGCTCTGTGTTAGAAATATGAAGGGCCTTCAACAATGTAATAGGTTGGCAGGAATTAATGTGTGTAATTTATGCTTCTAGAACGCCTGACAATGCTACTTGGATGTTGGGCCCTTGTATGTGGCCAGGCTATGTAAAAATCTCACACATGTGGTATTGCCATATGCAGGAGTAGCAGAATGTATTTTGGGGTGTATTTTTTGCTGTGTATATGATGTGTGTTGGAAATATTTTATAAATGACAACTTTGTGTAAAAACAATGTGTTTTAATTTTTTTCCCACATTTTCCAAAAACTTCTGGAAAAAAATGAACTGTTCAAAAGACTCATTATGACTCATAGATTATACTTTGGGGTGTTAGCTTTCCAAAATGGGGTCATTTTGTGGGCATTCCCTTTTTCCTGCATTCAAGTGTCCAGTGCATTCAAAAGTGTGATAGGTTGTCAGGAAATTATATGTGTAATTTATGCTCCTAGAACGCCTGACGGTGCTACTTGGATGTTGGGCCTCTGTATGTGGCCAGGCTATGTAAAAGTCTTGCACATGTGGTATCGCTATACTCAGGAGGAGTAGCATAATGTATTTTGCAAGTATGCATGTGCTGTGTGAGAGAAATAACTTGTTATTATGACAATTTTGTGTTAAAAAAAAACAACTTAATTTTCCCAAGAATTGTGGGAAAAAAATTACAACTTCAAAAAACTCACCATGCCTCTTACTAAATTCCTTGGAATGTCTTCTTTCCAAAAAGGGGTCATTTGGGGGGTATTTGAACTTTCCTGGCTTGTTAGGGTCTCAAGAAACGAGATAGGCCTTCACAGGTGTGATCAAGTGTGATCAATTTTCAATGATTTACACCATAGCTTGTAGACTCTATAGCTTTCACAGAGACCAAATAACATACACCAATTTGGGTTATTTTTACTAAAGGTATGTAGCAGTATATATTTTGGCCCAAATTGATAAAGAAAAGTGACTTATTTACGTATCTTACAGAAAATAAAAATAAAACAGTGGTGATTAAATAGCACCAAAAGAAAGCTGTTTGTGAGAAAAAAATTATAAAAATTTTGTTTGGGTTCAGTGTAGCATGACTGAGTAATTGTCAAAGCGTGAGAGCGCTGAAAGCTAAAAATTGGTCTTGGCAGGAAGGGTGTATAAATGTCCTGTATTGAAGTGGTTAAAAGGTAACAATCCTCACCTGTGACCTGTTTGCTTGTAATTAGTATGTGTGTATAAAAGGTTGAGTTTCTGGACTTCTAACAGACCCTTGTATCTTTCATCCAGTGCTGCACTGACGTTTCTGGATTCTGAGTCATGGGGAAAGCAAAAGAATTGTCAAAAGGATCTGCTGGAAAGGTATTTGAACTGTATAAAACAGGAAAGGGATATAAAAAGATATCCAAGGAACTGAGAATGCCAATCAGCAGTGTTCAAACTCTAATCAGGAAGTGGAAAATAGGGGTTCTTTTGAAACCAAACCATGGTCCGGTAGACCAACTAAAATGTCAGCCACAACTGCCAGGAAAATTGTTCGGGATGCAAAGCAAACCCACAAATAACTTCAGGTGAAATACAAGACTCTCTGAAAACATGTGGTGTGGCTGTTTCAAGATGCACAATAAGGAGGCACTTGAAGAAAGATGGGCTGCATGGTCGAGTCGCCAAAGGAAAGCCATTCATATGCAAATGCCCCAAAGTATCCCGCTTACAATACGCCAAACAGCACAAAGACAAGCCTCAAACCTTTTGCCACAAGGTGATTTGGAGTGATAAGACCAAAATTGAGCTTTTTGGCCACAACCATAAACGCTACATTTGGAGAGCAGTCAACAAAGCCCATGATGAAAGGTATGGAGGTGGATTGCTGATATTTTGGAGATGTGTGAGCTACAAGGCACAGGAAATTTGGTCAAAATTGTTGGCAAGATTAATATAGTATGTTATCAAAAAAATACCAGAGGAACATTTGCATTAATCAGCCAAGAAGCTGCGCATGGGACGTACTTGAACATTCCAACATGACAATGATCCAAAACACAAGGCCAAGTGGGCCTGTCATTGGCTACAGCAGAATAAAGTGAAGTTTCTGGAATGCCCATCTCAGTCTCTTTACCTTAATATCATTGAGCCACTCAATCATTGAGATCTCAAATGTGCAGTTCATGCAAGACAGCCCAAGAATTTACATGAACTGTAGGCTTTTTTCCAAGAGGAATGGGCAGCTTTACCATCTGAGAACATAAAGAGCCTCATCCACAAATACCACAAAAGGGGGCAATACACGATATTAAGAACTGGGGTATGTAAACTTTTGAACAGGGTCACGTGGGTAGTTTCTGCTGCCATTATGATTTAAAAAAAGTAAACACAGTTGATTGATAATAAATGTCTTCAGTCAAACACTAACCATGAGTGGAAGAAAAGTTTTTTGTGTTATCATTCATATTCTCTGAAAAATGGGCAAGAAATCATAAATTCTGCCAGGGTATGTAAACTTATAAGAACAACTGTACATGGATGAGACAAACCACTTAACACTGGCAGAAGTAATTTAAAATCATCAGCTTTTATTTATTTATGCAAAACCTTTATTCCAAAAGGAAAACAGTTTGCTGTAACTGATTATAAAGTGTTAGCTGGAGCCTGACTTCAATTAGTGTAATTAAATCTGCCAATACATTTAACACTACCCTTCCCCTCTGAGTGGCAATGCTGCTGTCTGCTTTGCCTCCTGTGCTCATTCATCCAGAGTTTTGTCTCATTAAGGCCCCTTTCACAAAGGCACCTCTGTGAAGCAGGATCCGCTTGCTCAGCGGGGGATCTCTCAGCTGATCCCCTCTGAGCAGGCGGATGGCAGGTCCATGTGTGCTTCGCAATGCAGAACAGACACGGACAAAGCCTGCTCTTGTCTATGGGGCAATCGGATGGAAACAGACCGCTTGTCCGTTTCCATTCGATTTGATCCAGCAGACGGATGGGAAATAGGTCCCCCATCCGTCTGTTTTTGATGAACAGGATCAGATCAGATGACAGCAGATGTCAGCGGACATTCGCCACTCCATAGAAGAGACTGGAGGGCAGTGGCGGCCCATCCATCAGAGGCGCCACCCCCTCTCTCTACGTCACCCCTTATATGAAATGAATAGATTCATGTATAGCATGAATCTAGCCATGTCTGCCATTGCCAGCCCCTATTCATCCATCTGGCCCCTTTCAGAGTACCGGGCGCATGAATTACAGCGGCCTGGGTTTTTTTTTAACCACTTCCCGGAGCCCTCTACTTCTGATAGGACGTTCAGGAACGTCCTTCAGAAGGAGCGGGATCGCCCGCGCAGCGGCGCGATCCCAACATGCTCGTGTCACCCGGACACGGCACATCTCAGATCGGCAGGAGGGCTCTGTGATTGGCCCTCCTGATCACATGACGGCCGTGTCAATCATGGCCGTCATGTGATGTAAACAAACAGCCAGGTGCTAGGCAATCGGCTCCTCCTCTCCTCACACAGAAGTCATCGCTGAGGAGAGGAGAGCAGATCGCTGCAGCCGGCTGATGATCAGTGAGTATGAGCTGTTTTTTACAGCTTTTTACTCACTGATCACCAGTCCAGTGTAAACACACAACACACCACACAGCATAAACACAATGTCCCCACATATGTCCCCAAAACACACATGTCCCCAAAACATACATGTCCTCAAATAATAAAACACATGTCCCTAATAATAAAAACATATCCCCACATATGTCCCACTAAAATCACATGTCCCAATGATTATCTGCACACATATGTATGTGATCACCTGCAAACATATGTACATGATCATTTGCGTACATATGTCCATGATCACACAAACCAATTATTATACACTTAACGGATTTTTTTTTTACCAAAAACATGTAGCAGAATAAATTTTGGCTTAAATTTATGACAAAATTAGATTTTATTGGATTTCTTTTAAAATAGAAAAAATAAAATATTGTTTTTTTTTTCCAAATTTCTGCTTTTTTTGCGCTTATATCGCAAAAAATAAAAAACGGAGTCGTGAATAAATACCACCAAAATAAAGCTCTATTTGTGCGAACAAAATGATAAAAATTTCATTTGAGTACAGTGTAGCATGACCGCGCAATTGTCACTGAAAGCGCTAGAGCGATGAAAGCTGAAAATTGGGCTGGGAAGGAAGGGGTGAAAGTGCACTGTATTGAAGTGGTTAAGCACCCGATTAGAGCCAGAGGCTCTAATAGGCTTCAAAATAGGGTGGGCTTGGGTCGCAGAGAATGTGCTCCAATCCCACCCAGGTAATAAATATTTGCTGTTGAAACACTGATCTTCAATATGGCCAATCAGAAGCGGGTGTGAGACCTGTTTTCTGATTGGCCGAAAAGAAAAAACTCCCAATTTACACTACGGAATGTTTGGTACCTGCAGTACTGGCTGGGAGTGAATGAAATGAAGAGTTTTTCACTAGTGCAGCAGCCAAACATACATGGTACACCCAGCAATTCAGAATATGTGTTGGTACATAACAAAGTCCATTTTTTTTCCCCTGGAGTTCTACTGTAACTATGCTGAAGAATAGGGATGAGCTTGGTGTTCGAGTCGAACGCATGTTCGACTCGAACACTGGCTATTCGCCCGTTCGGCAAAGCCAGAACTCTGTGGGCCGTTCGTGCCATATTCGTGTGGCGCTCACAGCCCACAATGCACTGCGCCATCGCAGTGCATTGCTGGCTCGTGATTATCCAAGCATGCACTGTGACCCTGCATGCTTGGCCAATCACAGCCCTGGCAGTGAGGAGAGCCACAATTGGCCACAGACAGGATGCCTGTGGCCAATTATCGCTCAGGGGGTTTAGTACACGCCCCACACTATATAAGGCCATCGGCATGGTGGCCTTGTGTAGTGTGATCTGGCGTGCAGGGAGAGAGCAGAATAGGCAGGGACAGTGTATTCTTTTCTTGTGCATCTGCCGCAGTTACAGTGGGTGTTATGTGCCTCCAGCACAGTATACATCTGTAGCTACTCTTTATTGCTCGTGTTCTCTAATACAGGCATCTGCAGGATTTAAAGTGGGTGTTGTGTGCCTCCAGCACAGTATACACCTGAACATACCCCTTATTGCTGGTGTTCTGTAATATAGGCATCTGCAGGAGTTAAAGTGCGTGTTGTGTGCCTCCAGCACAGTATACACCTGTAGCTACCCTTTATTGCTGGTGTTCTCTAATACAGGCATCTGCAGGAGTTAAAGTGGGTGTTGTGTGCCTCCAGCACAGTATACACCTGAAGATACCCCTTATTGCTGGTGTTCTGTAATACAGACATCTGCAGCATTTACAGTGGGTGTTGTGTGCCTCCTGCACAGTATACACCTGAAGCTACCCCTTATTGCTGGTGCTGTTCTGTTTCTGTAACACAGGCAGCTGCAGTAATTACAGTCGGTGTACTGTGTCATTTGCTCAGTGTGCACCTAAAGCTACCCAATTGCTGGTTTTCCCATCTCCCTGCAGGCTATGTCTGGAAGGCCAGCAAGGAGAGGCAGACAGTCACAAGCCAATAAAAGAGGGCAAGCAGGCTCTGTGTCTAGAGACAACAGTGCTAGTAGTGGACACGGTGCATCGTCATCAGCACGTGGCCATGGGACACGCTTGTCCTTATTTTCGGCAGCTGGACGTGTTGAGCCGCATCATGCCGAAGACTTGGTAGAGTGGATGACCAAGCCCTCCTCATCCTCTCTCACCCAGGCTCAGGGTACTAGCAAAGCAGCTGCCAACGCGTCCTCTTCCCTCGTCTCAATGTCATCAGTCACTCCTTCCCTAGACCCAACATGTCCTCCTGAGGAGTCCCCCGAACTGTTTGAGCACAGTGTTGGGTACTTGCTCCAGGAAGATGCCCAGCGTTTTGAAGGCTTTGATGATGATACCCAGCTATAAGAAGGCAGTAGCGTGAGCGCAGAGAGAGGGGATGCTCAAGAAGGACAGCAATCTGGCAGTCATGTTCCACCAGCTGCAGCATACTGCCGTGTTTGCTCCAGTGATGAAGAGGGAGGGGATGATGAGGTCACTGACTCCACGGGGGTGCCTGATACGAGAGAGGAGGAGGCACATCTCCAATGAGGCAGGATGCCCTCCGGGGGCCAGCTTAGGGGCAACACACTGACTGAATCACACCGCAGAGCTTTGCCTGTGCGCGTTATTCCAAAAGATCTTTGGTGTGGGCCTTTTTTGAGACGAGTGCATCAGATCGCACCGCTACTATTTGCAACATATGTCTCAAGCGTATCTCGTGTGGCCAAAACATCAGCTGCTTGGGCACCACATGTTTGACCAGACATGTGTTGACCTGCCATGCAGCTCGTTGGCAAGTTTACCTCAAAGACCCACACCAAAGAACAAAGCGGACCTCTCCTTGCTCCTCATCAGCTGGGATTTCCAACCCCACTAGACCTTCAGTCCTCTCTGAAACCTGCTCTGAGAGGAATGAAGGTGTAGAATTAGGTGTGTCACAGCCAAGTACTTGCGGGCACTCTACTAGCAGTACACTGACATCCGATTGTAGCAGGCAAATTTCCCTACCCCAGCTGCTGGACCGTCGAAGGAAGTTCACTCCCAGCCATCCACATGCCCAGCGGTTGAATGCTAGATTGGCTAAACTGCTAGCACTTCAACTGCTGCCTTTTCAGTTGGTAGACTCGGCCCCCTTCCGTGAGTTTGTGCAATGTGTGGTTCCTCAGTGGCAGGTCCCCAAACACCACTTTTTCTCATGGAAGGCGATTCCGGCTCTCTACCAGCATGTGGAAGGCAATGTCCATGCCTCGCTGGACAGGGCGGTCAGCGGTAAGGTGCATATTACCGCTGACTCATGGTCCAGCAGGCATGGACAGGGACGTTACCTATCCTTCACGGCCCATTGGGTCACTCTTCTGGCAGCTGGGAAGGATGCAGGACAAGGTGCAGTAGTGTTGGAGGTTGTTCCGCTACCACGCCTCCAAAATGCTACTACTGGTTGTGACACACCTCTCTCCTCCACCCCCTCCTCTTCCTCCTCCATGGCCTCTTCTAGTGCTTTGTCCTTGGAAACCAGCGGTGCTCCGTAGGTGTTCAAAGGGCTACGCAAGTACGCAGGCAAAACAATGCCATGCCGTGCTTACGCTGGTTTGTTTGGGGGACAGGAGCCACACTGGGGCAGATATTTTGTCAGCTCTGCAGGGGCAGGCCGAGAGGTGGTTAACGCCACGCCAGCTTAAGCCAGGAATGGTGGTTTGCGACAATGGCACCAACCTCCTCTCCGACAGGGACAACTGACCCATGTGCCCTGTGTGGCTCACGTCCTTAACCTGGTGGTGCAGCGGTTCTTGGGCAGGTACCCAGGCTTACAGGATGTCCTAAGGCAGGCCAGGAAAGTCTGCGTGCATTTCCGCCGATCATTTAATGCCAGTGCTCGGCTGGCTGAGCTCCAAAAGGAGTTGAACCTGCCCAAGAACCGCCTTATATGCGATATGCCCACCAGGTGGAACTCAACGTTGGCAATGCTGCAGTGGCTGCACACGCAGCAGAGGGCAATCAATGAGTACCTGTGTGACTACAGGCACCAGGACAGGGTCAGGGGAGCCTGTTTTTTTTCACCACGCCAGTGGGGCATGATCAGGGATGCATGCACTGTCCTGCCACCATTTGAGGAGGCCACGAGGATGGTGAGCAGTGACAGTGCATGCATCAGTGACACTGTACCTCTTGTCCACCTATTGGAGCATACGCTGCGTGGAATAATGGACAGGGCACTTGAGACAGAACAGAGGCAGGAAGAGGAGGACTTCCTTGTCTCTCAAGGCCCCCTTTATCCAGACAGTGTTCCTGCTGTCCCACCCATCACATAGGAAGAGGACGAGGAGGCTTGTGTCAGCATGGAGGTGGAGCCTGGCACTCAGCATCAGCAGTCTTTTAGGGATGATTTACAGTCCCAAGAAACCCGTGGACTTCTACGTGGCTGGGAGGAGGTGGCTGCGGATCATGTTGTCCTTAGTGACCCAGAGGACTCCGGACCAAATGCCTCAGCTAACCTACGCTGCATGGCCTCCCTGATCCTGCAAAGCCTGTGGAAGGATCCTTGTATTCTTCGGATCAAGGAGAGGGAACATTACTGGCTGGCAACTCTCCTTGATCCACGGTACAAGAGTAAGGTTGCGGACCTTATCTTGCCATCGCAGAGGATGAGACATCTCCAGGAGGCCTTACAGAAAGGTCTTTGCAACGCGTTCCCAGAGACTGGGAGGTTACAAACTCCTGGTCCTGGACAACGTGTTGCTGAGGTTTTGGTCAGTCACAGAACGAGCGGTGGCCGTCTGACCGTTGCGTTCCGACATTTTTTTAGTCCGTAGCCCCAAGGTATGATCGGTTCCAGCAACCATTGCCAGCGTCTGATTTACATGGTGCAGGAATACCTAGGGGCAAGGTAAGACGCGGACACCTTTCCCACCGAAAATCCTCTGGCTTACTGGGTCTTGAGGATGGATCACTGGCTAGAGCTTGCACAGTATGCAATTGAGCTACTGGCCTGTCCTGCATCCAGCGTTCTTTCGGAATGCACCTTCAGTGCTGCTGGAGGCTTTGTAATCGATCACGGTGCGCCTGTCCACCGACTCGGTTGATCGACTGACCTTCATAAATATGAATCAGTCTTGGGTCACCACCAGCTACCAAGCACCTGAAGCTGATGTAACCGAATAATTTTTTTTGAAATGTCACAAGACTATGCTGATGCTGAGTGACTGTCCTGTTATGTTGACTGACTATCCTCTTCCTCCTCAATGACCCTGCTGATAGCTTGGAAGAACATTTTTGGTTCTAGGTGACGCCACCAGCCCAATTTTTCAGCCCCTGTTTAACAGGGGTGTGTAATTAAAATTTTGGATGCAATGCTATGCAGCAGGGCTCATTCCTGCACTCCAACTAGAGTATATGGGAGAGGTTGCAGTGTCGTGGCACCAGCACCAGTGCCTAAGGCCCAATTTTTCAGCCCCTGTTTAACCGGGGCATGTAATACAATTTTTGATGCAATGCTTTGCTGCAGGGCTCATTCCTGCACTCCAACTAGAGTATATGAGAGAGGTTGCAGTGTCGTCGCCCACCGAGAATAACTGTGAGGACTTATAGTGTTGTGGCACCAACACCACCAAAGGCCCAATTTTTCTACCACTGTTCAACAATGGCATGTAATTACAATTCTTGATATTATCGTTCACAGCAGGGCGCTCCAGCGCCCACCAAGAGTCACTTTGAGGGCTTACAGTGTTGTGGCAACACCAACACCCTAGGCCCCCATTTCTGCAGAGCATATAGGGCAGGCCCCTACTTTCAAACATCCAACTTACAAACGTCTCCTACTTGCAAACGGAAGGAGACAACAGGAAGTGAGATGAAAAAAGACGGACGGCCCAAAAAATTATACAGAGGTGATAACCCATCCCTATTTTTTCCAAAAAGCTTAAAAATTTATTTTTTGACTGGAGCTACACTTTAAAAATGTACCAGTTTAAAATTACAAACAGATTCTACTTAACACAACAAACCTACACAGTCCCCGTCTTGTTTGAACTGCCTGTATACTGCTGTTCTGAGTATATAGGGCCTGGGGGCCCCACAACTTTCCTTTTTTTAATTTGGGTACGGGGTTCCCCTTAATATCCGTACAAGACCCAAAGGGGCTGGTAATGGGCAGGGGCGGCTAACCATGCCATTTTTTTCTCAATGATTTTCATCCGTATTGCCGGAACCAGACATGACATTAAAACCGCAAGCAGTTTGAAATGACTTTTTTTCTGTTAAATGTCATTTTGTGCAGGGACTGTTCTAAACACGGGAAACATGTGCCACTTCACAGGCATACTATAGACACCCACCAAGCACGATATTTAAAGGAATATTTCACTTTTTTTTTTCACTTTAATCGTCATTAAAATCAGTGCTCCCAAAAAAAGGCAGTTTAAAAAAAAAAATTGGCATTGATCCATGTCCCCTGGGGCAGGAGCCGGGTCCCCAAACCCTCTTTAAGCCCCATACACACAATCAGTTTTTCTGCTGAGTTTTTCCTTCAGGTTTACCAAAACCATGTAGTAGAAGGGCCTTCCTGATTGCATACACATTGAAACTCCTAAGGTTTGACCTCATATTATATAGTTTTGGTAAATCTGAAGGAAAAACTCAGCAGAAAAACTGATAGTGTGTATGAGGCTTTAGGACAATATTTTGCATATTAGCCATTAAAATTAGCACTTTTTATTTTGAATGTTTGAGTCCCATAGACTTCGAAGGGGGTCTAAAGTTCGCACAAATTTTCGGTCCATTCGAAAGTTCTGGTGCGAACCGAACCGGGGGGTGTTCGGGTCATCCCTACTGAAGAATTGTGTACAGTAGAATTGGAGCTGAATGGCATAAATGTCCCTTTTGTCACATCTGCATCTGTTCAGTTTTTTTCTGTATGGATCCAAGCAAGGTCAATCGGCAGGAGGATGTAATGGATGTGCAGCTGCTTAGAAACGACCATCTCAGATTCGTCATGTTTAGGTCTGAAAGTACAGAAAAGAAAGCAAACCTTTTCTGTACTGAATGGTGTCAGAAGACTCTCACAGAAAGTTCACACTGGGCTATCCAATAAAGGACGAGCCACTGCTTTAATTTATTTAAAGTAGTATTAAGCCCAAAAGCAAACATTTATTATATTGCAGCTCACCAAACTCTCCAGCAGAATGTATTATTTAACGAGATGAGACAAACCATTTAACACTGACAGGGGTGCTTTTATTTATGTAAAACCTTTATCCCGATATAATTTTGTTTTTTTGCAGCTTATAAAGTGTTAACTCGAGTTTGGCTTCAATTTGTTAGTGTACTTAAATTTGCTAGTACATCTAACACTACCCCCTGCCCAGAATCACAACGCTGCTTTCCAAAGTTGCCCCCTGCTCTCATTCAAAGTAGAGTTGCAAAATTAATCGTTAAAAGATCGTAAGCCCAATTTGACCACCCCACACGATTCAGCATTTCCACGATTCATGTAGAAAGTGCAGAGCAGTTCCCTGGCTCACAGCTGTCAAAAGCAGCCGGCAATGTTTATCAACAACATTGCTCAGCGCAGAAAGAGACAGAATAAAAAGAAACATTGATTGTGATTTACAAAAGCCATGCACCATCAGTAGAGGTGCACGGCGAGGCGCATCGCACATTTCCATATATGCAAAATGGTGCGATGGTAACAGAGCACATATCCCCCATTTCCTATAGCGATCTCGGTGCACGGGAGAATGCAATCTGTGTGCCACTATGGATATGGCAGATGGCATCTCCAATTAAATATTGACAGAAGATAGAGGTTCCAATATTATGGGGTGATGTGAGGAAATTTAGTAACAACTGCCCAAGTAACAAATATGCCCAAAATAGAATGTGAAAGTAACGTTTTCAGAGAAAGCCTGCTGTGCCTGCAAGTACGTTTAGAACTGCGTGAGATCATTGTAAGCACCGCGCATGCGTAAGCGGCTCTTGTGCTCGTTCACATGAGTTTGTTCATCGCACAGCCAAAATCTTAGTAAATGTTAAGGGGTTGTATGGGCGCATCTCTAATCTTGACAGTTTTTTTACGCTGGTTCGCCTTTTATGTATTGCTTTAAGGATATTTGCACACAGGACATGTTAGCATGTTACGCTGCCAACATGTGACATGCACCTTGTTAAAATTATGTAAAAAGACTCTGGCTCCTCTAGCTCCTCCTGAAAGGGCATTTAACCTTCCCCCTCTAATGCATATGATTTCCTTGGGCTAGTTTTTGCTTTTAAAGGGGAACTCCATTCCATTCTCAAAATGCCGTGAGCTGCCTTCCCCAATCCAAACCACATCCCTTTCCAGAGCATACAACAGGGCCAGCTAGGAATTGGGCAAGAAGAGCAAGGGCAAAACCCCCTCCTAAACCATACAAGACTACATGCACGCTACATAGCTGACTGCCTTTGGGGCATGTTGGGCTCAGCCCAATACCAACCAGAAAGCACCTCGTACCCACTAGTTTAACGGCTTAAGGACTGCCTCACACCGATGTATGTTGGCAGAATGGCATGGCTGGGCACAATAACGTACTTGTACGTTGCTCTTTAAGTGCCCAGCCGTGGGTAGCGAGCATGCCGGCGGCGGTGCACTCGCGACCTGGTCCTGAGCTCCATGACCGCGGGACCCGCGGTCCCGATCGCCGCTGGTGTCCCATGATCGGGTCACAGAGCTGAAGAACGAGGAGAGGTAAGTGTAAACAAACCTCTCCTCATGCTTCCTACTGAGCCTGTCACTGATTGTCTGTTACCTGTTATAGGGAAAGAAGATCAGTGACGTCAGATGCCAAGCCACGCCCCCTACAGTTAAAAAACACATTTTTTTTACCAAAAATATGTAGAAGAATACGTATCGGCCTAAATTGAGGAAAAAAAATGTTTTTTTATATATTTTTGGGGGATATTTATTATAGCAAAATGTAAAAAATATTGCGTCTTTTTCAAAATTGTTGCTCTTTTTTTGTTTATAGCGCAAAAAAGAAAAAACGCAGAGGTGATCAAATACGACCAAAAGAAAGCTCTACTTGCGGGAAAAAAGGACGCCAATTTTGTTTCAGAGCCACGTCGCATGACTGCGCAATTGTCAGTTAAAGCGACACAGTGCCGAATCGCAAAAAGGGGCTTGGTTCGGGGCTTAAAGCGGGAGTAAACCCGCTGACGTGTGGTTTTTTTTTCTACCTGCAAAGGAAAAGGCATAATGAGCTAGTATGCACTGCATACTGGCTCATTATGAAATACTTACCTTAGAACGAGGCCCCGACATCTGGTCCGATCAACGCCGAGGGAGCTGACATACTCCCTCAGCGTTTCTTCTGGGTATCGCGGCTACGGCGCTGTGAGTGGCCGGAGCCGTGATATTGTCACTCCCGCGCATGCGCGCGGGAGATTTCTTCCCGGCAGCGTCTGTAGTCTGCCGAGCTTTCAGCCGGGAATCCCCTGTGCACATGCGCCGCTGCAGTCAGGAGATATTTTTTTTTTACCTACAGCTAAGCCTTATTATAGGCTTTCCTGTAGGTAAAAGTCCCAAAAAAGGCTATACAACCACTTTAAGTGGTTAAAGTAATTTTTTCCAAAAAAGTAAAAAATGCATTTGAAAGACCGCTGTGCAAATACAGTGTGACAACTACCATTTTATTCTCTAGGTTGTCTACTAAAAATACACACACATATTATATATATATATATATATATATATATATATTAATTATGTTTGGGGCTTCTAAGTAATTTTCTAGCAAAAAAAAAAAAAATGATTTTAACTTGAAACCAACAAACGTCAGAAAAAGGTTTAATGTTTAAGTGGTTAAACTTTTTTCACTTACACACAGTCTATTCCATTGACAAATTGTTACAATGTTTATACTTCAGTTCAGCTGATAAAGAATGTTTCCATTCTTGGCAGACTGCCCAGTTTTTCTCTTCTTTTGCTGGCTGTGGCTTCAGAAGAGTAGAGAGAATTATTTGCATAGAAAGAATTGTGAAACACTTTAGTCCAGATCAGATAATGATTCTTGACCATTAATTGTGCAGCTCTAGTTCACATATGTGCGATCTCAGACATCAGATGTGATTCGCACCCACACTGCAGGTGCCGATCACATGCAATGTCTGTGCAGTTGTATGGCTGAACTCGCAGGAAAATAGTGCAGGGACTTTTCCCGCACCTATGCGATCTGATTCATGTGCGAGTTTATCTCGGGGGTGTCATTAACATTGTATTGACACCCACAGCGGTTCGTGGAGGGCGGTGTGAGCTGCCTGGAGGGCAGATGCAGGAATTGACGCTGTACTCGCACTGTTTCCCAAATCACACTTATGTGAACCTAGGGGCTCACCCTAACATGCAAACATGGACACACAAATGTTCCTGCAATACTTTGATGCTTTGAGTGCCAGAGAGTGTAAAGTCACATTAAAGTCACACTCCATGAGCTGAATTGTCATACTTGGTCATACTCTCTTTCCTATTAGCAAAAAAAAAAAAAAAAAACGCAAAACGTGGGTCTACTGAAGTCTATTACATACGAAACGCGATCTGCTGCGGGAAAAAATTCCCTGACATTTTCCAAAAACGTGTCCCAGTGGATTGTAGTGTGTTTCTGCAAAATGCACAGGTCTAATACATTCCAAAACGCATATAAAAAAACAACACATAAACGCGCCAAACAGGCCTTAAAAGCAAGCGAAGCTAGCCAGTGTCATGGTGTGAATGTGTTTTGTATGTGATCTTACAGATTGATGACAATGAGCCCCTATCCTCAGTGTCAGCTCTCTGAGCTCTCACTCCTCATCACATCACATCACTCCTCGGTCACATCACATCATTCCTCATCACATCACATCATTCCTCATCACATCACTCCTCATCACATACATCACATCATTCCTCATCACATCACATCATTCCTCATCACATCACATCACTCCTCGGTCACATCACACCTCGGTCACATCACATCACTCCTCATCACACATATCACATCATTCCTCATCACATCGCTCCTCATCACATCTTATCATTCCTCATCACTCCTCATGACATCACATCATTCCTCATCACATGACTCCTCATCACATCACTTAACATTACATCATTCCTCATCACATCTTATCACTCCTCATCACAACACATCTCATCACTCCTCATCACACACATCACATCATTCCTCATCACATCACTCCTCATCACATCTTATCATTCCTCATCACATCTCATAACTCCTCATCATAACACATCTCATCACTCCTCATCCCACACATCACATCATTCCTCATCACATCCCTCATCACATCTTATCATTCCTCATCACATCTCATCACTCCTCATCACATCATTCCTCATCACATCACTTAACATTACATCATTCCTCATCACATCTTATCACTCCTCATCACATCACTCTTCATTACATCTCATCACTCCTCATCAAATCACATCTCATCACATCATTCCTCATCACATCACTCCTCATTACATCTCATCACATCACTCCTCATTACATCTCATCACATCACTCCTCGGTCACATCACATCACTCCTCGGTCACATGGAGGAAATCAGCTGCTGTTCTGGAATGCCCAGCCAACTCTGCGACGTCACCGCTCACTGGCAGCCCACGTTCCCGGGTCAGCTGACCGTGACGTCACATCCCTCCGTCTTCCGCGATTGCGGCTGGTTGGTTGCCGGTGACGTGAGGCCGTGTCAGCGGCGGATGATGGCGGACAGCATCCCTCTCCAGCCTGTGCAAAAGAGGGCGGCCTACTATACAGCGGATAAGAATAAGAGGAGGTGAGATCTCCCGCCCAGCGCCGTGTATGTGAGCAGTGCTCTCCTGCAGGGATTGTCAGCGTCACCCCGTGCATGGCTCATGTCAGCAGTGTTAGAGTATGAGTAGAGAGTATGCTGTGAGCCCAGCTCAGCTTATCTTTCTGCTGTCTGTGTACCATTGGGGGGAAGTTTCCTTCACTTCCTGTCCTAGAAAGGAAACAGGAAGTTACCATAAATCTCCCAAAGTCCAGGGAAGTTTCCTTATAGCTGTTCACGGAACAGGCGGCCCACCAGAAACTCTCTTAGTACTGGTTCTGGGGACAGCGCAGACGCGCTCTCCGGGGACAGCGCAGACGCGCTCTCCGGGGACAGCGCAGACGCGCTCTCCGGGGACAGCGCAGACGCGCTCTCCGGGGACAGCGCAGACGCGCTCTCCGGGGACAGCGCTGACGCGCTCTCCGGGGACAGCGCTGACGTTTTCGGGACATCGTTGACGCGTTCTCTGGGGACAGCGTTGACGCGTTCTCTGGGGACAGCGTTGACGCGTTCTCTGGGGACAGCGTTGACGCGTTCTCTGGGGACAGCGTTGACGCGTTCTCCGGGGACAGCGCTGACGTTTTCGGGACAGCGTTGACGTGTTCTCCGGGGAGAGCTCTGACGTGCTCTCCGGGGAGAGCTCTGACGTGCTCTCCGGGGACATCGCTGACGTGCTCTCCGGGGACATCGCTGACGTGCTCTCCGGGGACATCGCTGACGCGCTCTCCGGGGACATCGCTGACGTGCTCTCCGGGGACATCGCTGACGTGCTCTCCGGGGACATCGCTGACGTGCTCTCCGGGGACATCGCTGACGCGCTCTCCGGGGACATCGCTGACGCGCTCTCCGGGGACATCGCTGACGCGCTCTCCGGGGACATCGCTGACGCGCTCTCCGGGGACAGCGTTGACGCGTTCTCCGGGGAGAGCTCTGACGCGCTCTCCGGGGACAGCGCTGACGCGCTCTCCGGGGGCAGCGCTGACGCGCTCTCCGGGGGCAGCGCTGACGCGCTCTCCGGGGGCAGCGCTGACGCGCTCTCCGGGGGCAGCGCTGACGCGTTCTCCGGGGACAGCGCTGACATTTTTGGGACAGCGCTGACATTTTTGGGACAGCGCAGACGTGCTCTCCGGGGACAGCGCAGACGTGCTCTCCGGGGACAGCGCAGACGTGCTCTCCGGGGACAGCGCAGACGTGCTGTCCGGGGACAGCGCAGACGCGCTCTCCGGGGACAGCGCAGACGCGCTCTCCGGGGACAGCGCAGACGCGCTCTCCGGGGACAGCGCTGACGCGCTCTCCGGGGACAGCGCTGACGCGCTCTCCGGGGACAGCGCTGACGCGTTCTTCGGGGACAGCGCTGACGCGTTCTCCGGGGACAGCGCTGACATTTTCGGGACAGCGTTGACGCGT
This sequence comes from Lithobates pipiens, assembly GCF_037356315.1. Taxonomy (NCBI): domain Eukaryota; kingdom Metazoa; phylum Chordata; class Amphibia; order Anura; family Ranidae; genus Lithobates; species Lithobates pipiens. The sequence continues at coordinate 377,201,492 of NW_027507764.1, read as the reverse complement.
TCTCCGGGGACAGCGCTGACGCGTTCTCCGGGGACAGCGCTGACGCGTTCTCCGGGGACAGCGCTGACGCGTTCTCCGGGGACAGCGCTGACGCGCTCTCCGGGGACAGCGCTGACGCGTTCTCCGGGGACAACGCTGACATTTTCGGGACAGCGCTGACGCGCTCTCCGGGGACAGCTCTGACGCGCTCTCCGGGGACAGCTCTGACGCGCTCTCCGGGGACAGCGTTGGCGCGTTCTCCGGGGACAGCGTTGGCGCGTTCTCCGGGGACAGCGCTGACGTTTTCGGGACAGCGTTGACGTGTTCTCTGGGGACTGTTGTTTAGAGCCGACGGTCGGCTTTCTTGTAATAACCGATACCACTGGAAGGCCCGAGCGACTAGCTGACACGTCACGTCAGGTTTACTGGAGCCTTAAAGGCAAAATATTTAAAAAAAAGAAGTCAGTATTCAAAACAGCCAAACTTGATATTTTGAATGCTTTTAAGCGCAAAGGAGGGACTTGGGGTCTTATAGACCTCAGACTCCTCCCATGAAAATAGCTGACACGTGACTATTGCTGTCACAAGGGATGTTACATTGATGCGCATTACACAGGCATTCCCTAAAATTGCAGCCGCATCGCGTGACTTTGAAGTTGCGGTAGTGTGAAAGGGGCCTAAGTGGTTAATCAATGTATTTATTTTGCGGTATTTAGCTAAGTTTTTGTACACTATTTTACCACAGGCTGCAGTGGAAAGTGAAACATTCCTGCCTGCATACCTGAGCTAAGGGCAGATGGATTCCTGGCAGTAAAGTCTATATGAATCTGCACCTCACTCAAGATGGCCACAACTAGAAATACCGTGACCCTTTTTTTGAAACGCAGCACACCGCAAAGCATGGTGTTTGCACTGCAGTGTGGGTGTGTTGCTTGCTACTGTAGTTGTGCATGGAGGTGCCATTGTTTTAGAATGCCATTGGACAAACCACTGATATTAGTGCTGTGTGGATTGATAAACTAATAGAATCTAATGGTTTCTGAAGATGCTGTGGGATTAGTCTATTTTATAGCATGCTGGTCACAGTTGGGCAGAAGTCTGAGTAGATACCAGAGAGGGGATATGTTGACTTCCCTCATGCTGCCATAGGTCATGCTTTTTCCAAGCGATCTGGGTGGACGTCATATGTCAGACTCGGAAACAGCCGATGACTGATCACTGTACCTGCCCATTGCTGGTACCATGTGACCGCTGTAACCAATCACAGCAGGTCACATGACAGTTATTTATAATGGATGGCTTCCTTTCAAGCCATCCATTGTATGCAATTGTGTTGCTAGCTGTGATTGGTCAGTGACATGGTACAGACTGGACCTATCACAGTCCAAAAAAAAAAACGTGTTTGAAAAATTGCTGTGCAAATACCGTGCGAGATAATGAGTTGCTATGAGTTGCATAGATGTACGTGCCTGCCTTCCAGCGGGTGGGGGGTCCGATCGGACCCCCTCCCGCTGAATACGGCGGTCCGGTTCGCTCCAGGAGCGATCCGTGATGAGGGGATGGCCGTTGGCTTCTGGCCACCCCCTCTGGATCGCTCCTGGCCAATGACAAGCTTCCTCCCACTGTGTATTGTTTACACAGGAAGGAGGAAGTGATGTCATTCTCCTCGGGGCGGTCTTTTTGACCGGACTACAAGGAGAAGACTAATAGTAAGTGCACCAAAACACTACACTGACACATAGGTACACATAGGTACACAACCCCCCCCCCCCCCAGTCACAGTGTCACTGATTGCATTGATCATTTCTTTACTGATCACTGCATTCAGTGTCAGTTGTAACAGTTAAAACTGTCAGGGCAGTTATTGTTAGGTCCAGGGTAGCCCCCTATCACCCTCCAATAAAGATTTAACCCCCTGATTGCCCCTAGAGTTAACCCTTTCACCCCCTTTTGCCAGTGTCACTAAGCGATCATTTTTCTGATCGCTGCATTAGTGTTGCTACTGTCGCTAGGTAGCTAGTTATTTTTTTAGGTTCACCGCCAGGTTTTTATAGCGCTAGGTACCCCGATATACTACCCAATAATGGTTTTAACCCCCTGATTGCCCCTAGTTAACCCTTTCACCCCCTTTTGCCAGTGTCACTAAGCGATAATTTTTCTGATCGCTGCATTAGTGTCGCTACTGTCGCTAGGTAGCTAGTTATTTTTTTAGGTTCACCGCCAGGTTTTTATAGCGCTAGGTACCCCGATATACTACCCAATAATGGTTTTAACCCCCTGATTGCCCCTAGTTAACCCTTTCACCAGCGATCACAGTATAAGTGTCACTGGTGACGCTGGTTAGCCAGTTAGTTATTTAGGTTCCCCGTCTGGTTTTTATATAGCGCCAGGGACCCCCATATACTACCTAATAAAAATTTGAACCCCCTGATTGCCCCTAGTTAACCCTTTCACCACTGATCACCGTATAAGTGTTACGGGTGACTCTGGTTAGTTTGCTCTTTATAGCATCAGGGCACCCACCATTTATTACCCAATAAAGGTTTAACCCCCTGATCACCCGGCGGGTGATATCAATTAGGTTTTAGGGTCAGGGTCTGCGTCGCCCCAGGCAGCGCTAGGTTAGTGCCAGTACCGCTAACACCCACACGCAAAGCATAAACCTCCCGTAGTGGTATAGAATCTGAACAGATCAATATCTGATCTGATCAGATCTATACTAGCGTCCCCAGCAGTTTAGGGTTACAAAAAAACGCATTGTTAGCGGGATCAGCCCAGATACCGGCTAGCACCTGCGTTTTGCCCCTCTGCCCAGCCCACCCAAGTGCAGTATCGATCGATCGCTGTCACTTACAAAACACTAAATACATAACTGCAGCGATCGCAGAGTCAGGCCTGATTCCTGCGATCGCTAACAGTTTTTTTATAGCATTTTATATTTAAATCCGGAAGGCAGTGCTTGGTTTTCGGGGTCCCGTACGTGGCTAGGCTCCCAAAAAGTCCCCCACATGTGGTATCCCCGTACTCGGGAGAAGCAGCAGAATTTATTTTGGGGTGTAATTTGACTTATGCCCATAGCATGCGTGAGCAATATATCATTTAGTGACAACTTTGTGCAAAAAAAAAAAAGTTTGTAATATTCCCACAACTTGTGGCAAAATATAAAATATTCCATGGACTCAACATGCCTCTCAGTAAATAGCTTGGGGTGTCTACTTTCCAAAATGGGGTCATTTTGGGGGGTTTTGTGCTATTTTGGCATTTTATGGCCTTCGAAACTGTGATAGGTAGTGAGGAGTGAAATCAAAAATTTGCACCCTTAGAAATCCTGAAGGTGGTGATTGGTTTTCGGGGTGCCGTGCGCGACTAGACTCCCAAAAAGTCCCACACGTGGTATCCCCATACTCGGGAGAAGTAGCGGAATATATTTTGGGGTGCAATTCCACATATAACCATGGCATGTGTGAGCAATATATCATTTAGTGACAACTTTTTGTAAACATTTTTTTTTTTTTTGTCATTATTCAATCCCTTAGGACAAAAAAAAAAAATATTCAATGGGCTCAACATACCCATCAGCAATTTCCTTGGGGTGTCTACTTTCCAAAATGGGGTCATTTGGGGGGGTTTGTACTGCCCTGCCATTTTAGCACCTCAAGAAATGAGACAGGCAGTCATAAATTAAAAGCTGTGTAAATTCCAGAAAATGTACTCTAGTTTGTAGACGCTATAACTTTTGCGCAAACCAAAAAATATACGCTTATTGACATTTTTTTTACTAAAGACATGTGGCTGAATAAATTTTGCCCTCAATGTATGACTAAAATTTAGTTTATTTGATTTTTCTTATAACAAAAAGAAGAAAATATCTTTTTTTTTCAAAATTTTCGCTCTTTTTCCATTTATATCGCAAAAAATAAAAATCGCAGAGGCAATCAAATACCATCAAAAGAAAGCTCTATTTGTGGGAAGAAAAGGACGCAAATTTCGTTTGAGTGCAATATTGCATGACCGCGCAATTACCAGTTAAAGCTTCGCAGTGCGAAATTGGAAAAAGACCTCTGGTCCTTAACCACTTCCCACCCGGCCAATGCATATATACGGCCGGGTGGGAGCCGTCTACTCCTGATAGGCCGCTCAGGAACGTCCTTCAGAAGTAGCGGGATCGCGCGCGTGCCCGCGCAGCGGCGCGATCCCGATGTGCTCGTGTCACCCGGACACGGCACATCTCAGATCGGCAGGAGGGCTCTGTGATTGGCCCTCCTGATCACATGACAGCCGTGTCCAATCACGGCCGTCATGTGATGTAAACAAACAGCCGGTTGCTAGGCAATCGGCTCTCCTCTCCTCACACGGAAGTCATCGCTGAGGAGAGGAGAGCAGAACGCTGCAGCCGGCTGATGATCAGTGAGTATGAGCTGTTTTTTACAGCTTTTTACTCACTGATCATCAGTGTAGTGTCAACACACAGCACACCACACAGTACAAACACAGTCCCCACACATGTCCCCAAAACACACATGTCCCCAAAACATACATGTCCCCAAATAATAAAAACACATGTCCCCAATAATAAAAACATGTCCCCCACATATGTCCCACTAAAATCACATGTCCCAATGATTATCTGCACACATATGTACGTGATCACCTGCACACATATGTACATGATCATTTGCGTACATATGTCCCTGATCACACAAACCAATTATTATACACTTAACGGAATTTTTTTTACCAAAAACATGTAGCAGAATACATTTTGGCTTAAATTTATGACAAAATTTGATTTTATTGGATTTCTTTTCAAATAGAAAAAAGAAAATATAGTTTTTTTTCCAAATTTCTGCTTTTTTTGCGCTTATATCGCAAAAAATAAAAAACGGAGTCGTGAATAAATAACACCAAAATAAAGCTCTATTTATGCGAACAAAATGATTACCATTTCATTTGGGTACAGTGTAGCATGACCGCGCAATTGTTATTGAAAGCGCTAGAGCGATGAAAGCTGAAAATTGGGCTGGGAAGGAAGGGGGTGAAAGTGATCTGTATTGTAGTGGTTAAGGTGTTTATTGGTCCGGGGCTGTAGTGGTTAAAAACCATATAAAATGTTTGGGGGTTCTTTGTAATTTTCTAGCAAAAAAAAAAAAAAACGATGAATTTTAAATGTAGGAGAGAAATGTCAGATTTGGCCTGGGTGTTAAGTGGTTAAGTAAAATGCTTGCATATAGCAATGTAATGAACTGCTACAGTGCCTTGAAAATTTTTCCATACACCTTGAAATTTTCCATATTTTTTCATGTTACAACCAAAAATGTCAATGCATTTTATTGGGATTTTATGTGATAGACCAACACAAAGTGGCACATAATTGTGACGTGGAAGGAAAATGAGTTTCACACTTTTTCACAAATAAATATCTGAAAAGTGTGACGAGCATTTGTATTTAGTCCCCTTTACTCTGATATACCCCTAACTAAAATCTAATGGAACCAATTGCCTTCAGAAGTCATCTAATTAGTAAATAGAGTCCACCTGTGTGTAATTTAATCCCAGTATAAATACAGCTGTTCTGTGAAGCCCTCAGATATTTGTTAGAGAGCCTTAGTGACCAAACAGCAACATGAAGCCCAAGGAACACACCAGACAGGTCAGGGATAAAGTTGTGAAAAAGTGTAAAGCAGGGTTAGGTTATATAAAAATATCCCAAGCTTTGAACATCTCATGGAGGAGCACTGTTCAATCCATCATCTGAAAATGGAAAGAGTATGACACAACTGCAAACCTACCAGGACATGGCCGTCCACCTAAACTGACAGGCTGGGCAAGGAGAGTATAAATCAGAGAAGAAGCCAAGAGGCCCATGGTAACTCTGGAGGAGCTGCAGAGATCCACAGCTCATGTAGGAGAATCTGTCCACAGGACAACTATTAGTCGTGCACTCCACAAATCTGCCTTTCATGGAAGAGTGGCAATTAGAAAGCCATAAGAAGCCCAGTTTGCAAGTAGCCCTGTGTGGGACTCAACAAACATGTGTGGCAGAAAACTAACACTGCACATCACCCTGAACACACCATCCTCACTGTGAAACATGGTGATGGCAGCATCATGTTGTGTGGGGGTGCTTTTTTCAGCAGGGACAGAGAAGATGTGTGAAGCCAAATACAGGGCAATCTTAGAAGAAAACCTGTTAGAGTCTGCAAAAGACTTGAGACTGGGGTGGAGGTTCACCTTCCAGCAGGACAACGACCCTAAACATACAGCCAGAGCTACAATGGAGTGTTAGAATGGCCCAGTCAAAGTCCAGACCTAAATCCAATTAAGAATCTGTGGCAATACTTTAAAATGGCTGTTCACAGATGTTCTCCATCCAATCTGACAGAGCTTGAGCTATTTTGCAAAGAAGAATGGGAAAAAATGTCACTCTCTAGATGTGCAAAGTTGGTAGAGACATACATAAAAAGACTTGCAGCTGTAATTGCAGCAAAATATGGTTCTTTATTGACTCAGAGGGGCTGAATACAAATGCACACCACACCTTTCACATATTTATTTGTAAAAAAATTTGAGAACCATTTAGAATTTTCTTTCCACTTCACAATTATGTGCCAATTTGTGTTGGTCTATCATGTAAAATCCCAATTAAATACATTTATGTTTTTGGTTGTAACATGACAAAATTTAGAAAATTTCAAGGTGTATAAATAACTTTTCAAGTCAGTGTGTGTGCAAGCATAATGTGTAAAAAAAAATAAAAATAAATAATCTGATAATTTCCCCAGAGTAGTACAATGTTACTATTGTAACATTATATCGCTCTGGTCAAAGTGTGTTAACCACTTGACCACTGGGCACTTAAACACCCTTAATAACCAGACCAATTTTCAGCTTTCAGTGCTCTCACAATTTGAATGACAATTACTCAGTCATGCAACACTGTACCCATATGAAATCTTTGTCCTTTTTTTCACACAAATAAAGCTTTCTTTTGGTGGTATTTGATCACCTCTGGGTTTTTATTTTTTGCGCTATAAATGAAAAAATACCGAAAATTCTGTAAAAAAAAAAAATGCATTTTTCTTAATTTCTATAAAAATTTTTTGCAAATCAGTCATTTTTCTTCATAAATTTGGCCAAAAATGTATACTGCTAAATAGCTTTAGTAAAAATAACCCAACTTAGTGGATATTATTTATTCTACGTGAAAGTTATAGTGTCTATAAGCTATGGTGCCAATCGCTGAAAATGTATCAATTTGATCACACCTGATGTACTGACAGCCTATCTCATTTCTTGAGACCCTAACAAGCCAGTAAAGTACAAAAAACAAAACAAATGGCCCCTTGTTGGAAAGTAGACATTCCAAGGTATTTAGTACGAGGCACAGTTCGTTTTTTGAAGTTGTCATTTTTTCCCACAATTCTTTGCAAAATGAAGATTTTTTTTTTAGTTTAATTTTTTTTCACACCAAATTGTCATTATAACAGGTTATTTCTCTCACACGGCATGTACATTCCACAAATGAAACCCCAAAATATATTCTGCTGCTCCTCCTGAGTACAGCGATACCACATGTGTGAGACTTTTAAACAGCCTGGCCACATACAGAGGCCCAACATTGAAGTAGCAACTTCAGGCGTTCTAGGAGCATAAATTACACATCTAATATCTCAACCACCTATTACATTTTTGAAGGCCCTGGAGCACCAGGACAATGGAAATGCCCACAAAGTGACCCTATTTTGGAAAGCAAACACCCCAACGTATAATATATGAGGCATAATGAGTCTTTGGAACGGTTCATTTTTTTCCCAAAGTTTTTGGAAAATGTGGAAAAAAAATTAAAATGCATTTTTTTACAAAAAGTTGTCAATTTATAAGATATTTCCAACACATAGCATGTACATAGCAAAAATGACACCCCAAAATATATTCTGCTACTCCTCCTGAGTATGGCGATACCACATGTGTGAGACTTTTACACAGCCTGGCCACATAGAGGCCCAACATCCAAGAAGCACCATCAGGTGTTCTAGGAACATAAATTGCGCATCCAATTTCCTTACAATCTATCACATTTTTGAAGGCCCTTCATATTTCTAACATAGCACGTACATACCAAGAAGTACACCCTAAAATACATTCTGCTGAGTAAGGGGTAAACAAAAAATTACCTGTGGGTTTAGTAGTCCAATTGTCGACAGGAGGAGAGCCCTGATTTAGGCAGCAGGCAGGGACGTGGTCAGCGACGGTGAATGTAATTGTCCAGGCAGCAGGCAGGGCAATGGTAGTAAGCAGGAACATGGTCCAAGTAGCAGGCCATGAAATAATGGGGACAGGGGTAGAGGCTTCTCCCGCCCAAATCTCTTTGAAGCCTCAGAGTCTCCAGACCCTAATCCGGGAATGAGAAAACTAAAAAATTTGTTTTCCTCATCCAGAGAAAACAATTCTGGAGCCCCTCACATATGTGAGACCCCTTTCTTCCCACTAGCATAGCAGGGTAAAAGATCAATCCAAGAGGCAGGCAAAAAACGTGGTCAAACAGTCCATGGTCAGTTCCAGAGCAGGCAGAGGTGGGTACAGTTTAGTGTTAGGCAGAAGCGTGGTCGTATAACAGGCCAGGGTCAGTTCGGGAGAAGGCAGAAGTATATTTAGCGTTAGGCAGAAGCTTGGTCGTATAACAGGCCAGGGTCGGTTTCGGAGAAGGCAGAGGTATGTACAGTTCAGTGCAGTGGCATAAGGGGTGTGGAGGAAAATGACAGGAAATGAGAATTATGTTTACCACACTTCCCTAATAATGTAGAGAAGTATGGTAATGGCGGAAACATTCACCTATACAGAGGCCTGGTTGGGAAGGACAATCGGGACAATAAAATGTGGTGTATCTTCTAATTCCTCCACTGGAGCACACCTGGCATTTCTTCTGACGTCTGCAGCCTGTTTCAGGGGGGGGGGGGGATTTTGTCAGGAAAGTGGCGCTCGTGGAGTCTGCTCACACAATCAGAGTGAATAGTTTCTGGTGGGCTTTCAGAGTACAAAAGGGTGGAAATAACTTCTTCTTGGTAGTACAGATAGGATATGGGGTTTTCTGTGGATTTTTGGTAAATAACATAAGTGTTATACATGGCCAAACTGAAAAAATAAATGGATACTTTTTTATACCAGTGGTGGGATTTTCTTGTGGGAAGGTAGGGTTCAATCATCTGATCGTTGAAGTCCACTTCCCCCATAAACAGATTATAATTGTAGATGCAGGCTGGTTTCTGGATTGGGCCGTTTCTTCTGGAGACTTCTATGTAGTTGTCATTATGGATTGTTGTCAGCATGTGGACGTTTCGTTTGTCCCTCCACTTGACAGCCACTGTCCCACATGCTGGGATGTCTCTCCGGTGAAGATTGCGGAAGAGGGGCAAGCTAGTATAAAAGTTATCTACATAAAGATGGTATCCCTTTCCAAGGAGTGGATAGACAAGCTGCCAGACCACTCTTCCATTGGCTTCAATGTACTCTGGGCATTCAGGGTGGTGCAGTTGGGAGTCCTTCCCTTCGTACACCAGGAAGGAGTAGATGTACCCCGTGGCTTGGTCACAAAGTTTGTACATTTTAACCCCATATCAGGCCCTTTTGCTGGGGATAAACTGTTTGATGCCAAGCCTGCCTGAGAATATTACAAGGGACTCATCCACGGAAATATTCTGTTCGGGGGGATATATTTGGGGAATTTTTTTCAGAGAAATAATTTAGGAGTGGCCGTATTTTAAATGGCTTATCAAAAGCTGGGTCATTTCGGGGAGGGCACTGGGTGTTGTCATTGTAGTGGAGGAACTGCATAATCATTAGGTATCGTGATCTTGGCATAAGGGATGAGAAGAGTGGCATGTGGTGGACAGGTTTGGTAGACCAATAGGAGTACAATTGTTTTTTCATTGGTGTTCACCTGGACACCTGGCTGGGCGGTGAAGGGGGGGATATTTACTTCTCCGGAATTAGAGGCTGGTGAGACTGCACTGCAGAGCACTGTGGTGGCACTGATGGGGCACTGCAGTGGTGCAGGTGGCACTGATGGGGCACAGGTGGCACTGATGTGCACTATAGTGGCTTTGGTTGCACTTGTGTGGCACTGATTAGCACACAGGGGGCACTGGTGGGCACAGGCAGGACTGGTGGGCTCAGGCAGCACTGATGTGGCGCAGATGAGCACTGATGGGCACTGGTGTGGCACAGAGGTGGCACAGATGATAGATGGCACTGTTGTGGCACTATTGGGCACTGATGGGCACTGATAGAACTCACAGTTTTTCACATGATTGCTCTCCTCTCCTCTCACGCTGGATCAGTGTGAGGAGAGGAGAGCTATGAACTTATGATGACCCCCGCTAGCTGCATTGTTTACATTGGTGATCGCTCTGTCATTGGTCCCGTGAACCCGGCGAGCACGGATATTCTGGTGTGCGCGCCCCAGGGGGCGCCTGGGAACGATTCTCCGGGAGGACGTCATATGATGGCCTCTCAGAGATAACAAACCAACCTGTAGCCGTCATTCGGCTATAGGCCGGTTATTAAGTGGTTAAAAACCGTAACCAGTCAGTGTCCCTAATCACCGCCACACCAGTTATATGACACTGTACTGTACTGGTGACAATATGTAAAAAAATAATTATTATTTCTTTATTTTCCAAAAAATTACAACTTCAAAGAACCCGCCATGCCTCTTAATAAATACCTTGGACTGTCTACTTTCCAAAAAGGGGTGATTTAGGGGATATCTGTACTGTCCTGTATTTTTGTGCCTCAAGAAGTGAGATAGCCGCCAGTACATCAGAATTGATCAATTTTCAGATTTATTCCATAAATTGTGGACTATTTTCACCAAAGAAATGTAGCAGAATAAATTTTGGCCTACATTTATGAAGAAATTTATTTATTTGCAATATTTTATAACAGAAACTAAGAAACTTTTTTTATTTTTATTTTTCAAAATTTTCATTCTTTTTATATTTATTTAGCCAAAAAAAAAAAAAAACTTAGTGGTGATTAAATACCACCAACTGAGAGCTCTATTTGTGTGAACAAAGTGATAAAAATTTATTTTGGGTATAGTGTTGCATGACCGCGCAATTCAAAGTGCAACAGTGCTGAAAGCTTTAAATTGGCCTGGGCATAAAGGGACTAAAAGTGCCCTGTATTGACGTAGTTAAAGAGCAGGTCGGGAAGCCGGCCACCATGTCCTTAACAACGAATGACTCATCAGATGTCAGTGGGATTTTACCCTGGCAGCTGAATGTAGAAAAAAATATACCGGCAATAAAGAATCGTGTAAACGCCGTAGGGGTCTCCCCCCCCCCCCCCAATCCATACCAGTCCTTTTGGGTCTAGTACAGATTTTAAGGGAAACCCCACTCCAAAAAAAAAAAAAAACGGCATGGGCCCCCCTCAAAATCCATACCAGACCCTTATCCGAGCATGCAGCCTGGCAGGCCAGGAAAGGGGTTGAACGAGCAAGCCGCTCCCCTTTTCTGAACCATACCAGGCCACATATAGTATATAACACTATATAGTGTTTTATTTATTTACATCACACTGTTTGACCTTCTTGTCAAGGAGGTCTTGGCCTTCTGGTAAGAGCATATCCCATTTGTTTGGTGGTGGTTGACCCCTGCGGTGGAGGCAGTGTAAATCATTTCATCTTTGATCCTTGGTTGCAAGATCTACTACCTCTTTTTCATCACCATTTATAGGACTGATTGAACTTGGATTGAATTCATGTTTGAACACTTTTTTTTTTTTAATATCTTATGTTTTGTTTTCAACTTTGGTAGTGCAACACGCTTTTTTTAAAATAATTTTATTTGTGATAAATATCTCACAGATGTGATTGCAGCTTTCTAATGCTTGTGACTTAAGGCTGACATAAGCACAATCCATTTATTTATTTTTTGGTTTATACCAGGCCACATGCCCTCAACATGGGTGGAGGGGGTGTTAATCGGGACAAGGGCCTATTCCCCACAACCCTGGGCAGTGGTTGTGGGAGTCTGAAGGCAGGGGGCTTATTGTAATCTGGAAGCCCCCAGATCCCAGCCCCCCCATGTGAATGAGTATGGGGTAAATTGTACCACTACTTATTCACCAAAAAAGTGTCAGAAATAAAAACATACACACACACAGTTTTTGACAATTCCTTTATTATCCACTTGCCGACCAGCTGCCGCAAATATACTGCGGCAGGGTGGTTCTATTGCACAAATCGCTGTACTGTAATAACTATAGCAGGGCAGGCATGCAATGTCAGCCACCTGCGATTGCTCCACAGAGAGGCAGAACAGGGATCTGCCAGTGCAAACAAAGCAGATTCCCATTCTGACAGGGGAGTAGAGGGCGATTGTCTGTCTGTTCCTAGTGATCAGGAACGGATCGGTGTTTTTTTGTTTATAGCGCAAAAAATAAACACAGAGGTGATCAAATACCACCAAAAGAAAGCTCTATTTGTGGGAAAAAAAGGACATCAATCTTGTTTTGGTACAGTGTCGCATGACCGCACAATTGTCTCTTAAAGCGACACAGTGCTGTATTGCAAAAATGGCCTGATCATTAAGGGGGTAAATCCTTCCAGGGCTGAAGTGATTGTTTTTTTTATTTTTCAATGTCCCCCGATGTAGATCCATCGTCAATCACGGCCACCGCCAGGCCCAAAAAAGAAACAAAATAAGCTCCAGCTGCGATGAAGGCTATCGCCATCTGCCTGCTCTGCCATGTAACAGTTCTTAATTAGGTAAGGGGCGGGGCCACCTGGCAGTGTCTCCTGGTGGCACCGTCACCTGTGACGTCACCGACTGGTGCATGCTGGGTTGGTGACCCCAAGGGGACAGTGCCACCCAGTGAGGGGGCCAGGTCACCCCGCCCCTTATCTATTTTAGAACTGGCAGACAGCGGTAGTCTTTGTCGCAGGCGGAGCTTTTTTATTTAATTTTTTCGGGTTTGGAGGTGGGTGGCGTGATTGATGATGGATCTACATCGGGGGACATATGTTTTTTTATTTTTAATATAGGAATCATTAAAAACTTTTTTTTCTTTTTTGACACTTTTTTTGGGAGTGAGTAGGGGTACAATGTACCCCAAACTCATTCACATGGGGGGGCGGGATCTGGGGACCCCTTGTTAAAGGGGGCTTCGTGATTCTAATAAGCCTGCCGTGGACCCCCACAACTACTGTCCAGGGTTGTGGGGAAGAAGCCCTTATCCCCATCAACATGGGTACATGTGGTCTGGTGTGCTTCAGGAGGGGGGACATCTTGCTTTCCTGCCTTTCCTGGCCCTCCAGGCTGCATGCTCAGATAAGGGTCTGGTATAGATTTTGGGGGGTGACCCCACGCCATTAAAAAAATTGGTGTGGGGGTTTCCCTCAATATCCATACCAGACCTAAGGGTCTGGTAAGGATTTGAGAGGAGGGGACCCCACAACGTTTTTTGTTTCGGATCAAATTCATGCTCAAAACTGATCTGATGTGCCATTCAACGCAGTGCTCAAAAAAACGCACAGGATTCTTTCCAAATTTGCAGTGAATTTGCACTGTCGCTGCACCAGACATATGTAAACAGGCTCCATAGAATGCCAGTTTAATTCACTTCATGCAACTTGGATACGGTTCAAAATGCATCCAATTTGCACATTTGTCAATGCAGCCTTAGGCTTTTCTTCCACTTGATGCATGCAGAAACAAAATTAAAATTAATTCACAATACCTAACACACAATCTTAGTTGTGCTCTGAGAAAGGAGGTCTGTCCTCTGAAGCGTGTAAGTTTCTCCATTGTGTGGCATCGATGGGGATGCCCATCTCACTTGCTGGATTGCTGCTATTGTGTAGCTTGATTTTATTCTGCTTTTGTGAGTATTAACATTATCATTTTATGATTTTACAATAAATAATTTTGAAGGTAATGCATTAGGCATTTGCGACCTCTTGTACATGTTTTCACAATGTTAGCTGTCTTTACACAAGAAAATACAAGAGCACTGATACATAAAGGCCCAGTACATTGCAACCTGTCACTTCATTGCTCCTGAGGAGAACTGACATTAAATCATTTAACCACTTCCCGTCCGGCCTATAGCAAAATGACAGCTGTGCGGTGGTTGTTATCCTGGCCGGGCATCATATGACGTCCATCAAGATAACAGCCGCCACGTGCCCATGGGAGCGCGCATCGTGGTGATCGGTGGTGCAGCGTGTCAGCTACACCAATCTCATTAAAGAGCCTTTGACGGAGGCTCTTTACCACATGATCAGCCATGTCCAATCACGGCTGATAACGATTTAAACAGGAAGAGCCGTTGATTGGCTTTTCCTCACTTGTGTCTGACAGACGCGAGTAGAGGAGAGCTGATCGGCAGCTCTCCTGACCGGGGAGGAGGGGGGGAGGAGGAGATCTGTGCTGTTTGTTTATCAGCGCATCCCACCCAGGACCACCAGGGTGACCATCCACATTGGACCACCAGGGAAATGCAAATCTGTGCCCAGGCAGCTGACAATCAGTGTCCACTTACATTGGGTACCACTGCCAGTGCCACCAGGGATGCATATCAGTGCTACGTATCATTGCCCATCAGTGCCCAGCAATGCCGCCTATCAGTGCCACCCATAAGTACCCATCTTTGCAGCCTTTCAGTGCCCGCCAGTGCTGCATATCAGTGACCATCGTCGGTGCCAGCCAGTGCCTGCTCATTGGTGCCGCCTTATCAGTGCCCATCAGTGAAGGAGAAAACTTACTTACAAAATTTTATAACAGAAACAAAAGTAAAACTTTTTTTATTTTTTTGGGGCTTTTTTTATTTTAGCAAAAAATAAAAACCGCAGAGATGATCAAATACCACCAAAAGAAAGCTCTATTTGTGGGAACAAAATTATAACAATTCTGTTTGGGTACAGTATAGCATGAGTGCGCTATTGTTTTTTAATTGGTGACAGTGCAGAAAGCTGAGAATTGGCTTGGGCAGGAAGGTGGGGGGGGGGGGGGGAAGTGCCTGGTATTGAAGTGGTTAAAATTGCATGCACAGTGCTGCTACAGTTTGTGCTAGAAACCTTTTTATTTTTCATTCTGTTGGAGTTTTCCAATAGTAGAGATATTTTTCTAGGTGTAGCAGCACAGTATTTAGCATTAAAAACTCGGAAAAGCTGCTTTCCGAAAGGCTTCCCTGATTTTAGGGGGAAAAAAGTGAGTGTTGTACGCCGATAAATACGATATTGAAGAGAAGAATAAGGAAAGGAGAAGGAAAAAAAAAAAGGGGGGGGGGGGAGGGTCAGCCAGAGGTGAATCACAAGGGAGATATATCTCTTATCCATGGATCCCATATCACATAGAATTTCTTGGTATTATTGCGGAGAATACAGGTGAGTCGATCATTAACCATGATCCAGTTAAAGTGGTTGTAAACCCTTACAACACACTTTGACCTACAGGTAAGCCTAGATTAAGGCTTACCTGTAGGTCCAAGAAATATCTCCTAAACCTATACGGTTTAGGAGATATTTGCCCGAAGACAGGCACCACTGTCTACGGTGCATGCACCGTAGACAGCGGAGCGCAGGCGCACTGAGCGCGGAATTTTCAACGACGGAGCTGCCACGCGTGTCGGCTCCCGTGCGCATGTGCAGGAGTGACGTCATCGCGGCTTCGCCGAATGACAGCGGTGGAGCTGCGAGACCCCACCAAGAAGATGGATGCGCCGGACTACAGGGGACAGCGGTGACTTCGCTGGCTCCTGTGTCAGGTAAGTGACACACAATGGGCTACTATGCGATGCATAGTAGTCCATTATGCTTTGCCTTTACAGGGAATGAAAGAGGAAGAAAACCCATCAGGGTTTACTTCCTCTTTAAGCTTATTCTTCAGAGTCAATGGGAACCATCGGCTGCTTTCAGTATTTAGCAATGGTTATTCTGGCAGCTAAGATTATGTATATAATTAGCTTCAAGGATTTTTTAGGGACTCCTTCAGGAAGTTTTTGAAAGTGCAGTTTCTGGGGATCTACGGATATTAATCCCAGTCACTGGGTACATCAGGTTGAATATACGAATCCAAAATCTAGTGGTCGTTGGACACTGCCACCAAATGTGGTAAATCGTACCCACTTGGCCACACCGTCTAAAGCACATGGGAGATGCAGATGGATGCATCTTAGCTATCCTGGTTGGTACTAAATACCAGCAAAGGAGAGTTTTATAATTACCTTCAATTAGTGTTGTGTTAATGGATACTTTAGATAAAACATAAGCTATGTCTTGCCAGTCAGTTCAAAAGTGGCATTCAAATCCCGCTCCCATTGAGTGATGTAGGGGAGTTTAGTATTTGGGTCAGTAATAGTGGCATATACTGCAGATATTCGTCCCCGTAGGAAATCCTTCGTTTAACAAGATAGTTCAAAATTTGTAAGTGTAAGAGGTCCAGCTAATAAGTTGAATTTAGTACGTATAAAGGAAATAAGTTGATTATACCTAAACAATTCACTAGAGGGCATCTGCATTGTATCTTTAAAATGTTGCAAAAAGTGAAGTTGATTTCCATCAAGATAGTCACCTATCTAAGGAGTCCCTTACTGAGCCACCATTGAAATAACCATGGAGTCAGGTCGGGGGAGAATTCTGGATTACAGAAGAAAGAGGCTAGCGGGGTATGTGGAGATGATAGCGATTTACGGTGTCGCACCCTGTCCCAAACCACTAGGGAGTGAGACAGGGTGGGGCACAAAATAGGGGAGCGAAGTTGGCTCGGCAGCCACATTAAGGAGTCGATGGCAAAAGGGTGGCTTGAGAGAGCTTAAATAGAGACCCAGAGGGGTGGAGACCCCTTAGCCGTTGTGTAGGAAAGTTGTGTTATTTGAGCTGCTTGATAGTAAGCTTGTAGATTGTGGAGGCCAAGCCCACCACACGATTTTGGGGCATGTAACGCCAATTTGTTCATGCAAGGCTTTTTATTACCCCAAATAAAGCGGAGAACATCCGATTGTAGTCGTCGTAGATCTCCCCTTGGGGATGCTATAACTTTTGCGCGACCCAATCAATATACGCTCATTGTGATATATATATATATATATATATATATATATATATATTTTTTTTTTACCAAAAATATGTAGAAGAATATATATCCGCCTAAACCGATGAAATTAAAAATTGACATTCTTTTTTTGTTTATAGCACAAACATTAAAAAATGCAGAGTTGATCAAATACCACCAAAAGAAAGCTCTATTTGTGGGGAAAAGGGTGAAAATGGAATTTAGGTACAGTGCAGCAAAAGTGCTCTGGTCAGGAAGGGGGTCAAATCTTCTGGGGCTGAAGCAGTTAAATAAAAATTTGGATCTCTGAGTGTGATGATATGTACCAGATTCAACCTCTAATTGTATAAATAATGGTATTTACACTGACTACTTTACTCAGTACTTTTTACATTGTTGCAAAGTGTTATTTCTTCAGTGTTGTCACATGAAAATATATAATAAAATATTTACATAAATTTGAGGAATGCACTCACTTTTGTGAGATACTGTATGTATCTGTATACTGTATATCTGACCGCTGGGAACGAGAGACATAACGGCCATTTGTGTGTGTAAACGCACAAATCCTGGTTCTGTCAGGAGAGGAGAGCCAGATCGTCTGTTCCTACTGGCTAGGAACAATGATCTGGCTTCTCCTCAAGTCAGTCACACCCCCCCCACAGTAAGAAACACACTGAGGGAACACATTTAACCCCTTTATCGCTCCCTAGTATTAACCCCTTCCTGACCAGTGACATTTACACAGTAATCAAGTTAGTAAGTTAGGGCCCACGGCATACAGCTCTGAAAGATCGGCACGAGTATATCCCGTCACCGGCTGCTGCGCGCCTCTCGCTCACATTTAGGAGATATTTATTTTACCTACAGGTAATCTTTTCTATAAGCTTACCAGTAGGTAAAAAATAAACAAGAGTTTACTAAGACTTCAAGATTCTTGCTAGCTCATTTATGACAAGTTGTTAAGGTAATTTTTTTTAGAGGCCAGTTAACCCTATTGTAGCTTTTTGCATATGCAATGAAATTGTAGCAATGCCTGCCAAATTATATTTCTCTATAGTTTCAATACCATTATATATAGATATAGATATATGTATGTGTATGTGTGTGTGTGTGTGTGTGTGTATGTATATATATATGTATATATATATATATATATATATATATATATATATATATATATACACACATAAAATCTATACCATATGTGGGATATGAGGACAGTGTAGTAGAGAATACCTTGCATGCTGTGAGTTTGATGTATTCTATTCCAACATTTTGTTTAGTTTGTTTTTAGTACTTTTCCTCTTAGAAAAGTTTCTTACATTATACTTAATTGCCTGACGCCTTGATTGTCCATGAGTGACAAACCAATTAAGTGTGCAAGACACACATTACAAAGAAAATCTCATCTCAGCTATGAAAAATCCATTATTCATTGTCTTATTGTTTTTAAATACAGAGGTAAAATTTTAGCACACAAAAGGAAAATTGCTTTTGAAATAGAATAAATTGCATGCCAGTTCAAAGGCTGCATTTTGAAGTCGATGATACTAAACATGATGATGGTTTGCATGTATTATTTTTTCACAATAGAATGCAGCTGTAAATTTAAGTATATTTCACAAAATGGAACATCCCATAATTGTTTTCTTGGTTGCACATTTTTTTTATTTTTTTTATTTTAGTAGTTTTTTTAAAACATTTTAACCACTTCACGCAAATTGCCGTACCCATACGTCGGTACTTTGATGCTAAATACCCGGTTTACTTGCCATAAACCCCCCACCCCCCTGTTTTTTGGGAATGTCTTTACGATGAAAGGTGCATCCCCCGCCGCTTACCGGTCGTCTCTACCGCTTACCAGGCCCGCTGGTAGGGGTCGGAAACTATCGCGTGCTTGGCTGGCTGCCGACTGAGGGGAAGATGGACCTGTTCGGCTCCATAGCATGGGAGGGAGGAAGCGATGTCAAAAGTCACTTCCTCTCATAGCTTTTAAAGGAGAATTTATTTATTTATTTATTTTTTGATAGTGTAAATATGAGAGCTGAGGACTTTTTGACCCCAGATCTCATATTTAAGAGCTCTTGTCATGCTTTTTTTCTATTACAAGGGATGTTTACATTCCTTTTAATAGGAATAAAAGTGACATATATATATATATATATATATATATATATATATATATATATATATATATATATATATAAAATATATTTTAAAACTGTGTCAAAATAAACTAAAAGTAAAATATATAAGAAAAAAAAATATTTAAAGGGTCCCGTCCCGACGAGCTCACTCACAGTAGTAGTGCCTGTATATGAAAACAGTGTTCAAACCACACATGTGAGGTATCGCTACGATCGTTAGAGTGAGAGCAATAATTCTAACCTCAGGCATCCTCTGTAACTCAAAACTTGGTAACCTGTAGAGATTTTTAAACATTGCCTATGGAGATTTTTAAGGGTAATATTTTGACACCATTCCACAAGCGGCCGCAATTTTGAAGAGTGACGTGTAGGGTATCAATTTACTCGGCGTAACATTATCTTTCACAATATAAGAAATTGGGCTGACTTTACTGTTGTCTTATTTTTTTTATTCAAAAAGTGTATTTTTTGCAAAAAAAGTGTGCATGAAAGACCACTGCACAAACGCTGTGTGACAGAAAGTATTGCATTGTATTATTCTCTACAACAAGTATAAAAAAGAGGCTCGGGGCTGAAGTGGTTAAGATATAAAGGTTATTTTTTGCATTTTAATATTGAGTAAAATTGTGCATCAGGGACAGGTATTTTTTTTATACAGTGAATTGAAAACTTTTTCATACCCCATTACCCCTTGACGTTTTCCACATTATTATTATTATTATCCCTAACTAAAATCTAGTGGAACCAATTGCCTTTAGAAGTCACCTAATTAGTAAATTGAGTCCACCTGTGTGTAATTTAAAGGTATAGCCAAAGCTCGTTTTGACTGTACTTCTCCTATGGGTCACAGGAGTGCAATCTGTTTTGCACTCCTGTAACCCGTTTTCAGCAGAGAGCGGACTGAAGTCCGCTCTCTGACATCACAGAAATTCATCCAGGCACCACATCATCCCGACAATGGGAGTCTGGATCCACCAGGTGCCTGGACTGATGCCCGTCTCAGACTCTCAGCGAGCCTGAGATGGCTGCTCCCAGCTCCTCCACAACTTAGCACTCCAATGAGCGAGGAGGAGCAGAGCAGAGAGCTGCTGATTGAAAATTGTCAGTTAAAGCGACGCAGTGTCGTATTTTGCAAAAAATGACTTGGTCATTGAGCAGCCAAATCTTATGGGGCTGAAGTGGTTAAAGTGTATTTTTTCCAAAAATAATTGCGTTTGAAAGACCTCTGACATAAAATATTATGCCGAGTCTCTGCTAAGGGGAAAAAAATAAATAATATCATTTTGATTCTTTAACAATAAATCATGCAGCTCTAATTATAGCAATATGTTGGTAAGTGCAATCATCAGACAGTAAAATAACTAGAGATCTTGTAAAATAATATATTATGCTAGTTGTACAGTAGAAGACACAGGATTTTTATTCATAGACCCTGGGTTATATGCAGGCTACCTTCATGTGATTGAACTATTTAGCAGTTTTCAGATCATGTACCATCAATGTGTACCTTGGGGACCATACCCAAACCCCACTGTGTGGGGTTAGTCTATAATGTTTCCTTTGGGCTCTGGATTCTGTGTTAGTCCTGGGCATGGAATACAACGTAGTTAGCTGTAGGGTGCTTTAGAGATCCAGGGCCGTAATGCATTTCTATGGCTCCCATACTCTAAGAAACCCTTCAGAGGTATGTCTACCATGATGGGCAAAGGCTATACCTCTAGTAGGCAAGCATAGTGGATTGGGTAAGACGGGGTTTCCATGTATATTGGTTTCTATTTTTTCATGTCAGTCTTTAGTGTGTAGCATACTATGCTGGTTTATAGGCAGAGGAGTTGGGAGTTAAAAGAGAAGTATTTTATTTTTATTTTTTTAATTGATACTTACCTAGGTGGATGCAGCATTGGTCCACCGGAGCCTCTGCAATGAAAACTGAGCGATTGATCACCGCAAATCGCTCGTTCCTGACAGCTCCCTGAGCAGAGAGCTGCCGACTCTCAGTCACAGCTCTCTGCTCCCTCCTGGCTCATTGGAGCGTTGAGCTGTGGAGTGGTGGGGGGGCCTGCTCAGTCTCTCAGCGGCTCACTGAGAGGCTGAGTCATGTGTTGGTCCAGGCACCGGGTGGATCCAGACTCCATTTTCATGATGATGCGGTGCCTGGACCGACTTCTGTGACGTCTGCTAAAAACAGGTGACAGGAGTGCAAAACAAACTGCACTCCTGTGATCCATCCATACAGCCAAACAATCTTTGGCTATACTTCTCCTTTAATCACTATATTGCGGTTGTTGTCTCCGTCGTTTTGTCTTTAACTGTTTCTCATTGCAAGCAATTTCTTTTTTTTTTTCAAATTTTTATTGAAGTTTTTGCATGTTTACAACCAAACATTTAAAAAAGGAAAAAAAAAAAGGTAAGGGTGTAACAAACACAAAACAAAATGTTCACGTGCCATCACATTGTAAAAAAAGTCATAAAACTATCCCCTATTTTGTAAACAATATAAATTTTACGCAAACCAATCAATAATCGCTTATTGCGATTTTGTTACCAAAAATATGTAGAAGAATACGTATCGGCCTAAACTGAGGGAAAATTATTTTTTTTTATTTTTTTTCGGGGGATATTTATTATAGCAAAAAGTAAAAAATAATGCGTTTTTTTTCAAAAATGTCGGTCTTTTTTGTTTATAGCGCAAAAAATAAAAACCGCAGAGGTGATCAAATATCACCAAAAGAAAGCTCTATTTGTGGGAAAAAAAGGACGTCAATTTTGTTTGGGAGCCACGTCGCACGACCGTGCATTTGTCAGTTAAAGAGACTCAGTGCCAAATCGCAAAAAGTGCTCTGGTCTTTGGCCTACAAAATGGTCCGGCCTGAAAGTGGTTAAAGTATCTATAGACCATGTGCAACAACCTAGTGTCTGAATTTACCTTGTAGAGGTCAATCATTTCTCTACTTTATATGTAAGGAAAGCATACAATATCATAGCAGGATCAACCACATTGCAGTAATCTGAAAGATACTAAAGAAAATTAAAACAGACCTGGGGCCGCCAGCCATGGCTCCCATAGTTTAGAAAATGTATTTGGTGTACCCCTATTTCGGTAAATTTATTGCTCCTTCAGGAGAGTGTAATTTACCTGAAAACGGCATTCCTCAAATTAGGGAGGGCTGGGAGATTTTTCATAGTAATGGTCTTACTTGCTATTGACAATAATCTGTTGATTGGGACCCATATCTGAGGTAAAAATAGCCCCTCGTCTTGTCAAGTAACCCAATAATACAATCTTAGGATCCAGGTCAATGTGAGTATAAAAAAACCCTATTAATTGTATTCATTGTATCTGACCAAATTAGGGCATTTCCACAGCATATGAAGTAAATCAGCCGGGTATTGTTGGCAACGTGGGCACTCTGGGGAGTCCCTCCTGTCCCACTTAACTGGAGTCCTGTATGTCCTGTGTATAATAAACAATGAGCTAGACATTGGGCAGCTGATAGACAGAAGGTACTCTCTGTAAAATACTCTGCCATTTGTCTTCTGATATAACCCCTTGATCCTTCTCCCACCCTTTCCTGCCTGGAGTAGCAGAGGTATCCTGGTAGTTAATCTTTTGTTGGCTATCTAGGGATGAAATAAGGCCTTTCTTCTCAGTAACTGTTGCCAGAGAGGTTAATAGTGGCATGGGTCTTATGACAATATCGACATGTTTAACCTGAGTCTGTATTGCATGTCGTAATTGTAGATATTTAAAGAAATTATGTCGTGGGAGATGGTAGGACTCCTGCAAATCCTGAAAGAACTTTAGAATATTTTGAAAATATAGTTGTGCAATATATTAAAGCCCTTGAGTGTGCCATCATTCAAACCCCTCCAATTTGCAGAGTTCCTCATAATTTTTGTTTCCCGAAATTTGTGCATATTCCGAAGCCCCCACATATTTCATTATTCGTCTCATTTCCTGCCATACTTTATGCATAAGTACCAAAGTTGTGCCAGAGTGGGTGTGAGTAAAGGGTCCAGATTCTAGATGGGCCAAAAGGTGGTACTGGGGATTATGGCTCAAGCCCCATACACACTATCAGTTTGTCTGCTGAGTTTTTCCTTCAGGTTTACCAAAACCATGTAGTAGAAAGGCCTTCCTGATTGCATACACATTTAAACTCCTAAGGTTTGACCTCCTATTATATGGTTTTGGTAAATCTGAAGGAAAAACAGCAGAAAAACTGATTGTGTGTATGGGGCTTTAGAAGCAGGGCCTGTATGTGATCTGTCCAGTTCATCACTCCCCAACCAGCAAAGTGCTAAAGTTTGTAAGCCATGAAATATATTCTCAGCTGGTGCACCGCCAATCCATCCTTGAGTAACTGAAGAATGGAGAGTTTAATCCGAGGGTTTTTGCCTTTCCATAACATTATGCGGAATAGTGAGTCTATTTGTTTAAACCACTTAAGTGATATCCAGATAGGCGAGTTGTGAAGGATGTATAATAAACTGATGGGGCCAAATCATTTTGATAAGATTTGCACGGCCCACCACCGATAAAGGTAACTTTCTCCAAATTCCACTCTTAAGTTTAAATTTTATGAAGAATGGGGTCCAATTGTATCGTAGGTAGGCTTCTACCTTAGGATATATCCAAATTCCCAAGTATTTAAAGGATGACATGATTTTAACTTGCTGGGCCTCTTCTGGTACGGATAGGTTGGGGTCGTCTAAGTAGAATAGGACAGATTTATCCCAATTAATAACAAAACCCCGTGTCTGTATCCCCAAGAAACGGCAAAGCGTCATCTGCATCTGCATATAGTGATGTTTCTTTCACACCGATTCCCCCCTCTTAAAACCTCAGATGATGTCAGACTGCCTAATATAGCAAAAAATAATGGGGATAGAGGGCACCCCTGCCGAGTGCCCCTAAATAATGAGAAGAATTCGGAAACTGAGCCAACGATTTGCATGCCGGCCCTGGGGGCAAAGTATAGTAACTTTACCTAGCGTATAAACCTATTGCCAAGTCCAAACGATTCCAGGACCTCCCACAAGTATGTCCACTCGACACTGTGTAGAGTTTTTGCAGCATTGAGTGACAAAACGCCTCCCAGGGTTATCAAACGGTAGCTGCATATTAACCACTTCAGCCCCGGACCATTTTGCTGGTCAAAGACCAGACTGCTTTTTGCAATTCGGCACTGCATCGCTTTAACTGACAATTGCGTGGTCATGCGACGTGGCTCCCAAAAAAAATTGACGTCCTTTTTTCCCCACAAATAGAGCTTTCTTTTGGTGGTATTTGATCACCCCTGCGGTTTTTATTTTTTGCGCTATAAACAAAAATAGAGTGACAATTTTGAAAAAAAAACACATTATTTTCTACTTTTTGTTATAATAAATATGCCCCAAAAATATATAAAAAATAAATTTTTCCCTCAGTTTAGGCCGATACGTATTCTTCTACATATTTTTGGTAAAAAAAAATCGCAATAAGCGATTATTGATTTCTTTGTGCAATAGTTATAGCGTTTACAAAATAGGGGATAGTTTTATGGCATTTTTATTAATAATTTTTTTTTACTAGAAATGGCGGCGATCAGCGATTTTTATTGTGACTGCGGACATTTTTGACACATTTTTGGGACCTTTGTCATTTATACAGCAATCACTGCTATATAAATGCAGTGATTCCTGTGTAAATGACACTGGCAGTGAAGGTGTTAACCAGTGGGTGGCAGTGTAGGGGTTAAGTGTTCCTAGGGGTGTGTTACTAACTGTTGGGGGCTGGGCTTTCATTTAGTGAACACTGATCTCTGCTCCAATCACATGGAGCAGAGATCACGGTCACTAGTTGCTAGGCAGAACGGTGAGATGCTGTTTACAACGTCATCTCTCCGTTCAGCCGCCCCGTGAGACGATCGCGGGTATGCCCGCGGCGATCTAGTCTGTGGGACCCACGACCGGACTCACGGGGGTCCCGACCAGCACGCGAGCGTGCCGCCAGCGGCACGCTCACGATGGCAGGGCGGCATTAGAGATTGGACTTACCTGTACGCCAATATGCCTGCCTGTGCCATTCTGCCAATGTACATCGGTGTGCGCTGGTCGGGAACCGGTTAAGAAACAACCTCCTTAAATTTATTGCAGTGGACCTAGTGGGGATAAAGCCGAAATGATCTGGGTGGATCAGTCCCTGCATTACCTTGCCAAGTCTCATTGCCAAGACATTAGCCAGAATCTTAACGTCCAAATTCATAAGCGATATGGGACGATACGTTTCCGGAACCAATATATCCTTACCTGGTTTGGGGATCACAATAATACAGGCGTAATTCATAGAATCTGGTAGCTTAAGAGTCAAGGGCCTGATTAAGGACCTCCAGCAGTTCTGGCAACAACATCCCCCCATATTGTTTTATAAATTTCAGGCGGTAAGCCATCAAGGCCCAAGGCCTTACCGTTTGGGGAATCCGCAACTGCCTGTGGAAGCTCTTCTAGTGTCAGAAGGATATTAAGTTCCCGTCTGTCTGTGATAGAGAGAGAGGTACATTTTAAAGGATCTAAAAGCGCTCTTTAATCTTGACATAGGGTAGTCCACTTTACTCTGATATGGGTTGCTATAAAAAGGACCTTAATATATTATTCTGGTCATGAGAGCAATTACCCTCAGGCATGAGAATAGAGGAAATAAAGTTGACTTTGTCTTGAGAATTCGCTATCATCGCCAGCATGTGGCCAGTTCTCTCCCCCTCCTCAAAACCACGGCACCTGGAAAAGAATCTAGTGAGATCCATCTGCCTTATCTAAAGTTGTCCTTCTGTGCAATAATTGTGCATCCTTCCAAGCTGAGCGGTTAGAGGGGGAGGTATGCTGAATGTATTGAGCTTCCTTTTGTTGTACCTTAGCAGTTAGAAGGGTTTCCCATTCCACATTAGATTTTTTGTGAACGCTAATAGCTTTGAGCAGTACACACCTCAAGAAGGCTTTGATAGTGTCCCACACCACCCGGGGAGAGGCAGAACTAATATTAACGTGGAAAAACTCTTTTAGGGCCTTGCTTGTTGCATCTCCCTGAGCCAGTACCTTCAACCAAAAGGCATGAACACGCCAGTTAGGCTTATTCCTCGGTTTAATCTTATCCAATGTAACTAGGATAGGGGAGTGGTCAGATTACCCTCTTGCCAGATATTGAACATTAGATACCCAAGGGAGAATTGAATCAGTACCCAGGGATAGATCAATTCTCGATAAGGTCTGATAGGTACTGGAGCAGCAAGAGTAATCGGGGGACAGTGGATTCTTAAGGTGCCATATATTGTGCAGGCCCAGTTCCCTACAGTGTCTATAGAAGGGAGTCTCCACCTGGGGACCTGCTGGGTGCTTATCCTTACTGGGATTGCAAATCTCCAATAATCAGCTGAGGAAACCCTGGGTAATCTGCCATAAATGCACCTATCCTCCGGATTACCTTGCTGTTATAGGGTGGAGGGATATATACAGACCCCAATATACATTGCGTAGAGAACAATGTACAAACCAATAATAAAAGTCTGCCCTGAGTGTCTATCAATTGTCGTCTGCAGGAAAACTGAAGTTTGGAAGAAATCAATATACTAGTGCCTCTGGCATAAGCAGAATATACAGAATGATACTGATTAGAGAACACTTTGTTCTGCAATATAGAAACTGTATCATGGTTTAGATGCGTTTCCTGCAAACAGACAATCAACGGACCATACTGGGAGAGAACATTGATCATAGCACACTTTTTAGTAGGGTCCTTGATTCCTCTAATGTTTTAAGACAATATCACACATTCAGTAGCCTACATTTCTTTTCTGTAGATGACAAAAAAAAATAAGACAGAGCTGCAGCCACAATAAGTTGGTAAAGAGATGTCTTCCAACCTTTCTCATGCATAGACGTAGTACACAACATTGTATGCATACATGAGGGAGAATAATCCTTAGCAATTATTCAGTCATATATTACCTTAAGCAAACCGAATCTTGTGGAAGCCTTGTAAAAGAGCTGCATGTGAATAGGCATCCAAAGGATACAAACAAGAAAAGGATACAAAAAGGGGGGAAAAGTTGAAAACAAACCAGACTGAACACACTTCCTAGAATTCTGGATGCAGAACATATTCCCGCAGGAAGAAGTGGGGGGAGAAGGGATCCATCCAGGCTTGCAACTGAGTGTAGATTCCTTAAGTGGAAAAGTACTTTAGCCTTGAAATTTGTAGAACATGGTGTTAATAACCACACATTAGCCGCCTTTTACCTTTTTATGATGAAGAAGGCATCGCCAAAGAACTGCGCAGCCAAAATGTAGAACAACTCCGGGAATAATAGCACATCATGAAGAATTGGGGATGCGAGAAGGAGGAGGTAGGTGTTGCTCATTTCTGTCGAGCCATGTGGCAGCCTCCTTAGGATTTTCAAAGAACAGGGTTTCTCCCCTAGCCACAACCCAAAGCTTAGTAGGGTAAAACATAGCGTATTGGACTTGAAGATTGCAAAGGCGCCTTTTAACATCTGCAAACTGAGCTCTCTCTTTTTGGACCTCAACAGAATAGTCTGAAAAAGAAACTTTAGAGCCATTACCATCAAGGTTACCCTTGGTACGGGCTAAGGAAAGGATTTTGTCTCTATCTCTGTAGTGAAGCATTTTCAAAATGAATGGGCGTGGTGGGCACCCGAAAAGGCAAGGATTTAGCAGGGATCCGATGTGTCGATTCCACTGCAAAGAAGGGTGTAACATTTTGCTTATCAAATACATCCAGCAACCATTGCTCGATAAACCCAGTGGGATTTCTAGCTTCCACACGCTCAGGATGACCCAGAATGCGTACGTTGTTCCTTCTAAGTCTATTTTCGAGGTCATCAGTACGGTTTGCATGATGATTAGCTTACATTCCCAACTTTTTTTTAAATCTTTTTTTTATTGAATTTTCAGTGTCATACAAAATCGCCCACGCAGGGGCCAAACATTTCCCACACAGGGGTAAACTTCCAAATGCGGCAACAGGCCACAACAAAGCACATTACAAAACATATATCCTGCCTCTGATGCGGCAACCGACCGCAACAGGGCAAATGAACACAAACATAAACTTGCCTATCTATACCCCACTGTGGGGAGAGGATATTGTAGGATAATTCGTGCTAAGTATTAAAATGACCGGATAAAGTGTCATAAGAGCAGGTGGGTCAGCCTATAACCATACTACATCCATACCGAACTATGAGTTATTTACTACATCCGTTGCCGTTGTGTTATCATCCAGCCAGCAGTTCCACACCTTCTCAAATTTCTGTGGGCAACCCCTGTTCAAGTAGGTGGCCCTATAGAGGGGTAAGCTAGCGTTCACCAGGTTTTTCCAGAATTTAATAGAGGGGGGAGACGATTGTTTCCAGGTCATGGTGATGGCCTTGCGTGCATAGTAGAGCAACAGGGATATGAGTGTTTTCCTAGCCCTGAGGATCGACATTTGTTCCACCAGCCCCAGCAGGCAATATTTAGGATCGCAAGGAATATTAACCTCAGTGGTCTTAACTATCACCAGGAGAACCTCTTTCCAAAAGCATACAATCGCTGGGCAAGCCCAGAAAATGTGAATGAAGTCTCCCGGCTGATAGGAGCAGCGCCAGCACTCCGGGGAGTACGTCGGCGACATCTTGTGCAGTCTGTGGGGCGTGTAGTGGACTCTGTGTACAATTTTGTATTGGACCAATTTGTCCCTGGCTGAAACCAAAGGGGAGAACGGAAAATCCCAAATCTCCCTCCAGTCATCGTCATCCAACTCCGGTATGTCCACCACCCATTTCCTGCGGAGGGAGGACAGCTCGGGGACGGCAGCAACCAGTAGGGACCTGTAAATCTGAGACATGGGTTTCTCCAGGTCTTTTACCCGAAGGATGGACTCAAGCTCAGAGTACTCCAGTACGACCGGTTGTCCCAAACATTGACAGCGATAAGCATGCGCGACTTGAAGATAACGGAAGTGGGCCCATGTAGGCACATTAAATTTGTCACGCAGGATATGAAAGGGAGCAAGTTCCCCGTTGATAACGACATGTTCGAGCGTCAGTATCTTACACTTGGCCCAGGCCTGAGGGTCCGGGATGGTATTAAACTGCGGAAGGCCAGGATTCAGCCACAGGGGGGTGTGAGGAGACCAGGAGTTCGGCAGGGATGCCCTCAGTGCCTCTCCCGCCCTCCACGCCCTTAAAGTGGTGCGCATAGAAGGGGTGAGGCAGTGAGGCGTTTTTGGGCCCCTGAAAACCAACCCCCTTAAGGCCTCCAGAAACCCCACTATAGCTGCCTCCAAGACCGTCGCAGCATTGGTCAGGTCCGGCTGCAGCCACCAGTGGACGGTTACAAGCTGGGTAGCTAGGAAATATTTGTGACAGTTGGGAAGAGCCAACCCTCCACTGCCCACAGGCCTGGTGAGCGTGGTGTATTTGAATCTGGGGGACTTGGGTCCCCAGATGAAGGAGAGAAAAAGTTGTTTCAGAGAGTTAAAGAAGGCTTTAGTCAGCCATTGTGGGGAGTTCCTAAATATGTATGTAAGTTTGGGAAGGACCTTCATTTTAAGAAGGTTTATGCGGCCAATAAGAGAGAGGGGGAGATTGCCCCAAGCCTTTAATTTGGGCTTGATTTCTATCAGAACAGGTTCAAGATTGAGCCGGACAAAGTCCTTGGTCTCTCTTGAAATGACAATACCCAAATAGGTAAACCTATCCACCCATTGAAGCGTGGTGGAGGATGGTGAGGTCCTGACCCCCTCGTCCACCGGAAAGAGCTGAGATTTATGCCAATTCACCCTCAACCCAGTGAAGGCAGAGAAGGCAGAGAAGGCATCCATGATTCCAAGTGCGCCCCGCAGAGAGCCACCGGGATCATTTAAAAAAAGCAGAAGATCATCTGCATAGAGGGCCACTCTCTCCTCCAGCCAGCCCACCCGAAGACCACGGACCTCGACCAAACTCCGAAGAGCCTCAGCAATAGGTTCCATGGCTAGGGCGAACAAGGCCGGGGAGAGAGGGCACCCCTGCCTGGTGCCCCGCTGCGGGGGGAACGAGGGTGACAGGGAACCATTCAGTTTAATGCATGCCGTAGGACCGGTGTAAAGTGTACGTATCCAGGCAATAAACCGCAATGGAAAACCCATTCTTCTAAGGACCTCCCACAGATACACCCATTCCACTGTATCAAATGCTTTCTCCATATCAAGGGTGGCAATAGTCTTAGGATCCTTATTAGGTTTCAGAATGAGAACAATATGAGCTTCTCTCATAGAAGCCGGCAGGGAGCCCTGTTGAAGACAGGCTCGATACATCTGAGCCAGCCTGGGGGCAAGCAGCTCCGCGTGGGCTCTGTAATACTCTATAGGTAGTCCATCCGGCCCGGGGTCTTCTCCGCTGGGAAAGACCTGATGGCTGTCAGGACCTCTTCTGGTGTGATCTCCGAGACAAGGAGTAGTCGCTCCGTGTCAGAGAGCCATCCCAGTGCTAGCATATCTAACAACGAGGTCATTGGTGTGGGGTCAAAGCTGTCAGGGAGTGAGGAGACATACAGAGAGGAGTAAAACCTGGTGAAGGCAGTCAAAATATCCTCCGGAGAGGTAACCAGTGACCCTTCTGCTGTGCGTATTTCTGGTATAACCGCTACAGGCCTGTCCTGCTGCGCCAGCATAGCCAGCAGTTTGCTGTTCTTATCACCATATTCAAAGTATTTCTGTCTGCTGTCTTGTATATCAAGCCTGGTAGTGTCTGAGACATGGAGGTGCAATTCCCGCCTAAGTGATGAGAGGCGCTCGAAGTTGGGGACCGTTGCCGAGGCCGAGTACTGAGTCAAAGCCTCCTCAACTTCGTGCTGCAAATCGGACACTTTGTCCCCAACTTCTGCTCTAACCGCCGCCACTGCAGAGATATACTGCCCCCTACCATAAGCCTTAGAGGCATCCCATGTCACCCCCAAGGAGGCTGACCCCGCATTGTGCAGCCAGTAGTCCTGCAAGGAGGGAGAAACTCTATCTTGGACTGCCGTGTTATTAATCCAATGGGGCTGCAGTCTCCAGAGGGCTTTATTCTTAAACTTGGTGGTCCTAACAATCAATTTAAGGGGGTGGTGATCCGATAAGCCAGAGGGAAGTTAGCTAGCCTCCTGGACGTTAGCCAGGAGGAGGTCGTTAGCAAACGCCAGATCAATACGGGAGGATGTTTTAAACGTGGATGAAAAACAAGAGTAGGTTCTATCCTGGGGATGAAGCCATCTCCACACCTCCCGAAAGTCCACTGCCTGGGCCCAGACACTAAGATCAGGATTAAAAGTCGATTGTGGGAAGGGCCTATCTAGATCACGAGACAAGGTGGCGTTGAAGTCTCCCATAAACAGGACACAGGCCGGGCAATGCGGAGCCAACCTCTCATATAAGCTATACAGGACGTGAATCTGGCTCGGAGGAGGCAGGTAGACATTAACAATGACATATTTCTTATTATAAATGCTCAGTACCACCATGACAAATTTCCCCTGGGGGTCCAGATGAACCTCCTGGAGCACGCAAGGCACTCGCTTACTAATTAGTACGGATACCCCTCGAGAGTACGAGGAGTAGGTCGCATGTAGCGCCCTTTGCACCCAGGGTTTTTTCAAAGCTAGAACCTTGCTGCCGGTGAGGTGTGTTTCCTGCAGCAGGACTATGTGAGGTTTATGTAGTTTTAAATATTGAAATAACAGAGACCGCTTATATTTTGAGTTGAGTCCCCTGACGTTCCATGATATAATAGTCAGCGACTCAGTATCTGAGGGAGCCATCATGGAACCCCAGGGGGGAACAAAATCAGGATGAGCTTAGATAACCAGGAGGCGCAGGCCAACCCAAAGTCAGTACACATATTCAGCCATATTCGAGCACATAGCACTAAATGTAAACTTAGCTTTTAAGGAAAAAATCCCCTCCCCACAAAACCTAGAACACATAAAAAACCCTACCCCAACATCATACAAACCAAGGTCAATGACCAAAACATTCGGCAATCGAGCCATACAAACCGATGCGGGGTTTCTTCCCAAAACTTAAAAAAATCTTCAGATCACTGAGACCCCTGTATGGTGGGTCACAGAAGAGTACAGTCCTTCCCGGTAGAATCCGGATCAATTCCGGAAGGGGGAGTCCGATCGTGGGGGGGGGGGGGGGGGACTGAGGGAAGGGGAATAAACAGGGGGGTGCGTCTAACCAAAAAGTGGGGTAAGTCAGTGATCTGCAGTGGAGCTCCTCAGGCAGGAGTAGCAGCAGGTTATCCCGCAATGGAAAATAAATGGGCAATCAGTAAGGGCAAAGTGGGACCCAATGGGGAGGAAGTGGCTGGGGACAAAGCACAAACGATGCCAGGGGTTCAATCGAATCAATTTTGTAATGAAGAAGAGGAAGAGCTGGCCACCTCCCGTCGATCATGCTCAGCTACTCAGTCTTCCTGACCACATATGTTCAACGGGCATCCAGCCACGCTGCCGCAGCCTCCGGAGTGTCAAAAAAACGGGTGTTATCACCGTCCGAGATTCTTAACCTGCTGGGATACAGAAGACCAAAACTAATTCCCTTCTCTCTGAGCCTGCGTCTTACATCCGTGAAGGACTTGCGTCTCTGCTGTACTTCCTGAGAGAAATCCGGGAAAAAGAGAAGTTTGGTGTTCTCATATTTGATTTCAGGCATGGTGCGAGCCGCCGCCAGGATGCGGTCCCTGTCACGGTAATTTAACAGCCGTAGCAGAAAGGGGCGCGGAGGAGCGCCAGGCCTCGGAGGGAGTGGTGGGACCCTGTGAGCTCTCTCCACTACAAAGGTGGGCGGCATCTCCCCCAGGTTGAGCAGGGTGGACAGGAGCTTCTCAGCAAACTCAGCGGGTCTGGGGCCCTCTCAGGCAGTCCAAGTATGCGGATATTATTTCGCCTGAGGCGATTTTCAGTATCTATCACACGATCTTGTAGCGCTTTCACTTGTAGCTGCAAGGCCTTTACCTCTCTGGAATCTGAGCGGACTGTATCCTCCACCGCGGAGAGTCTATCCTCCACCTCAGCAACACGCGAGCGGAACTTATCCATGTCCTTGCGGATGAGGCCAACATCTACACTCAAGAAGTCGATCTTTGCCGTCAAAGTTTCTTTACAGGATGTTATGGCTGCTAGGATCTCTGCACCCGTGGGGGCCTCCACCACCCCCGAGTCCGCGACCACCCGCGAGCCAGACGCCATCACCGCGGTGGACCGCCTGGTAGATGAGGCAGTGGTCGGCGGAGGGACACGAGGGGAGCAGGAGCCAGACTTGGAGCAGCGGGTCTTAGGTCGGCCCATCCGAGGCACCCCTCGAGATGTAAGAGGGTCCTGGTAAGTCCTCCAGCCGAGAGCTGAGAGCCTGCGCCACAGCAACAAAGCAGGGGTTGCAGCGGTGGTGGTGGGCCGGGTCAGGAGCAATGTCTCTCCACCAAAGGGCA
Organism: Lithobates pipiens; assembly: GCF_037356315.1. NCBI lineage: Eukaryota > Metazoa > Chordata > Amphibia > Anura > Ranidae > Lithobates > Lithobates pipiens. Next base: position 377,167,817 of record NW_027507764.1, on the reverse strand, counting down.
ACAGTCCAGTGGGCGGGTGCCGGACTTGGGGCAACTGACAGGGGGGCAGTCCACTTGCCACACAGGAGTGAGGTCCTCAGGAAAGCACGGCCACCACGGGGGGAACACAGGGAGGGAGAGGGGTGGTTCCAGGGCCCAGGATGATAGTCAGGAGGGCAAAACAGTACAACAGCCCTGACCCTGAGAGTGGAAGATGAGGTGGGGGGAGAAGGGCTCAGGATGGCACCCGTGAACGGTTGCAAAACTACCCCCCAGTCCCAGACCAACCTTGTCCCAGGGTCCTCCAACAGGGATACAGGAGTCTGATGCCTCTTCAGCTGCAGATGGGAGTTCCGGAGCTCAGTGAGGGGGGGAGACAGAGCAGGCCTCAAGATGGTAGTAGGCCCCGGGAGTGGAGATCCGGCCGTGACCCCACAGTGATCCACTGGACGGCCAGGCTGTACAATTTCAGGTGGGGTGGCTGCAGCCGATGCACATCAGCCCCCAGGATGAGTCCAGAGTCCCCTCAGGTACAAGGCAAGGGAGGATGGCTCCGGATTGTCTGGGCCCAAGATGGCGGCGGCCGCGAGCTCCCGGGGATAAACAGCTCTCCTCCCCGTCAATCCTCAAAGCCTCCTCACCTCTCGGGGTCCCCCAGAGGGGTGGCAGGCGATCCGGATGGCGGCGATGCTCCCTGATGCGCCGCTCCGCGGATCGCGGCACTTGAGCCTGGGGATTGCGGAAGCGATGTAGGCCGCAAGATGGCGGCGGATCCACAGGGCAGAGAAGCAGCCACAGCCCCGCAGAGCTGCAGTCGGTCGGCCGGGCCAGGCAATATCCACTGGGATTTGTGCAGGAGGGTAGTCAGGCTATGTATGGAGAGTTTGGAGACTCTCCATGCGCTGGAAAGGCAGGATGGATGCGGATGATTTCAGGATCAGTGGAGCTCCTCAAAAGCACGTCCTTTCTCGGCTACATCCGGGCACGCCCCCCCTACATTCCCAACTTTAAGGTCACGCCGCATGTGGCCCATCTCATCCTCTATGGTGCTAACCTGGCACTCCAGAGCAGATGTCTGCTCCCGTGTCTTCTGCATTTCATGGCGCATTACAGTGACATCCTCTCTGAGTTGATGGAACTGGGTAGATATGGAAGACAAGGTGTGATTGCAGCTCCCCACAGCCATGAACACATCCTTTAATGTGGGCTCCTCCGTTGTAGCAGCCTCAGGGCATTCCACTAATCTATACCCCTCTGTTACCTCACATGGTCCTCCAGCCACTGTCCTCACAGTGTCTTCAGTCTCTGGTGCTGCAGGGGCCATCACGCTGTTTGTGGCAGAGAAAACAGAGTCTGCACTCCAGGTAAACCTCACCAGCCGCTCTGTTGCGTCTCTGCCCCTGGCCTCGGTTTGTGAGCAGGGTGGGAGCAGATTGGCTCCATCTTGAGAGCCCGGGTCCAGCACCACTCCTTCATCTATAAGCCTCTGAGGAGCAGGACCGGGTAAGGCTGCAGTGTCAGTGTCGCAGTCCTGGAGTACCACACTGGAGGAAGATGTTGGTGGGCAGAAAGGGTCCCAGAAGATGCCTCTATCGTTGCTGATAAGCTGATCTTCGTCGGGAGAATGGAAGTCTGCATCCTCTCACATGCTCAGCCTAGCCATGCCCCCATTGCAAGCAATTTCAATTTGGCATTTCCTCTCCTCCTATCTAGACTTAATCTCCAGAGGAGGTAACTGCATCACACCTCTTGGGAAATGCCATGCCTCCCCAACCCCCCCCTTTCCATACACAACAGGCTGCTGTGCTCCTGCTGCTATCTTCTACAGAAACACAGGCAAGGATCATGGTGAGTGCAAGGTTTATAGCGGTTTCTGTATCTGGACACACAATACCCCATGCATTTAGCACTTCATAGCCATTTGTATCTGACTAGGAATCCCTTCACTTAGTAATGGCAGATCCCTGTTGCAATGCCCTATATTACAATACTGCTCCCCTCATCTGACTCAAGCTCTCTCTCGGGCACTAACCATGTGGCCTTTCTGACAAATGGAGATTTCTCTGCCACTGTGAATTTTGTGGAAACATTTTGGCACTTCTAGAACCTTCAGTTTTCAGAGGCCCAAAATTCTACACATCTTCTATTTCCCCTGACCCTGTTCAGGAATCAGAGGCAGAACCTCTTTTTTACTTGTGGATTTTCTTTCCGCTACATTTTATAAGGTACAAACTACAGCTTCACTCCAAATACCCTCAATTGTCGACACCCTAATTGATGCAATGACATAGTCTTTGTGTACCAACACCTGACTCTCAACTGCCTAAACAAGCCCCCATGGGCAAGAAACTGACTTAATCAAAAAATACTTTTCCCATACATGCACAGATTGATTGTTCACTTTATGAGGATTGGCTCTACTTAATAAGAAATGGGCTATTCTGATAGTGGATCCTGCCATTTCAGTTTTCATTAAACACCTTACAATTCCTTTTGATGTTACCTCTTTTAGGGATTCTGTTGATAGGCATTTTGAAGCCCTCTTAAAGGCCTTATTGTCAGGGCACAGGTCCAGGTGATAGATGCACTCCGTTGGGGTCTGGAGTGCACCGCAAGGTAGTGGCCCCTACGGCTGACTGCTGCGGATAGAGCCCTGGGTGGTTCAGGAAAGCAGGTACTCTGTAGCAGCAACATGGATCACAATGGGAGCTAGAGCATGAGATTTCCCAGGGCGCAGAATTTAAGAGTGAGCGGGTGTTCACCAGGACCCCTGATGGTGGGGATGGACTTTGCTGCAGTCTGGCTCCAGGTTGCGGCCCCCAGGGTCTCCCAGCTCACGCTCATACTAGAGTACAGGAAGATAAACAGGGAGCAGCAGACTGCGACAGCAAAGGATAGTCAGGAGATAAGCTAAAAGGTCAGGGCAACAAGTAGATAGGGATAGTCAAAGAACATGACAAAGTTCAGGCTATGAAGCAGACGACGACAGTCAAGAACAAGCCAAGGTCAGTAAGCAGGATCACACATAGGACACAGAAATATGAGCACACAAAAGCCAAAACACACAATATTGATCAGCAGGGCTGACTTGAAGTGCACAGGTTAATATAGAGTTCCCTGATAGGGGCTGGGGTGAAGCCATGCTTTGAGGAGAGATTACTTAAACAGCCATGTGAGAGTGGATGGCCTCTTAATCTGAACACATGGAGAGGTAAGCTGACAGACAAACATTACTGCATAACCATGACACTTATTTGCTCTTGCATGTCCAGCCCATCAGCCAGGGTTTGCTGCCATGTCCATTTGCCAGACTATTGCTAACTGGACAAGACAAATGGACGTTGACCAGGAACTTGTCTTTGATGCCCATGCTCTTTAAAACTGTTGCAGCTGATGCCTTTAACCTTAATATTTTGTGCTGACTCTGTGCTCTGTGCATATGTGGTGGATTGTGTGTCTAGAAGCTTGGTCTGCTGAACCTGCTTATAAGAAATGTCTTCTTTGCATGCATTTTAGTGGCGATTGCCTTTTTGGGATTCATCAAGAAAGTCACTGGCGGAAAGGTACTCCTACCCCACAAGCAAAAGCCCAACTCTCTCTTTCTCTTACGGCACTAGACATCAACCTCAAAACCAAGGCTTAAGGCTTCCTTTTGATGCAAGCTCTGATCTCCTAAATCCACAAAGTCTACCCAGAAGCCCTCCTCACAATAGACCTAGTTGTAGGGGCGGGCATCTGTTGGCGTTTGTGCCAGTATGGGTCTGAAATGTCTCAGGCCTCTGGGTCCAATCTGCCATTAAAATGGTTACAAAATAGTTTCAGTCTTTGCCCTTCATTGCTTTTTACCTTCTAATCTGCCAGTTTTAGATCATAAGAAGGCTGATTTAACGACCACCTTGCACCAGCTTCAGGCACAGGGAGTGGTCATACCAGTTCCTTTTTAGATGAATGGTTTCAAAGTTTCTATTCAAAGCTATTCAAAGTCCCAAAACCAAGTGGGGCATCCACCCAATTCTCAACTTAAAATCTCTAAACATTATACTGTTTGTGTACCAAAATTCTGGATGGAATTACCTAGGTCTGGCATTGCTCCTCCCAGAAAAGGAGAATTTCTGGCATCGGGGGACAAAAAAGATGTCTATCTACACAACCAGAAGTGCACCAAATGGAAATTTTGGTGCTGAAACTGAAAATGCAGGATGCACTTGGCCAAAATCCAAAACTGAACATGACAGTTTTAATTTTTTTATTTTTTATAAATAATTATATTATATGTGACTTTTTAATTTAAATAATGAATTTAAATGAATATGAATTTATTGTCGGACATTATTGGCACATTTAGAGCCAGAAAAGCTTGAGAAAAATGTATCCCTTTAAATTCTATGTATGTCTTCACAATGGTCCGTTGTGCTTCTGTTGTGCTGTTAAAAATCATGCTTGCTGCATTTTTGGTCAGTTAAACCCTGTTGAAATGCATTGAAAACACAGTAAGAACACATCAATAAGGAACCCATGTTACCTTTTTTGATGCATTTTGTACGTCACATGACCTATGAAAAACACCATTAGCACGCAGCAAAATTGCTGAATTTTTGGTGCATATCTTGTTACCTGGCTAATCTCCTACTGAATAGAAAGAATTTTGACAACTAACTGTGCAAACGGTTTCTAGTCCACATCCCTGATACAGACCACGAACAAAGGATTCCTCAAGAAGTGAGACTTTAAAGAACCGGAAACAGCAAATGGTATATTATAAAAGTACAACATTTATTGATGAAACATGAAGAAATGGGATCACTTAAAACAGCATTGAAAAGCCGTGGATAACCTTTATGTTTATCCACTGGTTTTCAATGCTTATCAGTGCTGTTTTACATGCTATGTGCTTGTTTTACGTGATTCCATTTTTTTTATGTTTCATAAATACATTTTGAACTTCCTATTGAAGGATTTCTAAGCCATGACCTTGTCTGCCAACATCCAAATTACAGTTGAGTTCCTTCAAACCTTTTATTGGATGGTCAACCTTTCAAAAGTCGGTTCTCCAGTCCTCATACCATCATGAGTCTAATTTTGGACTTGGCCAAAGCCAGAATCTTGTTTCCTCAAGGATTTTTTTTTTTTTTTTTTAACCAACGGTTCCCACATGAGGATCTATAAGTCAAAACGCAGATGCAAACGTATTCATCTGATTACTTCATTTATAGGTTCTCCAAAGTCGAAAACGATGTGCCTCCACAAACATGCAACAACCCCCCCCCCCCCCCCAAATTGGGTGTATCCTTACCTCAATATTTAAAGATCTCCCGAGTTCTATGCTTTTCCATAATGCAATTTCCTCATCAGTGGATAGCCTCAGGGTGCATATGAATAAAAAAGCTCCAATATTATTATTATTATTATACAGGATTTATATAGCGCAGACAGTTTATGCAGCGCTTTACAACATTAGGGTAGACATTACAATACAATACAGTTCAAGCCAGGGGGAATCAGAGGGCCCTGCTCGTTAGAGCTTCCAATAGTGCTTAAAACGTTAAACACTAAATATTAAAACATGTATAAAGTTAACCACTTCAGCCCCAGAAGATTCTACCCCCTTCCTGACCAGAGCACTTTTTGCTATTCGGTACTGCGTTGCTTTAATTGACAATTGCGCGGCCGTGCGAAGTTGCATCCAGACAAAATTGACGTCCTTTTTTTCCCACAAATACAGCTTTTTTTGGTGGTATTTGATCACCTCTGCGGTTTTTATTTTTGCTCTATAAATAAAAAAGGGTGACAATTTTGAAAAAAACGCATTATTTTTTACTTTTTGCTATAATAAATATCTTGCATAAGTATATATAAAAAAATATTTTTTTCTCAGTTTAGGCTGAATTCATCTACATATTTTTGGTGAAAAAAAATCGCAATAAGTGTATATTGATTGGTTTGTGCAAAAGTTATAGTGTGTACAAAATAGGGGATAGATTTATAGTATTTTTGTTAGAATTTTTTTTTTTTTACTAGTAATGGTGGCGATCTGTGATTTTTATCGTGACTGCAACATTATGGCGGACACGTCGGGCAATTTTGACACATTTTTAGGACCATTGGCATTATTACAGTGATCAGTGCGATTTTAAAAATGCATTGATTACTGTAAAAATGTCACTGGCAGTGAAGGGGTTAAGTGTGTCTTAGTTTATGTTCTAACTGAAGGGGAATGGGGGCTGTGCAGGGAAGATAACAGATTGCTGTTCATACTCTGTATGAACGGATGATCTGTCACTTCTCCCCTCAGAGAACTGGGTCCTCTGTGTCTCAGCGGCGATCACGGGAGCCCCGGTGATGATTGAGACCGCCGGGCACCTGCATTGGCGCTGGGGGTGCACGCCCCCTACCGGCCACAGGGAGAAGCAACGTTTAATAACGTTGTTTCACCCAGCCGTGCCATTCTGCCGCAGTACAACTGTGGCAGCTGGTCGGCATGTGGTTAAGTACGGACTGCTCTCTTGTAAGGGTCCAGGTGCCTTCACCGTCCTCGCCCCTAACCACAAATGCAATTGCCTGATTTAGCCTGGTTTACTGGGAGCACCAGGAATATGTGAGTACTCAATTTTTGTACATGTTTTAATTTCCCTTCAACTATGTAGTGCAAGGGCCTACCAGATTGCATACAAATTGAACGTGTTTAGGTTTGACCTCATATTATATGGTTTGTAAAATCTATGGCCAGCCTTAATTCTGAACATCTAAACCCCAAGGACCGATCTCTGTACCCTGATAACTTTCAAAATCTCTGTCAAAGGTGGGGAAGAACATATGTAGACATCCTAGCCTCCAGATTTATCAATAAGCTAAACAAATTTGATGCCAAGACCAGGGATCCTTTATCTTTGCATTAGATGCTCTAGTGCAGGGGTAGGCAACCTCAGCCATCCAGCTGTTTTGAAACAACAAGTCCCATGAGACATTGCAAGACTCTAACAATCACAGGCATGACTCCTAAAGGCATAATGGGATTTGTAGTTTCACCACAGCTGGAGGGCCGAGGTTACATACCCCTGCTCTAGTGATTCCTTGGACTCTATACAATTTATGTCTTTCCTTAGATGAAGATCCTCCCTCAACTGGTGTGCAAGATAGAAAAAAATAAAAAAAGTTCTGTCAAATCTCATTGTGCCAGATTAACCCAGAAGAACACAGACATACTCAAACTTCTTGTGGATAAGCCTTGGCATTTTCCTAACAGACCAGACTTGCTGGTGTAAGGCCCCCTGTTCCATCCTGCTTGTCAGTCACTGGCATAAGGGCAAGGTTGTTGTAACCCAACTCCTAAAGTTTAGAGGTATTTCTGACTCTATCATTCCCACCTTACGCAGAGCAAGAAAATCCCAACTCCCACATGATTTACTATCACAAATGGAAGATTAAATGATGTGAAGGCAGATGTTAAATACTCCATCACTCGTATTTTGCCATCTCTTTAGACTGATCTTGACCAGCATATGGCCCTGAGTATCCTCAAGGGACCTGTTTTTCTTCCAGAAACCTCTTGCCTCACTTTTCTTTAGGGAGGTGCTCATATACTATACATCCTCCAATTCCACCTGCTATTTCACCTTGTTATCTGAAGATGGTGTTCTTATGTCGTTCAAGGACTCCATTTTGAACCGATTTGAGATTTTTCTTGGAAGACGTCACATATAATATTGGCTTTCTGGTCACTATAACGTGTGTTAGGAGTGTTTCTGAGTATGCAGCGCAATTTGCACTACTGATAAAGTGGTTTTAAGACCAAAATCTTCTTTTATATATAAGGTGGTCTTTTCTTTGCACCTTAGTGAGGACATTTTTATTTCTTCCCTCTTTCCTGCTCCAAAATATGACAAGGAATTTGCCTTACCCTGCCTGGATGTGATCAGGGCTGTCGTGGCCTTTTTATGCAAGACTGACTCCCTCTTCTTCCTTGAAGTCCTTATAGAGGACATTTTACTTTCCAAGTAAAATGTCACTTTTGTGCCCTTAAGGAAACAATATCTCCCTTCCCCACCAGAGCTCATTTCACCAAGCTTTTGGTGTGTGTCTCTTGGGCTTTTCAGCATCAAGTATCTGTATCCCAGATTTGCAGGGCCAGCACATTGTATTCTGTTCACACATTCTCTAAGTTTTATAGCAAGTGGGATATTGAGGACTCAACTGATGCTGCAAGGTTCAGTCGCAAGGTGCTTCTAGCTGTTATCTGAGTCTTTTCAGGTTCCTTAAAGAGGAAGTAAACCTCATAACTTATTGCCGTTTTTCTAATATATAAATGCTGTTAAACTTTGCTAAGCGATAGATATATAAATTTGTCCAAAACAAGCTTTCTAAATACCTTTTTTATACGTTTATTATTTTGGTTTCCGGGTATCGCCCGCGCCATTCTTCCTACTGTATGCTGAAGCGTATGTGTACGTCATTTCTGCCCTTAGTTCTTTTCCCTGTCGAAATCTCGCACATGCGCCATAGCTTTGGAACCAAGCCTCTATCTTGACTGCTGTTACTACAGCAACAGAGCGAACACAATGAGGATGGCAAATCACTAGCATCACAAGACTTCACACTGTGCTGTTCGCATTGACAGCTAATGACCTGGCAAGCAGAGACAGAAACGGCACATATTGTGTGCCGTTAAAGGATATACACAGTGCGCAAGCGCGGGACAGGTCACAGAACATAGGACGCCTGTGCTATATAGATTCAGATGAGCTAAAGTAGTAGAGGAGGGTTCACAACCACTTTAACAGTTTTTTCTTGTTGGCAGTTCTGTTTTGGTATGTTGTTGCCCATCCCTCAGGTTAATGCTTGGGTATGTCCCATAGTGTATGAATACAAGTTCTATGTCCTGTATAGTATGAGTAAACAATAGGAATTTGAACTTGCCTGTAAATTCTTTATTTTGGAGGACAGTATGAGATATAGGCCCATCCCTTTGTGTCTTTGATCACTCATTGCTTGCTAAAAAATGGAAGTCTCACAGAGTGGGCAGGGTTATATGAGTGCGTACGAGAGGCAGTGTGGGCCAGTGTGCAATCACAGCTGCCTATGAATACATGTCCTCTACTACAAGATAATGAATTTACAGGTAGGTCAAAATTCCTCTTTTAGGCCCTATGTCTATTTCATTGTTTTTATTATGATGATGATTTGTATTCTTGTTATTCGTGGTTTTTAGGTACCAGGATGAAGCCTCTCCTTTGGATGAAATGCCACTCATGATGTCAGAAGAAGGCTTTGAGAACGACGAAAGCGATTACCATACTTTACCAAGAGCCAGAATAACTCGCCGAAAAAGAGGATTGGAATGGTTTGTTTGTGGAGGATGGAAATTTATATGTACAAGGTTTGTATCTGTTACACATTTTAGCGGTAAAATTTTAGCCTAACCAATTTTTTGACACTTGAGTGTTGTTTGGGTGTTTTATAGGCTTTTAATGCGAGGTTCACTACAGAGGTGAAAAGTAATGTGACCAGAACTGACAATTTATAAATGTTGTTATAAATTACTCCAGCCATCTAACTAACCTGTGCGTAACAATCCCCCATGCAGGTGCTTTCTTACGTTCTTGACTGTGACAGTCTGCTTTGTTGTCTAAATCACAACTGTTAAAAATCTAGTGCCAAGATTCTTGAAAAGAATGTACCTGTATTACAGAAGCAATGTTGCTTTTATATTTGTGGAAGGTTCAGGCTCAAATGCAGGGTGCCATCCACTAGATTTTTACCTTCTAGAATGTAGACATCCTGGGAGGCAGAGGTGAGTAAGCACCTGCTGGGTGATGGCTCAGCATAGAGTAATTTATGAGGCTAAGGGAGGGATGCTGTTTTTTTTTTTTTCTTTTTCAATTCATGAACTTGTCTTTTAAATTGTCTAGATAATTTAATTAGATGCATGAAATTGTTTTTCACCACATTGACCTTCTTTATTAATGCAGCGCAGTAAACGGTTCTTTTGTAAAAGTGCAGTAATTTACAGAGGAAGGAAATCAACTATGATTAGTTTTAGAGCAGTGAGAACATTTAAAAGAATGATGAATGCAGTGTCTATTGAATTTGTAATTTTACATAGAACATTTTTATATGTATTCTTTCCAGTCAACGGCAAAGGAGCGGCTATTTAAATCTGTGCAAATATAAACATGTGAATATCATACAAAAAAAATATACATCCATCATAAATAAAGTATAGTCCATAAAACACCTATATGTCCATGACTAATCATACAAGATGCAAATGAAAATCTTCTTTCTTCCTTCCACCATTGTGCTGATAAAGTGAAAATCAAAAACACCCGGTGATTAATCCCATAGGAGAGTAGCTCAATGTCACAACTGACCCCAAGAATAATGGAAGGTCTGAAAGCACTTTTGTATAATCCACTCCAGACTGCTGTCCTTATATGCGAATCCAGATCACAGATGGATACATAAAGATGGAAATACCATATGCATGTAAAAAAGGATATCCATAGTGAAGTACCGCTTACATTTTTTTAAATTTAAAAAATAAAAGGTTACACTCACAGCATGTCATAAATCCCACAAAACGCTATGGACTTACGCTCCAGCGTCACAAATATGGCACTCCCATAACTCAAAAGCGTCCATACATGATGAAGACGCTAGGAACCCCCCCTACACATGTCAATTTAATCTTAAGGACTTCTTTAGTCCCTGAGGAACTCATTCAGATGAAACTTGTATGTGTAGGGCGGCCTAGGCCGAGCTGATGGGCTGTCTCACTGGCCAGTAAAAATTGTGTCAAAGGGGGCAATATTCTGTTCACAGGTAGAGAAAGGTAGAGAAAGTCACAAAAATAGAAGCTACTAATAAGTACTGTATGTATACTGTATATCAACATATAAAATAAAAAATGCGTATACTATTTTGAAAGCCTGCAGATAAGACTGGACTGAAGTTAAACAGGTACATCTTATGTAAGAGGATTTTTTTCATCTGTGTGTATCACCTGAGGCTTGTTACTTCACCTAATATATGTAAAGGTTTACAACCACACTTTACCTCAATCAGAGTTAATGTGCTTTGTACTGTTATTTGTGTGCTACTCATCCAAAAAAAAAATTATGTAAGTTAAAGCAGAAATAAAACCTGCAATACTTGCCTTTCTTTCAATGGTCCTATGTCCCACGTGGAAATTTCTACCCTGCTTCTTCCTGGGTGTTGGGCTGTGGCCATTTTCATTGGCCGGCGTGGGATGATGTTCTTCATATGCATGCTTAGGGAATCGGTCATTACCGCACACAGGATCAATGTGCACATTTTCTGGGAGACTACAGGCAGGTAGGTTTATTTTATTGCAGAAGAGACATTGCCTGCTTGCTCGCAGTCTTTAAAATGAGCACTTTCTTAAGACTGTTTTAAAAAATATTTGTAGTATACGTAACTACCTACAAAATTAGTAAAATAAACTTTCTTCTAATTGGTGTTCTATAAAATCCTTGCTTTGTGCCAATATAAAAGAAACTTTAAGTTTAAATTCTACATAAAGGAAACTATTATGGTATGGCATGGTATTACATGATTGAAGAATAATTGTAGGTGACATTATTGTTTGTTTCCTTTTTTCTTAAACATGTAATATCCTTTACTCAAAATTCCCAACTTCCCACTTGGCCTGATATTTTCTCCTGCATTGAAATTGCTTTTTTTGTTACATTGAAATTCCATTCAAGTCTGTGAAATTATAATGCACACAAATCAATACAGAGGACTACTTTGGTTGGATTGATTTCTTTCTCATGAGATTTACATTCCACTTGTTATCAAAAACACATTGTCCCAATGAAAATGGTTCCATTGAATGGCATTTCCATATGAAGTGAAAGGGATATCAAATGCTCAGATTAATCTCGGCACTGAGATGCCCTGTACACTTTCAATTAATCTGCAACACATTTGTTATGCAGAAGCATGGGAAAATGCTGATCTTTTAAGAATGACATGACTACGCTGTTGCTTTTGGCTTGATTACTATTGCTACCTGTAGAGTATAATAATTACAGTACAGTTGCACTGTAGAAAGAAAGTTGCCGCTGCTGAAAACTTAATAAGAAATATGTGATTGTTGCTTCTAAAGCAAAGCATTGTGTATATTCTACAATGATGAGAACTCTAAAAAATTGTGCAGAAGTCCTTAAAGTGCTTATTAATAAAGTATTTGCTGTATTTCGCGCTATATATTCTTATTTAGTGCTGTCAGTTGGGTAGATAGGGAATATAGTTACTAAAAAAAATCAGGAAAATATATTTTTCATCATATATTTTGATATGTCTTTTAAGCATATCTCTAAAACATTCATTATTGCTAATCTAAAGCAGCTGGAATAGGTCCCTGTACTGAAACTAAACAAACTCTTACGCCTTTACTATTCACCTTATTTTGTACATGAGTATTTTAAAATAATAAATGTTAAAAGTCATATTTACATGAAAGAGCTATAAACCATGCTCCCATAGGAAAGTCTTTGAGGCACAGAAACTTTATATCTTACTTGTACAGTACAAGATACAGGTCTTGTATTCATAGACCATGGGTCTTATGCAGGCTACCTTCAGGTGATTGAAAACTTGTTAGGGCGCACATAGTGCACCCCACCCTTTACACACAAACTTTGTGAGATTCAAGTTTTTTGCTAGTGTTTTTAAAGTGATAGTAAATGTGTTTTTTGTATTTATACCTACAGGTAGGCCTATAATAAGGCTTATCGATGGGTACAGTAAATATCTCCTAAACGTGTACGGTTTAGGAGATATTTACCTAAGCACCGTGCTCTCAAGCGGTGGCTGGGGGGGACATCATGGCCCTCGGTTAATCAGATGGCTGCAGCCCGCGAACACGGAAGGAAGACCGGGTGAAGATGGAAGCCCTGTCAGTGGTGACAGCACATGGCTGACGGACTTAATTTTCATGTAAGTGTTTCATAATGTGCTAGTCTGTGATGCATACTAGCACATTATGACATTAACTTGCAGGGAGATTTTCTTAGATTCTTTTTTTTTTTTGCGGTTTACTACCACTCTAAGTGATTGACCTACTGTCCTATGGAGAAGTCTTTTTTTAAACTATTGAATATTTTTCAATACAAACAAACCAGATTTCCCAGCACACTTACCAGCTAGCCTGCAAATAAAAACAAAACGCAAAAAAAAACACTGTCTAACAGATTACATAAAAAAAAAAAAACGGTTTTATTTGTACACATTTGCAAATGTATGCGGAAGCCACACTGACTTGCCAAAGCTGCTATCTAAAGTGCGATCTTAACGCTTAATTTTGAGGGTCTCCAAGTTGGAGCTTATATAGCAGTGGATAAATGAAGACCATGTATGCCTAGGGTGATCCCATTGTTCCTTAGAGGCGTAGGGACACATTAGAAGCACAGCAAGAGCATAATAGCAGATGACGGCGTCCCATGTGTCCCCACGCCAAATCCAGTGAGCAACCACTCCAGTTTATAACTAGCTTCCGTAGTTGGGTGCCCATGAAGGGGCATTGCATAACACAAATGGAAGATTTCTCTGTATTATTACCAGCAACCCTGCAAAGAAAAAAACAAATTGACACCGTCTAAAAATTTACGTTTAAAACAAGATTTTAGTTGCTTACATTTTAAAATATACGTGGAAGCTGCACTGCCTCACAAAGACCAATGAAAGGCATTCAGTCTTTTTCTTCTGACACATCTGTCAAGATAAGACTGCTTATTGTCCTTGGCTATTTATGAGTTTTTGGATCTGTCATCCTGGTGTGTAGCTTGGGGACCATGCTGAACACCACAGTGTGTATTGTTTCCCTTGGGCACTGGATCTTGTGTTAATCGGCTTTGGCATGAGCTGCAATGTGTGTAGTTAGCCTCGGTGCTATACAGGGCCATGGACCAGTTCTTTGTTTTCCCAGACCATAAAGACCCATTTGGAGGTATGTACACTATGTTGGTTGAAGCCTGAACCTCTAGTAGGCTCAGCATTGTGCATAAGGTTATACAGAGCTTCCCTGTGCAATAGACCAGTTCCTTTTAATAAGACACATGCAGTGTGTAGCACAATATGCCGTTTTATAGGCATAGGATTCAGGAGTTACTCACTTTATTGTGGTATACCCTGTCATTATGTCTCAAATGTTTCTCGGTGTGATCAACTTAAATTTACCCTTTTTTCTTCTTCTCTTATCTAGACCTAATCTCAGGAGGAGGAGGTAGCTGTGTCATGCTTCCCGGATGACACATTCCTGGCTGCTTTTTCTACTGAAATGCATGTTCAACAATGACAGCCACAGAACATGGTCAGTGCCTGGATAATTGTAGCTCCTTTATCCTGACACAGAAAACTCCATCCAGTTCAAACTCCATTGCATACTACAGTACTTAGCAATGGTAGATAGGACAGAAACACCATGCAGCTTGTCTGACAAAAGTAGATTTCTCTGCCACTGTGTCTGAATTCTTTGGAAAACCTTTGGCACTTCTAGAACCTTCAGTTTCCAGAGGCTGGAAACGTTACACCTCCTTTATTCCTCCTGACCCTTTTCAGGAAACAGAGGGGGAACCCTCTTTACTTGAGAATATTATGGGTGAAAGTTTTGCTGCCATGTCCAATTGTTAGAGTATTTCTAACTGGACAGGACAATTTAGCACTGACCCAGAATTTGTCTTTGATGGTCATGCTCTCTTAGAACAACCTCAGCCATACATTTGTACGTTTTTTTTTTTCTTTCATTCAACCAGTGGGTTGAATGAAATAACTGCCCATCCATAAATTCAAGTTGGATGGGGGAATCCTCCTGTTGAGCTATTGTATGTCTGACAGCAGGGAAACTTCCCTGCCATCAGAATACATTTATCAACGCTGCTGGCTATGGCCTGTGGTGCTGATAGAGCTGGAAAAACCCGGCAGGGCAGTTTTATGAGAGTCAATTGGTAGATCAACTTCTGTACAATCACAGTCTCCATATATGAATTTCGATCCATGTATGACCAGCTTAAGTCTGCCACTGATACAGCTACTACCTCTGCTCAGTGAAAGGGATATTTTCACCCCACACAAGTCCTGGACTCCTGAAGTCCAGAAGTCTACTTGGTAGCCCTCCTGACAATCAAGTGATGCTTCAATTCTTCAGATTGGAAGTGGTAGCACTTCTGTTGGTGTTTGCTCCAGTACAGATCTGAGACATGATTGGACCTCTGGCTCCAATATGCCATTTCAAAGGGGTACAAAATAGATTTTCTATCTCTGCCCCTTGTTGCTTTTTACCTTCTAGTCTGCCAGCTTCAGACTAAAAGCAGGCAGATTTAATGACCACCTAGCATCAACTTCAGGCATTGGTTATTGCAGTTTCTTCAGGACAGTTTCAAGGTTTCTATTCAAACCCATTCACCGTCCAAATCCAAATGGGGCATCCACCCAATACTGGACCTAAAATCTCCAAACAGATGTCTTTTGTGTACAAAAATTCCAGATGGAAGGTCTGTTATTGTTTCTCTAAAAGAAGGGGAATATCTGGCATCAGTAGACATTAGAGATGGCTATCTACACATCCACATCTTCCCCTAACATGAATGATTTTTGCATTTTGTTATGGGAGACCAACTCTTTGTAGTACTACCATTCGAGCTCATCTTTGTACTCCAGGGGGAGTAAAAAATGCACTCACATTTCATAAGGTAAAAGAAGGCATATTTTAAAACCCAAGGCTTTCTTTCATCTTACTAAATGTAAGTGCATTTTTTACAGTTTTTTTTTTTATAATAAACGCTGACTTGCAACACTTAGAAACACCCGCTAGTGTCCTTCAATCTGCTGAGGAGCTGCTCTGGGGCCAAGCAAGCTGTTGTTATAATGGAATTATGAACTGTGTTTAGATCTTACCTCTTCTGAGGCTACTGGCAGTGTTTGTGACATAAACTTCTCTTATTTTACTGCTCCATATCCTTTGTTCTCCAAGTGTTTACAAAAGAACTTTCTCCACTTTTGGCTCTTCTGAGAACCCATCCGAAGGCCATCCATGTCTGGGGTTACCTATATGACTTCTTACGGAAGGAATCCTCAGACACAACCTAGTCTGCCAATGTCCAAAGGATGATTCAATCACTTCAAATCTTTGGCTGAATAATCAAGTTTCCAAAGTCTTCTTTCTAGCTCTAATCTTGGTCACGGTCTAAGCCAGAATCTTTGACATGAGAAAGTTGCTCTCCTAAAAATGGCACCTTTCAGTTTGCTTTTACATAAGGACTCCGGGCTTGATAGTAGCCTTTTTGAGGCAGTTTAATTTGCCTAGTTTCACTCCAGAGCTCTTCAATCCCAGATACTCACCATGAAAAACAAGCAAATCCAATCTTTGCATTGCTAAATGCTTCTATCTAGGCAGACAAAGCCCCCATTGTGGACTTCCAGTCCTGCCCTGGACTTTCTAAACTCCTAATGCCTACGCACAGCGGAGTGATCTCTGTCAAAGGTGGGGAAAACCAGATGTTTTCCTAGCTTTCTGGTTCAGCAACAGACAGAACACATTTGTAGCAAAGGCCAAGGATCCTCTAAGCCATTGCAGTGGATGCCCTGGTGAATCCTTGGACTCAATTCAAACTAGTTTATGCCTTCCCTCTGATGAAGAATCCCCCCCCCCCCCAACTGCTGCACAAGTTAGACGAAGAAAGGGCTTGTGTAATTCTCGATACACCAAATTGGCACAGAGGAACATGAAACACAAACATATTTGAACCTGTGGTGGATGAGCCTTGCCTGTTGCAAACCCACCAGATGTACTGGCCTAAGAACCCCTATTCCACCCTACTTCTCATTCACTGGCTTTAACTGCAAGGCTGTTGAAACTCAAGTCCTAAATGATAGGGGTGGTCTGACTCTAATTTCCCACCCTATTTGGAGCAGATAAATCGAACTCTCGCAAGTTTAACCATTGCACATGGAAAGCTTTCTTCACATGGTGCAAAGGCAGATTAAATCTAGGGAATAATCTTTTACTCATATTTTTACCTTTCTTCATTCTGGAAGAGAATCTGGCCTTGAGTACCCTCAAGGAACAGATTTCTTTGTTATCCATTCTCTTTCAGAAACCTCTTGCCTTGCATTCCCAAATGAAGACTTTTCCTCAGGGTGTTGCTCATATAAATGTCCAAATTTGACCTCCTGTGTTATCTTGGGACCACAGCCATGTTCTCTCCCTCTTTTAGAGACTCCCCTTTTAACTAGAGACATTAGGTTTGAAGACCTCACATATAAGGTTGCCTTCCTGGTCTCCACTATGTCTTTCAGGTGTGTTTCTAAGTTAGCAGCTCTTTTTCTTATAAAGAGCTTTTTCTTGTTTTGCACAAGAGCAAGCCTTCCTTTTTATCTAAGGTGGGCTCTTCGTTCCACCACGGTGAAGAAATTGTTGTACCTTTTCTCTGTCCTACTCCAAAACATGATGTGGGCATTTTCCCTAAACTGCATGGATATAGTCAGGGTTATCAAGGTCTACTTTAAATTCACAGTCTCTGTTCGCAAGACTGGGTCCCTCCTTCTTCGGCCTTGAGGGCTGTTAAGTTTTACTCTGTTCACAGGTTCTCCAAGTTTGAAGTGATCTTCAGCTGCCAGGTGCTTCTAACTTCACCCCTCAGTTTATTGCTTTGGCACATCCCATGGAGTATGATTACATGTACTGTACAGTTAAGAGAATTGGAATTTTGAATTACCTGTAAATTCCTTATCTTGGAGTACAGTACAAGATATAGTCCCCTTCCCTCTATGTCCTTTATCATTTTTTTTTGCTTGCTAAAGCTGGAGATACATGTAGTGAACTGGGTTATATGTAGAGGTATACCAGATCTACCTTGAGTTAGCCTGCACAAAAATGGTCCTGTGTCCTGTTCTGTACTCCAAGTTCAGAAATTTGCAGGCAAACAAAATGCCTGTTTTATTTAGCAGCGTCGAGTGCAAGGGAGCATATCATCTGGATAGAGTTTTATATTACCTTTCTGTATGACTTATGAGAAAATTCGGGTGCTTTAACCTCATATTTACCTCAGTATTTGATCCACATGTATGATGATGTCCTACCCCAGCGCTGTGAGGCTTAAGTTGTAATTCGCTACTAGTCTACTTCTCTTACAAATACAGCTCGTCAAGCATTTACATAGATCTCTGAGAGGAAATTAAATGACTTTCCTTAAAGGCTAAGTTCACATAATAAATGCACGTATTTTTGAAGGTAATAAGTAGGCTTGTAATTTGTTTTGCTACTGAAGCCTGTAAAGCATTTCACCCATGATCTGATGACCACAGGTGCAAAGATTTACAGGCTCCTTTAGAAAAAAAAAATGATGCTCCCTCCAGCTTTCTGCCCATACCCCTGTAGGGCTTTGATTTTGAAAGCTGGGAGGGAGTGTGAATGGACCACAAGTTCACTGGTCAGTATGCTCGCAGTTCATTGAAACTGCGAGTCTGTCTGCTTCTGTGGCAGATATGACATATACTTCATTCATTCATTCATAGATCACTGTGAATGGATGATGCAGCTGTGCAGGCAAAGCTGAATTACCCCCACCCACTTTCAAAAGTAAGGCTCAGTTCACATCCATGCATGTTGTTTTTGAGCGTTTCTGCAGTGCTTTTTGCTGTGCTTCCTGCTTTATTGTAACCATGTTGTTACGGTTGCTAAGATGCGGGCTGGGAAGCCGGCCGCTGCTTCTTTAACAACCGATGAATCATCAGCTGTCAGAGAGTTTCCCCACTGACAGCTGAATGTAAACAAAAAATTTGGCAGCAAAAAAATTCTTGAAAAAAAAACACGGCGTGACTCCCCCCCCAAAGACCATACCAGACCCTTCAGTCTGGTATAAATTTGGAGGGGACACCCCCATGCCAAAAATGGCAGGGTGTTCCCCTCAAAATCCATACCAGACCCTTATCCGAGCATGCAGCCCGGCAGGTCAGGTAAGGGAGGGGATGCACCTGTGGAGAGGGGGGCTATGCTCCACAACCCTGGGCTGTGTTTGTCGTGGTCTGCGGGTGGGGGGCTTATCAGAATCCATAAACCCCCTTTACCAAGGGGGGCCCTCAGATCCCGTCGCTCCCTATGTGAATGAGTATGGGGTACATTGACCAAAAAAACCCATTCGCCAAAAAACGCCTTCTCCTTCCCCCCCATCCCTCCTCTGGTCTTCTCCTTCCCGCCCTCCTTCCGCTGGTTTTCTCCTTCCCCCTCTCCCTCCTCTGGTCTTCTCCTTCCTGGGCTCCTTCCTCTCATATTCTCCTTCCCCTGCTTCTTCCTCTGGTCTTTTCCTTCCCCTGCTTCTTCCTCCGGTCTTCTCCTTCCCCTGCTTCTTCCTCCGGTCTTCTCCTTCCCCTGCTTCTTCCTCCGGTCTTCTCCTTCCCCTGCTTCTTCCTCCGGTCTTTTTTGTTCATTGCTCTTCTTACGCCGACCCTCTGAAAATAAAACAAAAGGTTCCTCTGACACTGCACCCCGTCGATCTGTCCCTTCAGTGTCACACATTTCATATATAACTGTGGGTGGCCCATTTGATGGCATCTTCCGGAGCCCCCGCCCCTTGTGACATCACTGACCCATCATGACCCCGGGCGGTGACATCAAGAGGGGGCGGGGTCCCTGAATGACGTCATCCGACCCATCAGCGTGGGAGGAGGTTCGTTACTTTTATTTTCGGCAGGTCGTTGGTAAGAGCGGTGGTGGAAAAAGAAGACGACTGGAGGAAGAAACGGGGGAAGGAAAAGACCATAGGAAAGAGCAGAGTAAGGAGAAGACATTTTTAATAAAGGACTTGTCAAAAACTGTCTATTGTCTTTTGTCACATTTACACTTCTTTTTTGGTGAATGGGTAGGAGTACAGTGTATATATCCCATACTCATTCTCATAGGGGGCGGGATCTGGGGGCTTTCAGATTCTGATAAGCCCCCCACCCACAGACCCTGACAACTACAGCCCAGGGTTGTCGGGAAGAGGTCCTGGTCCCCATCAACGGGAGATGGTGATTTGGGGTGAGGGGGCCCAGAGCCCTCCTGCCCTAAAGCACCCCCCTGCCCCAAACCCCCCATGTTGAGGGCATGCGGCCTGGTACGATTCAGAAGTGGGGGGTCGCTTGTCCCCTCCCTTATCTGACCTGCGAGGCTGCATGCTAGGATAAGGGTCTGGCATGGATTTTGGGGTGACCCTACGCCATTTTTTAAAAACATTTTTGAGGTGGGGGTGTCCCCTCCAAATACATACCAGACCGAAGGGTCTGGGTATGGTCTTCGGGGGGGGGAAGTATCAAAAAACAGTAAACACATTAGTGTGAATCGAGCCTAAAGGTGGGTGCTGAACATGTTACAGGTTACACCGTAAACATGGGTGTAACTTGTAATGTGTTCAAAAGGTGAAATTATCATATAATTCCTGAAGCTGTGGAGTTGAGCTTTATATATTATTTTAAATCGTACAGCAGACCTAATAACCCTTTCAGATGTGCTTAAATGTGCTCCACCATGGGTCACTAGAGACAGCTGAGGCTGACATAACTGCTCAAATCGTGTGTTGTTGGAAGGGAGATTCAACCTTACAGTGGGCTCCTGGATGAATGCTTTTTCCCCTGGAAGAGGTAAACAGCGGAGACTACATGCAAAGTAGCTGGGAGAGGCAGGGGTTCTAGGGTTTCTAAAAGAAAATATTCAGACATCTGCGCCTTGTAATTGAAGAGGCTGAATTTCCTTCCTGCTAAGTCTAAGGCCTCATGCACACTGGACGTTTTTACAGCTGCTGTTTTTGGCGTCAGACATTTTTTTTCTACAGTCAATAAACTCCCCATCATGTTGTCCTATGTGTCTGTTACCAACTGTTTTTGGCAGGGGCGTTTTTGGGATGTAAAAAAAAAATAAAACGAGTGCGTTCTGTGAAGAGTTATTCAGCTGAAAAAAACATTGATAAATGCCCAAAACGCAACTCGCCAGCTTTTGTTTTTTTTTACGTTTTGATCCCATTCATTAATAAAAAAAAAAAAAAAAGCCTAAAAACGATAACGCTACCAAGCTACTGGTGTTTTTTATAGCTTTATTATAATGTTCAGTGTGCATGAGGCCTAATAGTGACTTAGCAGTTGGTGGGAGCAACCTTGACACTTGCTGGGGAACATTTGATCCAATCCAACTGAAGTGTCAGCAGCCATGTTTCCCCATTTGGATTCTTGCTCTGCGAGAGAGCAAAGAATGGACGTGCTACCCAACAGAGAGGTAAGTGTTTATCTTCTTCTATTGCAGGGTGCAGATGCCTGATTTTGCTTAGAGAAGTGATTGATCACATTAAGGTAATAAATTACTACTAAGATTGATATTTTAAACTTTACAATATGTAGTTATTTCAACTTGATGTTAGTAATAATAATAGGGTAAAAGAGCCCAGGATTACTCTCTAAATAGACCCAATGCTCTCGTGAAGGAAATTAAGCTAACATCTTTATCGGAAGACTAAAGGCAGTGCCACCCATTAAGAACAAAAGAACAAATTGCATGCAAACTTGGGATTGGGTAACTTTATAGTATCAACAGTAAAATACGGAATTTACTGCTTTTAGTGACCTGACTTATGGCTCATTGGGTAAAAAGAAAACTAGTATTAGACATTTCTGTAACTTTTTTTTTTTTTTTTTTCTGTAAAAGTCCATAGAAAGATTTAAACACACTGTCGTGCAATAAAGTAATCACAGACTGCTGGTTGCCATCATCAGTCCTTGTCTACACATGAAAGTAGACCGTGTCCTAATGAATGCTTGATCAGTTAACTGACCTGCTTGTTAAAGTGACAGTTTTGTTATTCGTAATTTTTACTTATTTATTTTTTTGCCTTTTCCTTCTTCAAAAACATCATCAGAACTATCTAGAGAGGTAGTTATTGAACTGCTGTTTAAACTTACACTATTTGTTAGCAATGCCTGTGATATATTTAGATGTTTGCAGTCTGTTTTGACAGATTTTTCTAACTGACAAATTTATCTTCTCTAAAATATAATGTTGCAGCAATAAGGCCTGGTGCACACTATCGCAAGTCTGAGGGTCGTGTTTGCGTGAGCACAGCAGCCCATTCATTTGAATGGGCTGCTGTGTCTGCATTTCATGCAGTAAAAGGGTTCTTGCACCAAAATGCAGCAGCCAGGAAATCGCATTGGTGCCGTGGCACCATACAATTTCCCAGCAAACCAGCTTCATTTGTAGATGCGTGGTGGTGCCATTAAGAATGAATGACAGTCCCACTTTTTTTTAGGCAGCAGTATGTTTTGGCTGCGGGTGCGGGAACAGGTGCGATTCCCACACTTGCAACCACATGCGATAGTATGTAGGAAACCACCAAAGAGAAACCATATGCTGATTACCAAAATCTCCAATTGCACATGAAAAAATGAAACGCGTAATAAGATAGGTTGTTGGGACTTTAAAGGCAACTTTGACAAAAATAGGATAATAACATAACAAAATCCATATATTTATTTCATCAGTTAAAAAATGGTTACCAATACACATGGTTAAAAATAGGTATAAGCACACACAGCAGGAAATGCATGAAACAAATTTAGTGACACTATCTCCTCTCCAGCCCATCACATTTTAGAAAGAGTTCCATCCTTTCTTCAGGGGTATTGTGGGAGGAGATCAAACATTTTTTGTGTTTTATACTTGATGGTCAGCAATTTTTACAGCCGTACAAGATATAGAAACCAGGTTCACTTTTCCCAAGTGCAGAGGGACATCCATACCTTCCCACAACCAGGACCCCTGGTGACCCACACAGACACAATTTAGCCGCTTGGAAGTCGCCACTGGGAAACCTCTGTTTGAGTCATTCGGGGTCCTGGTTGTGGGAATGTATGGATGCCCCCTCCGCTTGGTAAAAGTGAACCTGGTTTTTATATCTTGTACGGCTGAAACAATTGCTAACCATCATGTATGAAACCACTATATTCTCCCACTATATCCCTGAAGAAAGGATTGAACTCTTCCTGAAATGTGTCGGGATGGAGAGGAGATATGCATTTCCAGACGTGTATACTTATACCTATTTTTAACCATGTGTATTTACCATTTTTTTAACAGATGAAATTAATTTATGATTTTTTATATAATCCTATTATTTTTGAAGTTGCCTTTAAAGTCCCAACAACCTAACGAGATGGGGGTTATTACGCCAGAAAGGATCACTCCAAAGTGTATATTGCTGTATAATAAAGTCCACATCTGACCGTGCCTTGTGTCAAAGCCCAAAAAACTTTTAGGCAAACTTCACTGCAAGATCAGAAATTTGTGCCACACCTCACATCTGTGGGGTTAATGTGCTTCCCGAGTGACCCCAACTTCCACTCGCACTCACCAGATATTTTTGACCCAATACACAAGCATGAAGGTCGAACAATGTTCTACGACACTCCTTACTTAAGTCACCACCATTGGACTCTCCAGCCCCTATTACTGCTTCCCTTAAGGATACTCAGGTGTTCACATCAGCATTCGTAGCATAATACCATTTTTGTTAAGGTATAAAATACTCACATGTAATTGTTGAAAGAAACTACATATAGATCAACCAAGAAGCGCCACTACACCAGTATGTCATCAAAAATTGACATCTTCAGAAACGGTACTCCTGGCATCTCCTCCGCTTGTTATATAGAGGGAAACCATCTCTATCATTTAAATACATATTTTATGAAGCCAGTCTATATGGTCACCATATCAAAAGTGTTGGTATATGAAAAAAACTAAGCATACATACAACCTAAAAAAATAATAATTATATATATTGTAGACATGTCACTGGAGAAGTGATCGAGGGGGTGTACATCTCACCTAGGTTGCTACACAGTATGAGATGGTAAATCCAGGATGGATCAGTTTCTCAGCAGCGATATGCTGCTGAGTTGTTATTTAATTTTGCCGGGCCTGGGTTTATATGGAATGGCAGGTAGGTTTGGTAGAGGGACCTGTCATTCCACATCCCCCGATCCAGTTCTGGGTTTGGGATCAGGTGAGCTTGGATCCTAATTAGCCTGGGAAGCTAAAGGCTCTGTAGGGTCTGCAGGTGATTGCTCTAAGCCAGGGAATGAACAATCTGTGTGTTGAAGGAAGCTGCAAGCACAGCCACTGCTGGAGCTAAAACTCACCCTGCGACATCCAGGCGAAAGACGCTGTGTTTGTAAGTGTCAGATAGGTGAGCAGAACCTGTTAGTAAGCGCCCAGCCGGGCTAGGACTTTTATTTTTGTTGTACTTAGAAAGCACGGTGTTGCTGTATATTTTGTTTGCTGGACTGTTTGTACCACGAATAAACGCCAAGATCTGCTTTATAAATTCCAAGTCTGCTGTGAACTGTGTCCAAACACACCCTCCCCCGGGAAGATCCCTTACAATTGGTGTTCGAATGCGGGCAAAGTCGGTTGCTAGGGGCAACGGTGTGGACAGACTTGGCTACAGCTGCTTATGTCTTGGGTGAAAGCTGCAATGACACTCCAGGAACAGTCCAGCAACATGGAGGAGATGCTGAAGCAGTTTATGCAAGTGAGTTTGCAACAACAGCAACGACATGAACAGTCCATGGCGGCACAACAGCAGATGCATAAGGAAGAGTTGCAAGTTTTGCGCCAAAGCCAACAACAACTTATCGAGCACCTGATAGTAAATCGTGAGGCGCCTGTGGTTACTAATCCACCCATAGTGATGGGAGCCGCTCCAGAGATTTTTTTTGGGAGAAGGACTGTGCAGAAAGCGCTGCAAAAGATGACTGCTGAGGACGATGTTGAGGCCTTTCTAACAGTATTTGAGCGCGTGGCTGAGCGAGAGAAGTTACCAGCCGCTGAGTGGGCAGAGGTAATTGCGCCCTATTTAACAGGTCAACCCCAAAAGGCCTACTATGACCTCAGTGAGCAAGAGGTTAAGGACTATACTCGGCTAAAAGAGGAGATACTTGCCCGACTAGGAGTTACTACTGCAGTCCGTGCCCGGAGGGTACGCAACTGGAGCTACAGTCTGGACAAATCAGCGAGGTCCCAGATGTATGACCTAATCCATTTGGCAAGAAAGTGGTTGGAGCCAGACACTTCTACTCCTGCACAAATCCTAGAGAAGGTCGTGATGGATCGCTACCTCCGAGCACTTCCTACTGACCTGCAACGCTGGGTGGGACAAGGTGATCCTAAGAACGCAAACGAACTTGTCAACCTTGTGGAGAGGTTCCAGGCGACTGAGGACTACCTCCGTGATGTTCCTGCAGCATCTTCACCTCCCCGGAGCGCCAGATCTGTGCCGTCAGCTGGTAAGAGACTTCCATCTATTGGGGGAGTGTGGAGGGGTGCTGATGGGGGGAAAAGGGCTCCAGTGGTGTCTCAGGGACAAAAGACTGGTGATGGTCCCGGGTGGCTAAGGGGCTCTGAAAAGGACTCCTTGCCAAAGAGACCAGGCCCTATCCAGTGTTGGAGATGCCATGAGGCGGGACACGTGTCGGCCCATTGCCCTCTTACCTCTGAACCCATGGAATGTGACGCTAGCCGGCGTCAGTCGCTATTTGCGGAACCATCTTGTGCTGCAGTTCCTGGACTAGAGACTGAACCGCAAATCTGCGATATTACAATCAATGACTTTCCTGTTAAAGCGTTAATGGACTCAGGAAGCCTTGTAACCTTGGTGCATGCTAGCCTGGTGACTGGGGACTTAGAGTCTAAAAAGCATATGAGCGTTGTGTGTATACATGGTGATACAAAAGTGTACCCTATAGTGCTGGCTAAAGTCGGGACTGAACAAGGCACAGTACAATATGAAGTGGGTGTGGTTAAAAACCTCATGCATAATGTAATATTGGGGCGCGATTTTCCTTTATTCTGGGCTCTCTGGGAAAAAAGAAAAATCCCCAAAAGGAGTGAGGATACCTCTAAGGTGGTTGCGTTGTCCACTGTGAATGATAAAAGTGTACAGGATGAAAATGATTGTTTTCCTTTACAGGTCCTGGCTGGGGAGGAGGAGGCTCCTCCCACTGAGCAAAATATACTAGACTTAGAGGTGTCTAGAGATAATTTTGGGGCTGCACAATTACAGGACCCCACTCTCAAAAATGCGAGAGAGCAGGTTGCTGTAATGAATGGGGTACCTCAGGAACCAGATGCTGAAAAAAGATTTCCACATTTTTCGGTGACTAATGATCTTTTCTATAGGGTTAATAAGGTTAAGGATGAGATTGTGGAACAGCTTCTGGTACCTAAGCCGTACCGGCGTCAGGTGCTTGACATGGCACATAACCATGTTCTTGGGGGACACTTGGGGACTGACAAAACGCGAGAGAGGGTTCTCCAGAGGTTTTTTTGGCCGGCCATATATGATGACATTAAAAAATACTGTGAGTCGTGCCCCACATGTCAGGTTAGTGCCCCAGTGTCACATTTTCGCAGTCCTTTGGTTTCGCTCCCTATTATAGAGGTGCCTTTTGAGCGTATTGCCATGGATTTAGTGGGTCCCATTGTAAAGTCAGCTAGAGGACACCAGTATATTTTGGTAGTCCTGGATTATGCGACCCGCTATCCTGAGGCGGTACCCTTAAGAAACACTGCATCTAAAACAATTGCACGTGAGTTGTTTTATATGTTCTCTAGGACTGGGATCCCCAAAGAAATCCTAACTGACCAAGGTACGCCATTTATGTCAAAAGTAATGAAGGAGTTATGCAAACTATTTAAAATCTCACACATCCGTACCTCTGTATACCACCCCCAGACGGACGGATTGGTGGAGAGATTTAATAAAACTTTGAAACATATGTTGAAGAAAGTGGTGGCAAAAGATGGTCGTGACTGGGATCATTTATTACCCTACCTCATGTTTGCTATTAGGGAGGTGCCCCAAGCGTCCACAGGGTTCTCACCATTCGAGTTGGTCTATGGTCATCACCCTAGGGGTCTACTAGACATTGCAAAAGAGACATGGGAGAATGAGTCCACCCCATACAAGAGTGTTATTGAGCATGTAGCACAAATGCAGGACCGTATAGCCACTGTAATGCCCCTGGTAAGGGAACACCTCCAGAGAGCTCAAGAGGCCCAAAGTAGAATTTACAACCGGTCCGCAAGAATCAGGACATTCAACCCAGGCGATAGGGTCCTTATACTAGTCCCCACTGTTGAGAGTAAATTCTTGGCGAAGTGGCAAGGTCCTTATGAAATTGTTGAAAAGATCAGTGAGGTGAACTACAAGGTGCACCAACCAGGTAGAAGGAAGCCTTTCCAAGTTTATCACATAAACTTGATCAAGCCCTGGAAAGACAGGGAATCCTTGGGGGCGACAAATACTGTTAATAATTTGTCACAACCAATCCCTCCAGTCAAGGTAGGTGATACTCTATCAGTATCACAGAAACAGGAGGCTCATGAATTTTTACAGAAAAACAAAAACAAGTTCTCTGACCTTCCAGGGCGTACACACTTCATCCATCATCACATTGAAACTGAGCCTAGAAGCAGAGTAAACCTTAAGCCCTATAGGATACCCGAGGCACGTAGGGAAGCCGTATCTGCCGAGGTAAAACGTATGCTTGCTCTGGGGGTAATTGAGGTGTCACAGAGTGAATGGTCCAGCCCAATTGTGCTAATCCCAAAGCCCAATGGAACTTGGAGGTTCTGTAACGATTTCAGAAAGTTGAATGAGATCTCCAAGTTCGATGCGTATCCTATG
Source organism: Lithobates pipiens (assembly GCF_037356315.1). Taxonomy (NCBI): domain Eukaryota; kingdom Metazoa; phylum Chordata; class Amphibia; order Anura; family Ranidae; genus Lithobates; species Lithobates pipiens. The sequence continues at coordinate 377,140,107 of NW_027507764.1, read as the reverse complement.
CCCAGGGTAGATGAGTTGATTGAGAAGTTGGGTAACGCCAGGTACATAACCACCCTCGATCTCACAAAGGGCTATTGGCAGATTCCACTTTCTGACGAGGCTAAAGAGAAAACTGCTTTCTCCACCCCTGATGGGCTATTCCAGTATGTAGTGATGCCGTTCGGGTTACATGGAGCGCCTGCAACTTTCCAGAGGTTGATGGACTTGATTCTGCGACCACATCGTGATTACTCAGCCGCCTACCTCGATGATGTGGTCATTTTTAGCCCTGATTGGGAAAGTCACCTCTGTAAGGTACAGGCCGTGTTGGATGCCATAAGTGATGCGGGGTTGACCATAAATGCCGAGAAGTGTGCTCTAGCCCTAGAAGAGGCCAAATATCTAGGCTACATTATTGGGAGAGGGTTGATTAAGCCACAGCTAAATAAAATTGAGGCAATACAGAATTGGCCTAGACCCCTGACAAGGAAACAGGTTAGAGCTTTCCTGGGTATTACGGGGTATTACCGTAGATTTGTGCCGAACTTTGCCTCAGTTGCTGCTCCACTAACTGACTTGACAAAGGGCGGAAAGACAGCAATGGTCACGTGGACCCCAGAGGCCGAGAAGGCTTTCCAAAGCCTTAAGTCTGCCTTGTGCCAACCACCTGTCTTAGTTACCCCCGATTTCAAACGAGAATTTCTGGTCCAGACAGATGCCTCTAACACAGGCTTAGGTGCAGTACTCTCACAAGTAGTGAATGGTGAGGAGCATCCGGTGACGTACTTGAGTAGAAAATTAACCCCGGCCGAGAAAAATTATGCCATTGTGGAGCGAGAGTGTTTGGCAGTAAAGTGGGCCCTAGAATCGTTAAAGTATTACTTGCTAGGCAGGAAATTCAAGTTGGTGACAGACCATGCCCCCCTAACATGGATGAAGTCAAACAAGGAGAGAAATGCAAGAGTGACTAGATGGTTTCTCTCCCTACAAAACTTTAATTTCACTGTGGAACACAGGCCAGGGAAATTACAGGCAAATGCTGACGCATTGTCGAGGGTAAGTTGTCTGTGGGGACAAAAGGCTCAGCCCTCCGGTCTGAAAAAGAGGGGGGGGATATGTAGACATGTCACTGGAGAAGTGATCGAGGGGGTGTACATCTCACCTAGGTTGCTACACAGTGTGAGATGGTAAATCCAGGATGGATCAGTTTCTCAGCAGCGATATGCTGCTGAGTTGTTATTTAATTTTGCCGGGCCTGGGTTTATATGGAATGGCAGGTAGGTTTGGTAGAGGGACCTGTCATTCCACATCCCCCGATCCAGTTCTGGGTTTGGGATCAGGTGAGCTTGGATCCTAATTAGCCTGGGAAGCTAAAGGCTCTGTAGGGTCTGCAGGTGATTGCTCTAAGCCAGGGAATGAACAATCTGTGTGTTGAAGGAAGCTGCAAGCACAGCCACTGCTGGAGCTAAAACTCACCCTGCGATATCCAGGCGAAAGACGCTGTGTTTGTAAGTGTCAGATAGGTGAGCAGAACCTGTTAGTAAGCGCCCAGCCGGGCTAGGACTTTTATTTTTGTTGTACTTAGAAAGCACGGTGTTGCTGTATATTTTGTTTGCTGGACTGTTTGTACCACGAATAAACGCCAAGATCTGCTTTATAAATTCCAAGTCTGCTGTGAACTGTGTCCAAACACACCCTACCCCGGGAAGATCCCTTACAATATATATATATATATATATGTGTGTGTGTAAATAAAACCTAATACTAATTAACACCATCTATGCTTAAAAGAAGGGGGCAAGGGATCCTAGCTAGTTTCTACTATACAACCAACACTATCTTGTTTAAAAAAAAAAGAAAAATACCTCCTATGGTATTGATTCACATATACAAAAACCCTATATCTAATTTGACTAAAATTAAGACTCCTATCTATTACAGCAGAGGATGTCATTTCATCTGTGCCCAGTCTTGCCACAAAGAGTTAATCCAGCTCTGAGCAATCCTCTTACCTTTCTTCAGTAAGATAAAAACAGACACACAGACAAATGGGTGTCTGTTCTTCCCCCTTGCTGTGAGTGACAGGTGATTTCTTTATCTCATGCACAAGTGTAAGAGAGGCATTCTGTGTACTTCACTTCCCCCCTCCATCCCCCCTCATTTCTTCACTAGCTCTCCAAGGATTGGCTGCTCCACACCTCAGCATGATTGGACATGCTGAAGTCATGTGATGACTTTCCTAGGTCTTGACTGGATGTTAGTGATTATTGGGCATAATCCACGAGACCAGCAGAAGTTCAGTGTAAGAAATATAGATTTCTGGCCAAGGGGAGTGTAGAGGTGGGCGGGGAGTCTACTGACATCACGACTCCACCCACCGAGCCCTGGACAGCAGATCCACTCACAGAATCCGGAGTATTGTAGGGCTATTGTAGGGCTCCAAACAGCTGGGAGATATTTGACAGGTAAGGATACATGCAGGAGGCATGTATATCCTTATAGATAAGCACTATGGAAGATATTTAGAAATGATGAGCGTGGATTTACATCCACTTTAAGGAACAAAAACAAAATGAGAATGTGAGACAGGGATGTTTACCCTTGGAACCTCTGGTTTCCACAGATCTCCGCCTGCTTCCTCTGGATGGAGCCTGGCATTTGTACATAGGAGGCTGTCCGAGCGGATGATTAAACCATCAATGCCTGTTATCTGTAGCCTGAAGGGGTATGTTCTATTAGGATGGTGGCAGCTTGGCTGTGTAGTTAGCCCTCTTACACACTGCCTCTGTAGACATACGCCTGCGGTGCTGATTGGATCTCTACTAGGCCAGTGAGGTGAAGGCTGAAGATGGAGTGCTCTGATCACACTGATCCTACAAGGATTGTGAGCTCTCCGCTATCTGTCGACACACTCGCACTTCATACTGATATATAAAGGCCCCCTGAAGGATACCACCTTGTCAATAGGCTTCGCAGCTTGTCCACCATGGGAGAGCAGCACACTGTCTGATCTGTGCAGGATTAACCCTTTTGTTGCCAGAACTGTTTTTGCACCCATGCTTAAAAAAAAAATCTATTTAGGCCTGAAGATTACATAAACACCCTACGAAAACATTATATATTTTCTGAAAGCATACAATTTCATGAAAATGTGCACTGCATGGTGGCATCATCACACAAATTATTATTCTTTTTTTTAATGTTAAACTTCTGTCAAAAAATTCTTGTAACAAAACTTGGTTTACCTTAAAGACATCATATAACTGCTAAATCTGTGTCTGTAATGCATGTTCAAACCTTAATACCATAAATAATAACGTATTTGATTTTTAGTTTCAGGAGTATATAATGAGTTTGGAAATTGTAGAGAAATGCTTAAATAATGCTATACAACAGGGCTCGACAAAAACCGGGCGCCAGGTGGCATTTGCGACTAGAATTAGCGACCTGGGGCAGCACAGTTGGGGGTATCCTGTCTCGGTGGACCCCCCCGGCGTGATCGCGTCAGGCCGCGCCACCGGCGGCCGGTAATTTAGGCCGCGGCTTTGAGGCCTTCTCCGGTCCTATGGTTCCTTCTGGAATCTGGCGCCCTCTTGTGGTGGCCGTTGGTATGACAACCATCAATGCTAATGGAGCTTCCCCTGCCTATTTTCACTGCCAGCCTATCTCCTTCCCTTTACTTAGAACCCCTAAACATTATATATATTTTTTATTCTAACACCCTAGAGAATACAATGGTGGTAGTTGCAATACTGTCTGTCACACCGTATTTGCGCAGCGGACTTACAAGCGCACATTTTGTGGGAAAAATAATTTATTTAAGAAAAAAATAAAACAGTAAAGTTAGCCTGATTTTTTATTTTTTTTATATTGTGAAAGATAATGTTACGCTGAGTAAATTGATACCCAACGTGTCACGCTTCAAAATTGCGCCCACTCATGGAATGGCGACAAACTTTTACCCTTTAAAATCTCCATAGGGGACGTTTAAAAAATTCTGCAGGTTGCACGTTTTGAGTGACAGAGGAGGTCTAGGGCTAGAGTTATTGCTCTCGCTCTACCGATCACGGCTATACCTCACATGTGTGGTTTGAACACCGCTTTCATATGCGGGCGCTGCTCACATATGCGTTCGCTTCGGCACGCAAGCTTGGCGGGACAGGGCGCGTTTACAAAAATATTTTTTTCTTATTTTAAATTTTATTTTTATTTTTTTTCACTGTTCTTTTAAAAAAAAAAATTGTGTCACTTTTATTCCTATTACAAGGAATGTAAAAATCCCTTGTAATAGAAAAAAGCATGACAGGGACCTCTTATATATGAGATCCGGGGGTCAGAGACCTTACATCTCATATTTACACTATAATGACAATTTTTAAAAAAAATTGTCATTTGGAAAAAATAAATAAATAAAATGTCCCTCTAAGAGCTATGGGCAATCACTAAATATGAATAAAACTAAAACAATTGCAGATGACTAAAACTAAAATGGCATTTTAGTCAAAAGACTAATGCCGTGTACACACGATCGGACTTTCCGCCAACAAAACCGTGGATTTTGGTTTGAAGGTTGTTGGCTCAAAATTGTCTTGCATACACGCAGCCACACAAATGTTGGCCAACAATTCCGAATGTGGAAATGCGGTGACGTACACGATGTACGACGAGCCGAGAAAAGGAAAGTTCAATAGCCAGTGTGGCTCCTCCTGCTTGATTCAGAGCATGCGTCAACTTTTGTGTGACGGACTTGTGTACACACAATCGGACTTTCCAACAACAAAGTTTTGTTCGCGGAAATTTTAAGAACCTGCTAAGAAACACTTGTTAGCGGAAAGTCGGACAGCAAATGTTCAATGGAGCATATACATGGTCAGACTTTCCGACAACAAGCTCACATCCAACGTTTCCCTTCGGAAAATCCGACCATGTGTACGCGGCATAAGACCAAAACGAAATAGAAATTTGCTGCCAAAATTAACACTTATGAACAGATAAAATGGCTTAATAAAATATATGTTAAAATGTATATGGGTGACATGGGCATTAAAGAGGAAGTAAACCCTGATGGGTTTACTTCCTCTTTCATTCCCTGCAAAGGCAAAGTATAAAGTATAAAGTATAATGGACTACTATGCATCGCATAGTAGCCCATTATGTGTCACTTACCTGACACAGGAGCCAGCGATGTCACCGCTGTCCCCTGTAGTCCGGCGCATTCCATCTTTTCGGTGACGTCACTCCCGAGCATGCGCACGGAAGCCGACACGCGTGGCAGCTCCGTTGTTGGAAATGCCGCGCTCAGTGCGCCTGCACGCCGCTGTCTACGGCGCATGCGCCGTAGACAGTGGTGCCTGTCTTCGGGCAAATATCTCCTAAACCGTATAGGTTTAGGAGATATTTGTTGGACCTACAGGTAAGGCTTAATCTAGGCTTACCTGTAGGTCAAAGTGGTTTGTAAGGGTTTACAAGCACTTTAACCCTTATGTCAAAAATAAAATTACATATATAGACAAAGTAACACAATAAAACAAATATATAAAGAATCCATATAGACAACATGGGCATTATTATCTATATATCATATTGGGACAAAATTTGCCTTGAAGTCTAAAAAAAAAATGCCTCAATTTCCCCACCCACACACTGAATGTGGATGGGACTCATAACTTCTCCTGAGTTATTGTACTTTGATAGCAGGGAGAATTCCCTGCTGTCAGAATACACTGATCCACACTGCCAACTATAGCTGACGGCACTGATTGTGTGGAAATTTTCCAACAGACTGGCTGTACAGAAGTCGATTTGACAGAGTAACTTCTGTACAACCAGCCTGCTCATACATGGATCGAAATTCAGCCAGTTCATGCTTAATGTGGATGTAAACCCTCACATATACTCATTGAAGTGAACAGCCTCAGATGATACACAGGGATGAAACAAATCTCCCTACGTACGTTTTACATGTATACCTGCTGTCTTCAGCTTTATATATTCCTTAGAAAGTTCAGATCGTGTTAGGAGATTTTCCTTTCCTGTTCAGCACTGCAGTGAAGCCTAGGCATACAGACAAGACAGCTGATTGGAGGAAACACACACACACACCCTTGTATTTTCAGAACTGTTCCTCCCCAGCATAAATCTCTAGCTGCTTTTATCTCAGTTGACGGATAACTTGTCTGAAGTTATCAGGCTAATAACAGAAGAACAGAGCAGGAGACCGCCACAGGACATAGCGCTTTGAAGAAGGATAAGAAAACATTGCAGATATAAAGTTGTGCTCATAAGTTTACATACCCTGGCAGAATTTATGATTTCTTGGCCATTTTTCAGAGACTGAATAACACAAAAAAACATTTCTTTCACTCATGGTTAGTGTTTGGCTGAAGCCATTTATTATCAATCCACTTTTACTCTTTTTAACCACTTCCCGTCTAAGGTACGTGCCAGGATGTCCTTGACTTTTTGGGGGTATATCTGAATGATGCCTGCAGCTACAGGCATCATTCAGAGATCTGCTTTTTCAGCCGGCGATGCCCTAAGCCATAAGAAACTCCAATACTGTATTTTTGCATAATCTTGTACATCTTTTTTCCTCTTTCAATATATTTCAACATATGTCACTTATATTTCTTGAATAGAAATTTCTCTTGCTCAATGCTCGCCCCTGAGGAAGGAGGTACATTTATACTCCGAAACACATTGGTGCAAGAGTACCATAGTTCACTGTATGTACAGCGTTGACTTCTATTTAAATGTATTTTCTATGTTATATGTTTTTATGATAAACAATAAATTGTTTTTTTTGTACTTTACTATACGGTTTTACTTTGTACGTGCCTGAAAAGTCCACCATTAGGGTTTTTTGTTTTTGTACACCATAAGAATGGGCTTATTTGGCTGTTCTGCCGCTTGATCATTCTTACGGGCGGCGAAAGGGGACGCCCCCCCCCCCCCCGTGATTCTACCGACTCACCGCTTCCATCAGTGAGTTGGAGAACGGATCCGCTGTCCCTGGATGGTGATCATAGAAATTTCCGGCAGACCAGATGGTCGCCGGAGTCTCTATGAACGTTCGGAGGCCAGGCGTGATGTTATGATGTCACGCCCAGCCTCTGCATTCAAACGAATGGCGCCGCCTCAGCTGGGAAGCCGAGATTGTTTTTTTTTTTTGTTTTTTTTTAATTTCAGGCTTCCCAGCCTAGAGGTGAGATGTGGGGTCTTACTGACCCCATATCTCACTGTAAAGAGGACCCATCATGGCATATTCCTATTATAAGGGATGTTTACATTCCTTGTAATAGGAATAAAAGTGATCAAAATTTTTTTTTTTTTAAATGTCAAACTAAAAAAATTAAAAATTAACAAAAAAATTAAAGCGCCCCAGTTCCATGTGGCTTGCATGCAGAAGCAGACACATACATAAGTCCCGCCCACATATGAAAATGGTGTGAAATATGAAAACCACACGTGAGGTATCGCTGCAAACGTTTGAGCGAGAGAAATAATTCTAGCCCTAGACCTCCTCTGTAACTCAAAACATGTAACTAGTCACAAATTTTAAAGCGTCAACTATGGGGATTTTTAAGTATTGAAGTTTGGCGCCATTCCATGAGTGTGTGCGATTTTGAAGCGTGACATGTTAGGTATCTATTTACTCAGCATAACTTCATCTTTCACATTATGCAAAAAAACTGGTCTAACTTGAATTTTTTTTTTAAAGCATGAAACGTGTTAGAAAATTGCTGCGCAAATACCGCGCAAGATAAAAAGTTGTGACCGCCATTGTATTCTCTAGGGTCTTTGCTAAAAAACATATATAATGTTTGGGGATTCTTTGTAATTTTCTAGCAAAAAAATATGAAGTTTACATGTAGGAGAGAAATGTTAGAATTGGCCTGGATGGGAAGTGGTTAAATCATAATGGCAACAGAAACTACCCAAATAACCCTGATCAAATGTGTACATATCCTGGTGATTTTGGTCTTATAACATGCACACAAGTTGACACAAAGGGGGTTGAATGGTTATTAAATGTAATCATGCTCACCTGTGATCTGTTTGCTTGTAATTAGTGTGTATGTGTATAAAAGGCCAATGTTTCTGGACTCCTGACAGAGAGACACTTGCATCTTTCATCCAGTGCTGCACTGACATTTCTGGATTCTGAGTCATGGGGAATGCAAAACAATTGTCAAAAGATCTTGTTGAACTGTATAAAACAGGAAAATGATTTAAAGATATCCAAGGAATTGAGAATGCCAATCAGCAGTGTTCAGACTCTAATCAAGAAGCGGAAAATTATGGGTTCTGTTGAAACCAAACCTCTGTCAGGTAGACCAAATAAAAACTGCCAGGAAAATTGTTGGGGATGCAAACAAAAACCCACAAATAACTTCAGGTGAAATACAGGACTTTCTAAAAAAAAAAACATGTGGTGTGGCTGTTTCAAGATGCACAATAAGGAAAGTAGGTATGAAGGTGGATCGCTGATGTTTTGGGGATGTCTGAACTACAAAGGCATAGGAAATTTGGTCAAAATTGTTGGCAAGATGAATGCAGCATGTTATGAAATATACTGGAAGAACATTTGCATTCATCAGCCAGGAAGCTGTGCATGGGACCTACTTGGACATTTCAACGTAACAATGATCCAATGCACAAGGCCAAGTTGACCTGTCATTGGCTACAGCAGAATAAAGTGAAGGTTCTGTAGTGGCCATCTCAATCTCCTGACCTCAGTATCATTGAGCCACTCTGGGGAGATCTCAAATGTGCAGTTCATGCAAGACAGCCCAAGAATTTACAGGAACTGGAGACTTTTTGCCAAGAGGAATGGGCAGCTTTACCATCTGAAAAAATAAAGAGCCTCATCTACAAATACCACAAAAGACTTCAAGCTGTCATTGATGTTAAAGGGGGCAATACACTGCATTAACCTCTAGAGATCCGCGCTATAGCCGAATGTCGGCTACAGCGCGGACCTGCTTTGCCGGGACTACGTCTATTGACGTTGTCCCGTGCACGAGCGGCCTGCGCGCACCCTGAGGGGTCGATCCCGACCCCTTACCACATGATCAGCTGTCAGCCAATGACAGCTGATCATGTGACACAACAGAGCCAGTAATCTGCTATTTTTCCTCCTCGCGCTGTCAGCGCAAGGAGAAAAAAAAAAGCCGATCACCGGCGGCCGTGATCGGGACATCAGTCCCGATCACGGCCAGCGTATCAGTACCCCTCTGCCCCCTGACAGTGCCACTTATATAATAAAAAAGTGCCCCCCATCAGTGCCACCCACCAGTGCCCACAATCTGCCTCAACAGTGCTGCACCCCAGTAGCACATATCCGTGCCCATCAGTGCCGCCCATCAGTGCCCAGCAGTGCCACCTATCAGAGGCACCTATCAGTGCCCCTTAGTGCCACCCATCTGTGCCACCCATCAGTGCCATCTTATCTGTGCCCATCAGTGCCGCCTCATCTGTGCCCATCAGTACTGCCTTAACTGTGCCTATCAGTGCCCACCAGTGCAGCCTATCAGTGCCCACCAGTGCCACATCATCAGCGCATTTCAATGAAGGAGAAAAATGACCTGTTTGCAAAATTTTATAACAAACTATGAAACATGGTTTTTTTTTTATTTATTTTTTTTGCATTTTTTTTGTTTGTTTAGCAAAAAATAAAACTCCCAGCTGTAACTAAATACCACCAAAAGAAAGCTCTATTTGTGGGAAAAAAATGATAAAAATTTCATTTGGATACAGTGTTGTATGACCGCGCAATTGTCATTCAAAGTGCATCAGCGCTGAAAGCTGAAAATTGGTCTGGGCAGGAGGGGGGTTTAAGTGCCCAGTAAGCAAGTGGTTAAGAACTGGGGTATGTAAACTTTTGATCAGGGTCATTTGTGTAGTTTATGTTGCCATTATGGTTTAACCACTTGCCTACTGGGCACTTAAACCCCCCTCCTGCCCAGACCAATTTTCAGCTTTCGGTGCTCTCACACTTTGAATGACAATTACTCAGTCATGTAATACTGTACCCAAATAAATTTTTTGTCCTTTTTTCATACAAATAGAGCTTTCTTTTATTGGTATTTGATCACCTCAGGGTTTTTTATTTTTTGCGCTATAAATGAAAAAAGACTGAAAATTTTGAAAAAAAATTTTTTTTCTTTGTTTCTGTGATAGCATTTTTAATTTTTCTTCATGAATTTTGGCCACAATTTATACTGCTACATATCTATGGTAAAAATAACCCAAATTAGAGGATATTATTTGGTCTTTGTGAAAGTTAGAGAGTCTACAAGCTGTGATGGAAATAAAAAATTGATCACACCTGATCACAAATTGATCACACCTGATGTACTGGTGGCCGATCTCATTTCTTGCGACCTGAACAAGCCAGGAAAGTACAAATACCCCCCCAAATAACCCCGTTTTTGAAAGTAGACATTCCAATGTATTTAGTAAGAGGCATGGTGAGGTTTCTGATGTCATTTTTTTCCCACAATTCTTTGCAAAATGAAGATTTTTTTTTTTTTTACACAAAATTGTCATTGTAATAGGTTATTTCTCTCACATGGCATATGTATACCACAAATAACTCCACAAAATACATTCTGCTGCTCCTCCTGAGTATTATGATACCACATGTGTGGGACTTTTTTACAGCCTGGCCACATAGAGAGGCCCAACATGCAGGGAGCACCATCACGTGTTCTAGGAGCATCAATTACACATCTAACTTGTTGAGTACCTATTACACTTTTGAAGGCCCTGGAACACCAGGACAATGACACGTGGCACTGATGACAGCTTGCATTGATGGCACATGACACTAATGACACTTCACTCCCGCTGCAGCATGGAAGCTCTCCCTCCTCACACGCTGTCTCTGTGTGAGGAGGGAGAGTCGGCGATGAGAGATAATCAATGTTTACATATGAGATTACCTCTCATTGGACATGCCGATTGAGTGCTAAATGACTGCTGTGATTGGCCATTTAGCACAATCTGTGATTGGCTGTGTCCAGGGGACACGGGCAACACAGAAATTCCCTGATGTGTGCCCACGGCGGCGAGCAGAGGGGAAGTAAACAGGAGGACGTCCAGGGACGCCCTCCTGGCAATTGGCGTCCGCACTGTAGATGTCTTTGGTCTATAGCGTGGGCGCGAAGTGGTTAAAAAGAGTAAACACAGTTGATCGATAATAATAAATGGCTTCAGCCAAACACTAACCATGAGAGAAAGGAAAAGTTTTTGTGTTATCATTCATATTCTATAAAAAATGGCCAAGAAATCATAAATTCTGCCAGGGTATGTAAACTTATGAGCACAACTGTATGTGCATAGCTCAAATTTCATGAATCGGGCTTACATCTACTTTTATCAACTAATTTTGATCCATGTATAGTTGACTTAAGAAACTGAACCATTAAAATAGAAGTATGGGGTTCCCCCCCCCCCCATCATACTAATCTAGGCGGATGCAGCATCGGTCCGATGCTTCTGTCACCCTGGCGCCTGTACATCGTTGATGTCTCGGTTCTCACAGCTCCCCTAGCAGAGAACTACTGACTGTCAATCTGCATCTCTCCGACCTGCTCCTCCACGCTCGCTGGAGTGCTGAGCTGGAGAGGGCGGAACGGCTGTCTCAGGCTCTCAGCGGCTCGCTGAGAGGCTGAGACGAGTGTCAGTCCAGGCACCTGGTGGATTCCAACTTCCATTGTCATAATGACGCGGTGCCTGGGCTGATTCCTGTGACGCTAGCAGAGAGCGGACTTCAGTCGATTCTCTGCTGAAAATGGGTCACAGGAGTGTAAAATGAATTGCATTCCTGTGACCCATAGGAGACTTTTAAAACATACAAAGAACATGCTACAAAAGAGATTTAAATAAATTTTAAGGATCAGAGGTCTGACCCTGTTCAGACATATGTATCATTGTAAATCCCACTGATAATCTGATGCCTATCCCTAATTTCACTTTGCCACCAACCTCTCCAGTGCTCCATTGGAGACTGCCACATCCCTGAAAATCCTATGCACGTGCTGATATTCTGTAACTTGGTATATACCCAGGGCTAGGTTTACACCTTCACATCCTGTGCGCCAGTGCTCATATGTGTGTGTATATATATATATATATATATATATATATATATATATATATATATATATATATATATATATATATATATATATATATATATATATATAATGCATGTATGTGTGTGTATCTAATATATATTTATTTTAGGGCTGGGAAAATGAAAGATTAATTCCTTGATTAATTGTTAATGTTTCTGATCGATCAAAATTCTTTTCATCGGGACTCACCTCTCCGCCCGCTTCCAGGTCTTCAGGGAGTTCCGTCGGAGATCCGGTGATGTCACAGACATCGACATCACCGGACTCTTCCACCCTTCCCCAAGTGCCTCCATCTGCTAACGAAGGGAAGGGGGGAGGAGTCCGATGGCATTGATGTCCATGACGTCCCCAGACAGCCTGGACAGTGATGGTAAATATGGATGTGGTTAACTAGGATCATTCAGTGAGCTAAGTGTAGGCAAATTTGATAACCTCTGTTTTTAACATTGTTGTAAAAAAAAAAAAAACAAAATGTAAACACTCTAGTATGTCTGAGTGACTGGCTAAAGTGATGCCTACTTGCCTACTAACTGACATTCAACCTAGTGACTTACAGTCAATATAATAGATACGTTTTATAATTAAAGTTAAACGAACTTTCTAAGTTTTTCTTAACGTTTAATAATAAAAATACAGTTTGAATTTAAAATGTTTTTGTGTGAACTGTTAATTTAAGTCATGGATTGTGGAAACAAACTAGTGTCAGATGATTGTATATCGTGTATATCATATTTACCACTGACTAATGCAGAGTTGCAATACAAGGAGATCAACTAAAAGTAGTTGCATCTGTATGTGCGTTATAATTAAAATAGTAGATTAAAACGATTTTATATATGTATATACACACAATATCTCACAAAAGTGAGTACACCCCTCTAATTTTTGTAAATATTTTATTATATCTTTTCATGTGACAACACTGAAGAAATGACACTTTGATACAATATAAAGTAGTGAGTGTACAGCTTGTATGACAGCGTCAATTTGCTGTCCCCTCAAAATAACTCAACACTCAGCCATTAATGTCTAAATCGCTGGCAACAAACGTGAGTACACCCCTAGGTGAAAATGCCCAAGTTGGGCCCAAAATGTCAGTATTTTTATTTGCCAGCACTGCCTTAACCTTCTTGGGCATGGAGTTCACCAGAGCTTCAAAGGTTGCCACTGGAATCCTCTTCCACTCCTCTATGACTACATCACAGAGCTGGTGGATGTTAGAGACTTTGCTCTCATCCACCTTCCATTTGAGGATGCCCCACAGATGCTCAATAGGGTTTAGGTCTGTAGACATGCTTTGCCAGTCCATCACCTTTACCCTCAGCTTCTTTAGCAAGGCAGTGGTCATCTTGGAGGTGTGTTTGGGGTCATTATCATGTTGGAATACTGCCCTGTGGCCCAGGCTCCGAAGGGAGAGAATCATGCTCTGCTTCAGTATGTCACAGTACATGTTGGCATTCATAGTTCCCTCAATAAACTGTAGCTCCCCAGTGCAGGCAGCACTCATGCAGCCCCAGACCATGCCACTCCCACCACCATGCTTGACTGTAGGCAAGACACACTTGTCTTTGTAATCCTCACCTGGTTTCCGCCACACATGCTTGACACCATCTGAAGCAAATATGTTTATCTTGGTCTCATCACACCACAGGACATGGCTCCAGTAATCTATGTCCTTAGTCTGCTTGTCTTCAGCAAACTGTTTGCGAGCTTTCTTGTGCATAATCTTTAGAAGAGGCTTCCTTCTGGGATGGCAGCCATGCAGACCATGCAGAGTGTGTTGTGCCGTCTGAGCACTGACAGGCTGACTCCCCTACCCCTTCAAATTCTGCAGCAATGCTGGCAGCACTAATATGTCTATTTCCAAAGACAACTTCTGGGTATGACACTGAGTACATGCACTCAACTTCTTTGGTCGACCATGGCGAGGCCTGTTCTGAGTGGGGCCTGTCCTGTAAATCCACTGTATGGTCTTGGCCACTGTGCTGCAGCTCAGTTTCAGGGTCTTGGCAATCTTCTTATAGCCTAGGCCATCTTTATGTAGAGCAACAATTCTTTTTTTCATATCCTCAGAACGTTCTTTGCCATGAGGTGCCATGTTGAACTTCCGGTGATCAGTATGAGAGAGTGAGAGCGATAACACCAAATTTAACACACCTGCTCCCCATTCACACCCAAAACCTTGCAACACTAACAAGTCACATGCCACTGGGGAGGGAAAATGGCCAATTGGACCCAGTTTGGACATTTTCACTTAGGGGTGTACTCACTTTTGTTGCCAGTGGTTTAGACATTAATGGCTGTGTTGAATTATTTTGAGGGGACAGCAAATTTACACAAGCTTATTGTTATACAAGCTGTACACTACTTTACATTGTAGCAAGGTGTCATTTCTTCAGTGTTGTCACATGAAAAGATATAATAAAATATTTACAAAAATGTTAGGGGTGTACTCACTTTTGTGTGTGTGTGTGTGTATATAATATACACACACACACTCCCCTTGCCTTCAGGTTCAAGGGAGTGGACCCTAAAACAGGAAAAGGGTACCCAGTCCTTCAAGATCCTCAAGTGACAGTAACCCGCCGTGATGGGTGAAGATTGGGCTCTTAGATTCTAAGGTTGCCCTGTGCCTGGATGGGTAGGGGAAATCCCCCCCTAATTACTTATTGTGGGTTGCCCCATGTGTGTAACAATCTGTCAATCTTGCTAAGGCAGAACACCTGTGTAGCAGTGACCCCAGGGAGTTTGGGCTAGCTGCTGGTGTTTGAATTGGAGTACCTTTTTCCTGTTTTCTTTTGCTGTTTTATCTTCTGGAGAGTCCGCACACATAGGTGCTCCATTGCGCAGCTTGGTTCACCATGGCGCACATGCATTTGCCAGAGTGCATGATCGTTCATGGCTACTGGGCAGCCTTGGTGCACGTGGCTTGCCACACAGTATGTTGTGTGTACACTGAGCCGTTCATGCGCCGTAGCTCTAAGATGGCGCACAAGGATTAGTTTGTGTGTGTACACAGCCACATGTGTCTGCTGTGATGGCGCACGAATGCACAGAGCGTCACAGCCATCTTATTTAAACAGTAAATGGTGCTTCTAGAGGACAGCTGTGGGACGCAGAGTAGGCTCTGTATCATTCACTTTATAGCAACTCGTTGTTCCTTAACCAGATCACGTGAGTCACCAGGTGTTGGTTGGCAGGCTAAGTTGCTTGGCAAGATTGTTACATAGGGGCTTGGTGATCCCTATTAATGAGTCTACCTTTTGGGGTAACATGCTAAACCCAGGTACTCCCTTTTTGTGGCTTGCAACGTCTTCAAAAAATAGGAGCGGGGTTAACACTACAGGGAAGGGCACACCTATGTTGCCCAGTTGTAACCCTAGTGTTGTATCCCCTGAGAGACCAGAGGCTTCCGGGCAATCCACTGCATCTGGCTAGTATTGTGCCTACAGTCAACACTGCTGCTTCACCCGTAATCACAAGGGATGAATTGTCCTCAGCCCTAGCCAGGTTAGAGCACAGGATTGCTGGCATAATTGTCTCCATCCGGCAGGGTGGCAAGAAGCATGACAGATCCCCCTCCCCTGAGCTTTCTAATTTGGAGCAGGAATGGGTTGAGGAAAGGGGAAGAGCTAGATGCTAAGGACTTAGGAGATGGCCCGACTGCTTCTGAGGAGTCTGGGCCAGAAGATGTCCAGTTGGTATCAGCCTCTCAGTCACAGAGGCTTTTGATCCAGACTCTTACCGGGTTGCCTTTGTTACCTCCTGCAGAGGATGTGCACAGTGTGCAGGGACCGCCCTGTCATCTAAGGCTCAGCTGAGATAAACGGAGCGATCCCCGCTGAGCAAGCGGCTCATCACGGGGCGGATCATTACGGATCCGTCCCGCGTGAAAGGGGCCTTACAAATAAAAGTGTAAAAAAAAAAAAAAACAGAAGACCCCATTTTTTATCAAAAAAAGAGTATGTGTCACTACCTATTGCTATCATGGGGATATTTACATTCCCTGAGATAACAATAAAAATTATTTAAAAAAAATAATGAAAGGAACAGTTTAAAAATAAAATCAAAAATCAAAATAAATAATAACAAAAAAAGCATTCCTGTCCCCCCGTGCTCACGCGCAAAGGTGAACGCAAGCGTCGGTCTGGTGTCATATGTAAATAGCAATTGCACCATGCATGTAAGGTGTCACTGCGAAGGTCAGATCGAGGGCAGTCATTTTCCTCTGTAAATCTAAAATGGTAACCTGTAAAGGCGTTTGTGCACAATTTTAAAGTATGTCGTGTTTGGTATCCATGTACTCAGCATAAGATCATCTTTTTGATTTCATCAAACATTTGAGCAATATAGTGTGTTTTAGTGCATTAACCCTTTCATGACTAAGCCTATTTTTGGCATTTGGTGTTTACAAGTTAAAATACATATTTTTTGCTAGAAAATTACTTGGAACCCACAAACATTATATATATTTTTTAGCAGAGACTCTAGAGAATAAAACAGCGATTGTTGCAATATTTTATGTCACACGGTATTTGCGCAGCGGTGTTTTAAACGTAACTTTTTGTGAAAAGGGACACTTTCATGAATTAAAAAAAAAACGAAACGCTAAAATTAGCCCAATTTTTTTGCATAATGTGAAAGAAAATGTTACGCCGAATAAATAGATACCAAACATGTCACACTTTATAATTGCACGCACTCGTGGAATGACAAACTACGGTACCTAAAATTCTCGATAGGCGGCGCTTTACGGTTACCAGGTTAGAGTTACAGAGGAAGTCTAGTGCTAGAATTACTGCTCTCGCTCTGACGATCGCGGCGATACCTCACATGTGTGATTTGAACACCGTTTACATATGCGAGCGCGACTTCCCTATGTGTTTTCTTTGCTTCGCGGGGACGGCGGGCGCTTTAAAAATTTTTTTATTTATTTATTTTATTTATTTTAAAATTAATAAATAGTTTAAAAAAAAATACATTTTGTTCACTTTTATTGCTGTCACAAGGAATGTAAACATCCCTTGTGACAGTAATAGATGGTGACAGGTACTCACTCTAAAGTATTCAGATCGCTGAAAACGGCGATTCTGAATACTGTATATTTTTTTAAAACCGGCGCCATTGGCAGCCGAGTTAACGGAAAGTGACGTCATGACGTCGCTTCCGTGTTTACTATTAGGAGACTGGAATGAAGCCGATTACGTCTTCATTCCAGTCCCTCCCTAGTCGCTGGAAGCAGCGGAAGTGAGATCGGTGCTCCTGATTGAACGGGAGAACCTGTAAGAGAGGCGGGAGGGGGGACGTCCCCTCCTGCTCCTCCGGCATAACAGCCGAGCGGCTTTTAGCCGCATCGGTTGTTATAGCTGTATAGCCGATCGCCCACTCTGCAAAACGGTACCGGGATGATGCCTGCAGGTGCGGGCATCATCCCAGTATAACCCTCGGAAGCCGAGTACGCACATCTGCGTACGCTCGGCAGGAAGGGGTTAAAATTAAAAAAGTGTGTTTTTTCCCAAAAAATTGCCTTTGAAAAATCGTGTGAAAATTTTTTTTGCAACAGCCACCATTTTAATCTGTAAGGCCTTTGCTTTAAAAAAAATATATAATGTTTGGGGGTTTAAAGTAATTTTCTTAAAAATATTTTTTCATGTAAACAAAAAGTGTCACAAAGGGCATTGTCTTCTAATTGGTTAGAAGAGTGGGTCATGTGTGACATAAGCTTCTAAATGTTGTGCATAAAATGCCAGGACAGTTCAAAGCCCCTACAAATGACCCCTTTTTGGAAAGTAGACACCCCAAGCGATTTGCTGAGAGGCATGTTGAGTATTTTGCAGATCTCCTTCATTTTTGAAAATGAAGAAAAAAGAAAAATGTATTTTTTTTTATTTTTTATTTGGCATAGTTATATGTGGAATTACACCCCAAAATACATTCTGCTGCTTCTCCGGAGTACAGGGATACCTCATGTGTGAGACATTTTTGGAGCCTAGTCGCGTACAGGACCCCTAAAACCAAGCACCGCCTTCAAGCTTTCTAAAGGCGTAAAATTGTGATTTTACTCCTCACTACCTATCGCAGTTTTATGGAGGCCCTGAAATGTCTAGATGTGTTATGTGTGACACAAGCTTCTAAATGTTGTGCCTAAAATGCCAGGACAATTCAAAACCCTTCCAAATGACCCCTTTTTGGAAAGTAGACACCCCAAGCTATTTGAGAAACTTATGGCAAAATATAAAATATTCCATGGACTCAGAATGCCTCTCAGCAAATAGCTTGAAGTGTCTTTGTTTCAAAATGGGGTCTTTTGGGGGTTGTGCTATCGTGTATTTTCATGGCCTCCGAAACTGTCATAGGTAGTGAGGAAGGGAAATCACAATTTTACGCCCTTAGAAAGACTGAAGGTGCTGATTGGTTTTAGGGGTCCTGTACACAGTTAGGCTCCCAAAAAGTCTTACGCATGTGGAATCCCCCTACTCGCGAGAAGTAGCAGAATGTATTTTGGGGTTTAATTTCACATATGTCCATGGCAAGTTTGAGCAATAGATCATTTAGTGACAACTTTGTGCAAAAAAATAAAATAAAAATTATTTTCCCGCAACTTGTGGCAAAATATAAAATATTTCATGGAAATAAAAAGTCTCACACATGAGGTATCCCCATGCTCAGGAGAAGTGGCAGAATGTATGTTGGGGAGTAATTCCACATATAACCATATCATGTGTCAGCAATATATCATTTAGTGAAAATCTTGTGTAATTATTTATTTTTGATTTTTTTGGCATTTTTCAATCACTTCTGACAAAACATAAAATATTCAACATGCCTCTCAGCAATTTCCTTGGGGTGTCTGCTTTCCAAAATGGGGTGATTTGGGGGCTTTGTACCGCCCTACCATTTTAGCACCTCAAGAAATGAGATAGGCAGTCATAAACTAAAAGCTGCGTAAATTCCAGAAAATGTACCCTAGTTTGTAGATGCTATAACTTTTGCGCAAACCAATAAATAAACGCTCATTGAATTTTACCAAAGACATGTGGCTGAATACATTTTGGCTTAACTTTATGACTGAAATTGAGCTTATTGATTTTTTTTTTTATAACAAAAAGTAGAAAATATGATTGTTTTTCAAAATTTTTGTTCTTTTTCTGTTTATATTGCAAAAAAGAAAAATCGCAGAGGCAATCAAATACCATCAACAGAAACCTCTATTTGTGGGGAAAAAGGACACAAATGTATTTTCTTACATCAGGGAACACAGAGCCATAGTAATAACTATGTGGGTTATATCGGCGTATCAGGTGCTGGACACTGGCATGCCCCTTAAGGCGTGTACTTCCACCATATAACCCCTCCTATTACTGGGAGTCCTCAGTTTTTTTCTCCAGTGTCTAAGGTGTTGGGCACGTGTAAGGATGTGTTTGTACTGAGCTCCATTGGCAGTAATCCTTGATGAGAGCCAGTCATCCTGACCGACCCCGTTCTGATGTCTCCATAATGGACTAAATGAATGGTACCCGGGCCTCGTCATCCGAAGACATGAGGTTTTGCTTTGAGAGCTGGGCCCTGGGATCCAGTACTTTTTGGTAGTAAGGCCAATTAAAGTTTACTGGCAGGGTGCTGTCGCAGGTCCAGGATTGTGGGTCAAATTCAGTGTTCCCTAGTTCCTGAAGGTTTCCTTTAAGGTCTCAGAGCCTACCGTGAAGAGCGAAGATTGTTTTTTTTATCTCTGATAAAACCCTGCTGCGAGGATAAGGTAGGGGACATTTTCTCAGGAATCTCTCCTTCCATGTATTGTGTTGTCATGTCATGTCTATGTGTCACCACTGGAGGCTGTATTGAGCACTCACCATTCTGACGCTGTAAACAGCAGAAGCTCCACTCTCCTCTCCTTCTAAGCCAGCTCAGACCCTCGGGTAAGAGAAAGGGGGGTCTGATCACTTTTTGTGAAAAAAAAGAATGTTTTTGGCAGGCCGCGGCTGCTCGCTGAAGCGGAGGATTTATCTCCCCTCGCCATGATGCAGGACGCTCGCGCGGGAGACTTCGCTTCCTTTTTTTAAAGAGGAAGAGGGGGGAAGGGCTAATGATATTCCATGCAGGGGGTGTGGCTAACGGTCTCAAACGCCGGCTACACGTGCAGGAAGCATTGTAAAGCCCTGTGAGAGAAGCTGCTGCCTGGCGGTGGAGGGACAGAGCAGAGTGGTTGCTGGCCAGGTTTGGTGATGCAGGCATTTCCCTTTTTGACAACATTGTACTGCACAGCTAGGGTTAATAGCAGTTTGTACTGTACTATATCCTAGCAAAGTATTACATTCTTTTGCTGGTAGTGCCTCTGCTTTGTACTGTAAGCTATGAGTGGCAAAGGGGACAGGAACTCCTCTAAGGGTTCTAAGGGGTTAATGGTATACAACAAACTAAAAACCCTTCCAAAAGAATGTCATCCTCTCCTGTGAGGTATACGGCCAGTCAGATGAGCCGTCAAGGGTAGAATACTTCTGTTAATGTGTATTTCATATAAACAGGTTTTTTTCTTCTACCATTTAAAAGATTATTGCTATGATGTCTCTCCATAGTAAGAATAAACATAGCAGATTCCCATCTAGTCCTCAGGCTCCTTTTGTTGAGGTGCAGGAGGCTGGGGATCAGGTAGATCTTCCCAAATATGGGAAGATACTTATTTTTCCTCTTTGGAGGATCCTAACAGGGAGGGAGTAGCCGCACAAGTCAGGTGTTTGTTTATTCCCTTACTTACCCTTTTGTTGCCTGCAGCACAGGCTCAGGTTCCAGTTATTAATGCTGCAATCACCTCAGTGAGCAGAGTCCAGCCCAGTCCAGTGGATAATGCACTGCTGTTAAAGTATCCAGCAAGTTAAAGTTGGATTTTCTTTTTAAAGACAGGATGTCTTTTGCAGTTCTTGCTGTAATTGGAGTGTCTCAGTCCATTAACCCTTTAACGTCTGCTCCACTGTTTTAGTGGAGCACATTTTAAACACGCCAATGCATTGGAAGATGTGGACTCCAAAGGGTTAAGGAACAGTTGTGAGATACCTGAAAATTCTCCCTGATCAGCAGGCCCGGCAAGGGGCTGGTGTATTTGACACACTGTGTCTCACAGATGCTATGAAGGACTTGATCGTTTAAGCCTTATGGCTTATACTTGGACTAGTGCATTCTTGCAGAGGTCCGTGGCTGAAATATTGATGAGCCGAAGCACCATGTGAAAACCCTTAGCCAGTTTGTGTCCCTTCCTGGGGTATGGCTATTTAGAGTGGATAAATACATCCAAAAGGTGTAAAGCTCTCTTTACCAGTAAAATGAGGTTAAGCATGTCTCCTTTAATCGTGCAGCCTCTCCTATGCCCAGGGCATCGGCCTTTAGGCAGTCTCAACGGCCTCAATCGTCAGGTTCAGGAGAAAGTTCCCATGGGCAGCACCAGGATCTTGGGGGCAGAGAGCTCATAAAGCAGAATGCTAAAGCCTTCTCATGAAGGAGCACCCCCACTCGTTTGGGTGAGGGGAAAGGTCCTGCGATTCTCAAGGTCTGACAGGAACAATGTTAAGAGGAGAGGGATTTCTGCGATTTTTAAAAAAAAATTCTCTAGTTTACATCTAGAGTTCCAAGAGCATGGATGGCTCAGTCGGCTTTCAATCTGAGGGTCCGGGGTTCGGGTCCCTGTTTGGGTGCTGCCTGTGAGGTCCTTGGGGCTGTCTTTATGCAAGAGTGTCCATCTCCCCAGAGAATGCTCCTAAGGTTCCAGAAAAAAAAAGAAAAGAGATGTCTCTCTTTCTGGCCTCTGGTTCAGCTGTTATCCCAGTCGGTGATAGCAGAGATTCCCTTAGTGGAACAGGGGGTTTTGGCTCAAACCTTTTAAGGTCCCAGAGCCAAACAGGGAGGTAAGACCTATTCTAGATCTCTGAGATCTGAATCGGCACTTAAACATCCGATCCTTTCATAATTCGATCGGCTGTGTCCATCCTGCAAGGAGGGGAGTTGCATATCTCAATGTGCCAAAGTTTCCCACTTACCAGAAATCTCTGCGGTTCGAAATATAAAATTATTTTTTTCAGTTGTGGCACTGCTATTTGGCTTATCCACAGCACCACGAGTGTTCTGAAAGATTCTGGCACCTCCTTTAGCTGGGTTAAGGGCTCAAGGCATAATGGTCCTAACCTATTAGAAGATCTACTTTTAATAGATCATTCAGGCTCAGGTCTAAAACCAGAGTCTGATCTCAGCTGTAGATATCTGAAATCTCTAGGTGGGATTCTCAGCCTAGGAAGATTCTCCTTAAAACCATAAAGGATGTTACTTGGGGGCTGGTTATAGATACCATACAGAAGAAGGTATTTTTACCGCAGACGAGAATCGGTTCCATGGTAGGACTAATTCAACTTATCAGGATAAAGGAAAATTCCATTATTCGGCTGCAGGAGATTTTTAGGGTAAATGGTGGCCGCCTTTAGGGCCGTCCCTTATGCGCAGTTTTATTCAAAGACTGCTTCAAGACACCATCTTGCCAATACGCTTGACTCCCGACATAGGTCAGAGCCTAAATTGGTGTTTGTTATCCAGCAAGAGGGAAAATCTTTATCCTGGAAGGTGGTAACTACAGATGCCAGCCTTCAAGTCTGGGGGGTAGCCCTTGGAAGAAGATTCTGTCCAGGGGAGATGGTCCAGGTTAGAGGACCTTGTCTATCAACTTTTTGGAAGTTTCAGGCAGTACATCTGGGCCTAGAATTTGGGCGGTCAGACTACGGGACTGTCCTGACAGGATTCAGTCTGACAGGGCCACGGCAGTGGCTTACATCGATCACGAGGGGAGGCACGAGAAGTCGTGCAGCCCAAAAAAGAGGTGAATAATGTTCTAGCTTTGACAGAACACAACATTCCTTGCCTATCGGCAATTCTAATTTTTCAGGCGTACTACTTATTTCCGGGAGAATGATCTCTTCACCCCGACATCTTTCTAGCAGTATGTCAGATGGGGTACTCCGGAGATGTACCTATTCGTGTCCAGATTCATTAATAAGGTTGACAACTTTATGTTGAACAAGGAGTCTGCTGGCAGGCGGAACAGACGCATTAGTCTTCCCAGGGGATCAGTTTTCACTGATCTATGCATTTCCTCCAGTTCTGCTACTTCCGCGCCTTCTCTGCAGGTTTAAGCAGGAACAAGAGGAGGTGATTCTGGTGGCCCCAGCCAGGTTCCAGAAGATCTTAATTTATCATGATCATAAAGATGGCAGTAGGAGTCCATTATAGCCAGACCTTCTTGCACATGGTCCAGTATTTCATCCTACCTTACGGACAAAGAGTTTAACAGGTTTGACTGTTGAATCCCACTCTATAGAAGATTGTGGGTGATCTCCTTCGGGTAGTGTCTACTTTGACTAAGGCCAGGAAGCCGGCTTCCAGAATCACTTACTTTAGAATCTGGAAGGCATAGTTTTCTTGGTATGGATCCAGGGGTTGGCACCTCAGGAAGTATGTCAATAGGCAGGATTCCTGATTCCTGCATTTGGGATCTGAAATGAAGCTGGCCTTAACTTCTATCATGAACCAGATCCAGGCTTTGCCAGTGTCTTTTCCTATGGCCTCTTGCTTCCCACTCTTGGTGCGTAGATTATTGAGGGGGTAACGCGGTTTATTCCCCCTATCAAGTCACCTCTAAATCCTTAGGATTTAAAATTGGTCTTATCGGCTTTGTTAAATCAGCCGTTTGAACCTGACGAGAGATTCCCTTGGTTCTTTGACAAGAAGGATAATCTTTTCTGCTTGCCATTTCTTCTCCTGAAAAGTATCAGAACTAACGGCTCTGTCTTGTAAGAGCCATATTTCATCATGCATAAGGACGAGGTGGTTTTATGTCCTCATCCTGAATTCTTAGCAAAAGTGGTAACAGATTTTCATTTAAACCAAGATATTATTCTTCCTTCTTTTTCCCCCAGAGCCTTATCTGGGGAAGAGAAAGAACTACATTCTCTTGATGTAGTAAGAGCGATCAGAGTCTATTTAAAGGCGACCGCTCAAGTTAGCAAAACACAGGTTTTGTGTGTACTGCCATGGGGTCCAAGATATGGACAGGCAGCATCAAGATCCACTATTTTCCAAATGGATTTGTCAAGTGATTGTTCAAGCTTCGGCTTAAAGAAGAAAATTCTTCCTTCTCATATTAAGAGCACACTCATCCGGGGCGATTAGTGCCTCTTGGACGGTGCATCATCAGGCCTCTATGGCTCGGATCTGTAAGGCCGCGACTTGGTCTACGGTTCATACGTTTATCCGATTTTATCAAATCGATATTAAAGGTCATGAGGATATTGCCATTGAGCACAACATACACTGCAGGTTGCAGTATGAGTCCTCTGGCCTCCTGTTGTTCTGTCTTCCCCCCTTCAGTTGCCATTGCTATGGGACATCCCACATGCGGTGATCTCAGCGGGGGGCTTCGATAGTTTCAAAAAACTATTAGATAAGCACCTGAATTTCCGCAGCATACAGGGATATACTATGTAATACTGACATATAATCACACACATAGGTTGGACTTCATAGACTTGTGTTTTTCAACCTCACCTACTGTGTAACTATGTAACTGGTGTGGCAGTGGTTAGGAACACTATGACTGGTGTGGTGGCACTATGAGTGGGCTGCGGTGATTAGAGATACTGACTGGCGACATTGTACTGCCGTGGCATTGATCAGAGACAATGGCTGGTGGCACTGACGTACAGTGACATTAGAGCAGCCTGCCATTGTACATAATCTCACCATAGCAGTACAATGCCACCTTAGTGACACTGCACAGCTCAGGTGACAGTGTAAAAAAAAAAAAAAAAAAATATATATATATATATATATATTTTTTTTTTTTTTTTTTTTTCTGTATTATTATTATTTTTTACACATATTGTCACCATAATGACACTGTACTGCTCTGTGGGGGTGATCAGGATTTTTTTTTTTTAACACTGATTCTCACTGTATAAGCAATCATTGCTGTCTGTGTTTGGCATTATTTATGATGCCATTGTTTACTACTATTTGATTGCTGTAAATGGCCACAGCTATCACATGGCACAGGGCTGCTGTGATTGGCCCTGTGCCATGTGATCATTATGACCAATCACAATAGTAAACAATGGTGTCATGAATGACAACAGTTGTTTACTATTGCTTATTGTGATAAGTGGCATCAATAATCTAGTACAGGGTCAATCACAATGGTCCTGTATCTCAATCAGTCATCTGCTGTGCCCGGTTTGTACACTGGCATGGATGGGAGCTAGTTAAATAAAAAAAGATGAAAGCTGAACTCCAGGTATGATCTTTATTGTATCCTTATATTGATCCAGCTTGGATCAATGTAATTATGCAAATCTCATACCCAAGGAGCTTCCCCTCTGCACCCTGACCACAGAGGCTTGCTTGCTTAGCGCTGCCGCCATTCATGCAACAAGTTTTTTTTTTTTCTTAATTAATACAAAGCGTTCTCTGATTGGATAAGGTGGAGAGAAAGGGGTGGTAATGAGACAATCTCCACCCAGGTTAATCAGAGAACTTGTATACACTGAAAAAAAACAAAAAAAAACAGGTGTTCTGCGAATGGTGACAGAGCTGAGCAAGTGATCCAACATCCAACCACCACCCCCCCCCCCCCGTAGTGATTGTGAATGGGGAAAGCAGCTTTGCACAGGACCCCGAAAGAACGTGGATAACAATGTATATTTACATATTTGTGCATAATAAAAGTCATGCCTGGAGTTTAGCTTGAAATATGAAAAAAAAAAAAAGAAAATTGCAGGGTTGGCTTGCATTAGTTGTGTTTTACGTATGTATATGAAGAAGCCGTAAATTATAGGATAGTTGTTCTGAACAAATGGCAGGCATATCAATGTAGCTTTTTTTTTTTTTAAGGAAAGTGATCATTTCAGCCTATGGGACTTCCTCTGCATTATTGTGAAACTTGTTTTTCTTATATGACACACTTACAAACTCCAAATTTCCTATCTTAAAGTGGTTCTAAAGCCTTAAGGTTTTTTTTTCTACCTTACATTGGTAGTAAACTGCCCCTCAGCCCCCCCCCCCCCCCCAATAAAATATTGGGCCCCCTGCAGCATAATGTTCTAGTATTTCACCCATACTAGCACATTATAACAGATACCTGCACACTGAGCCCTTCAGCGCAGTGCTGTGACGGCCCTAGGGCGCTTCCATCTTCACCCGGTTTTCCTGTGCTGTACCTTCAAGGCATGAAGCCTTAAAGGTATGGCACGGGTATACCGACCCTTCATAACACATGTGCCGATGACATCATCGGCTGCATGCCATGTAAATATCTTCTAAGCAGTGCAGGTTTAGGAGATATTCACTGTACCTACAGTATCTACTGCCTTATTATAGGCTTACCTTTAGGTACAAGTTAAAAAGTGGATGTTACTTCCACTTTAATGCATACTATGCATTAGGGTAAAAAACCTTGCGTGCCATAGGATTCCCCCCAGCCACCTTTATATTTTCTGGAGCCTGATCTCAATCTAGCGTTGTGTGGGAGAGCAGCGGCTCTCATCACTCTCTTCCTCCTTACAGGGCAAACTGAAAAACCACGAGTGCCCAGAGGAAGCTCACATATACAAACTCGGTGTAGACTGTGGCCACACCTTGTAAATGAATCTAAGGACCCCTGAACTGCAGGAAATCTATACACTTGGCTATTATGCTGCTCACTGAGGTTTTTAGATGTTTGGTAGCTAAACTATGATGATTTTGAAGAAACTGTATTTTTAATAAAGACTATATATTCATCTGGCTCTTTATGTAGTCTATATTTAAAAAGTGGTATACCTTGCTGAGTGCGTTCTTGTTTTCTAATCTAGTGATTTCATTGTTTCCAAACCAACATTTAACTTTCATTATGCATAAAATGTCTACAATATGGTTGCAAAAATTGTTATCTGCTTTATGCAGCCCTACAGATGCATTAGATTAACTACGTTCTCTCCACAACCACAGATAAACTCTGTACCTATGCCAAAGATGGATCATTTAATTGTGATTTCTTAATTATTCATGTGATTGCTTTAGAGCAAAAATAAATAAAGCACATCTCCTATAGCAATGCATCTCAGTTGTTACTGTTTCTTTAACCAAAATGGCTAGGACTAAAAGTCAGTGCAGCACCTACAATAAAATAGCATGTAATAAAAGTAACAAATACTGGTCATCTGCTTGGTTTTTGTTCCTTTGGGTTCTGTGGACAGGAAAAGACAAGATTTAGGATGTCACTGCAGATATAGCTTCAGGAAGCAATAAGTACATATGAGAGAAAAAAAAAAAAACTGCACCATCGTGCTATTCATTATTGACTTTTACATGTCAATAATTAACAGCTCATCAGTGCATTTCTGCAAATATGGCTTATGTTCCTAAACAAGGGAGTATCTTCAGATAATTGGAACCTATTGAACTCTGTTCATCTTGTGCTGCATATAGATCTTTCTTTTGTATACGCATTACTGCTGCAGCTTGACAGGACTGGCTGCTTTTTTAATCATCAACTATGAATTAAGTGCAGTTCTGTTGTCCTGTGCAGTTATAATTCATGTGACATTAAAATATAGCACACCACTGAAAAGAATGAATGGCTTGCAGTAGATTTATAATACAGGTTTGGGATCTACTTGGCCTATGTGCGTGTGTGTGTGTGTGTGTGTGTGTGTGTGTATATATATATATATATATATATATATATATATATATATATATATAAAATGTGCACATACACGGATACAGTATGTATATATAAAACAATTTATTGATGTCATAGAAGAGAGACTTGTTTTTAACATGAATTGTTGGGGTCAATTTGGTTTGTTTGCAGGCTAACTAATAAAAGGACTGGTAAATTTTTGTTTGTGTTGTGTTCACTTACCTTTCTACCACTGTATTTCTATGGAAATCTTACTTTGGTGTCCAGTGTTTGGCTAGGCATTGATCACCGTGATAGCTACTTTTGCTCTTTTTTCTATTGTATTGTTACAATTTCTTGTAGAATCAAATAAGATTTCTGTGTTGGCGTTCTAAATTCCTAAAATGTGATCATGATCTTTTTATTTTGTAGCTGTTGTGACTGGCTAATAAATGTGTGCAGAAGAAGAAAGGAACTGAAAGCACGCACGGTATGGCTGGGATGCCCAGAAAAATGTGAAGAGAAATATCCTAGGAATGCTATAAAAAATCAGAAGTACAACATCTTTTCATTTATACCTGGGGTAAGATTGCTGCTTCTGCAGTGTTATAACTATAGCATTAAGCATTACAAGCATAGCAAGCATTAGGCTTCTACAGTATTTTAGAAATGCTAATAATGTTACCAATTCATCAACCAGTATTATTCATTTAAATAATTTGTATATTTGTCTGTTTTTTGTAGGAGGTAGACAAACATTAGAAACTATTTTCTTGGAGGTTTATATTTAGAAAGTTACGGAAAGCTTCTGGAGAGCAAATTCTTTTTTTTATTTAACTAGTTTATAGGTTGCGTTCCCAGGAATTTATTAAGCCTGAAACTAGCAAATTGAATGCTAAAAAAAGGTACTTTTTTTTTTTTTAATACTTAAAGAGGGATTCCACCAAATTTTTTTTTATTAAAAGCCAGCAGCTATAAATACTAAAGCTGCTGACTTTTAATAAATGGACACTCACCTGTCCCGGGTTCCAGCGATGCCGAGGCCGATCGATCGCTCGGCTCTCGGCTGCTGTCGCCACCATTCTAGGTGAGGGAATCAGGAAGTGAAGCGAATCGGCTTCACTTCCCGGTTCCCTACTGCGCATGCGCGAGCCGCGCCGCGCAATAGGAAATCTCCGCGCTGTCACTGGGACCCGTGTGTGTCCCAGCAGACAGCGCGGCAGGGCAGGAAATGGCGTAGACTCCCACGGGAGTCTATGCCCGGAAGTGGGTGAAAATACCTGTCTTTGACAGGTATCTCCATCCCCCTCCCCCCTGAAAGGTGTCAATTGTGACACCGGAGGGGGGGAGGGATCCGATCAGCGGAGGTTCCACTTTAGGGTGGAATCCCGCTTTAACCACTTCAGCCCCAGAAGGTTTTACAAGGGGTTAAAACCAGGCCATTTTTTTCCCGATACAATACCGCGTTACTTTAACTGATAATTGTGCGGTCATGCGACACTGTACCCAAATAAAATCGATGTCCTTTTTGCCCCACAAATAGAGATTTCTTTTGGTGGCATTTGATTACCTCTGCGGTTTCTATTTTTTGTGCTATAAACACAAAAAAAAAAAAAAAAAAAGAGCGACAATTGTGAACAAAACAAAACAATAAAACCCAATAAAAAAAAGTAAAAAATCTAATTTCTTTATCAATTTAGGCCAATATATATTCAGCTATATATTTTTGATTAAAAAAATCCCTATAAGCATATATAGATTGGTTTGCATAAAAGATATAACGGCCGCATACGATGGGATATTTTATGGAATTATTATTATTTTTTTTTTACTAGTAATGGCGGGGATCAGCGATTTTTAGCGGGACTGCGACATTGCGGCGGACATATCGGACACCTAACTGCCACTTTTGACACTTTTTTGGGAACCAGTGACACTGATATGCACTGTTACTGTACTAATGACACTGGCAGTCAAGGGGTTAATAGGTTAACATCAGGAGCAATCAAAGGGTTAAGTGTGCTCCTAGGGAGTGCTTTCTAACTGTGTGGGGGTTGCTCCGACTGGATGAAGACAAAGATCCATGTTCCTGCTTAGCAGGAACACGAAGTCTCCATCTTCTTCCTTGTTAGAATGACAGTTTACATAGGCGGATCACTGTTCTGCCTCTCTGGAGAATGATCGCGGGTGGCTTGTGGACAGAGGGTCTGCCAGACTCGCTGATTGACATCCCCTGTGTCCAATCAACATGCAGTCGCGCCTCTGGAAGTACACGCACGCCACCCCGTGGCTTTACCACAAAGTGACATACAGGTTTTGGATTTTAAAATAAACAATTATACTCACCAAGGTGGATGCAGAATTGATATGATGCTGCATCTGTCCCTCACCAGCTCTGCACTGTGAGCTGAGCAATCAAACACCATGGATCACTCAGGTCTCCCCCTCTGCTTTTAGCAGAGAGCGATGACTGTCAGTCATCGGCTCTCTGCTCTCCCCTCCAACGCCCACTGGGCTGTGGGGGGGTCTGGAGGGGCTGGTCCGCTGAGAGTTTCCCCGCATCCAATTCACATGTCAAGAGTTTGTGACTGGCTCTCACGTCGCCAGAGCGGCTCCGGTGTGAATTGTACAGGAATCCGGTGCGTCGTCTGGTCCGTTTCAGGTCTGAATTAAGCCACAAATTTGGACTAAAATCTGACCTGCAACGGTGAACAGGAACACACAGGACCCCTGCTGTGAGCCACTCTGTGCTTCAGTGTGAACTCAGCCTTAAACAAATATCTTACAGCGCCTATAGAAGATGATCTTTCATTTCAGGATTCTATAGGCAGAAAATTCTCTTTTCTCCTGCAGACCTAGCTCTGCAACTGCTGTTGCTGCAATCTCCATTTGACTTCAGAAATGAACACTCAACAGAATCCTGTATTCAAAGAGTTCTGGCAAATTACCTACAAACATTGCCTTCTGCTTACTTTTCTGTATTGATGCCCTAGAACAAGCCATGACATAAATTTCCAGAATGCTCTCATTTTTGTCCATATGCACAGAATCCTATGGCAAAAGCCTGAACAGCTGGAGCTGTGTGTAAAAGAAGCCTCACCTCTGTGCCCTTTGAAGAAAGGCATCTCTTTTATGATGCACTTGACATGTTCATTAGGGAGATCACTGGAGGTAAGGCCACTTTTCCTACAGTGGAAGGCTTCAAAACCCCCATCCTCAGGGATTCTACTTTATCTAAAGGAAGATCTCCTTATCTCTCTTCCCAGGCTTCATTTTCAAAGCAAAAATACATCCATTCCTTTTGGTGCAAGACCTGGAACACAGGGTCTATAAAGTTTGCCACAAAGCCTTCTCCACAATGAAGAGACACCCTCACTCTTAAGACTGGGGGGACATTTGTTGCAGTTTGCATCCCTTTGGGTTCCAGACATCCCAGGCCTATGGGTTCCATAAGTAGCTTTAAAGGAGTACAAAATAATTTCAAGCTCTACTCTCTCACTGTTTTTTTTTTTTCTCTCAAATCGGCCAAAATCTGCAAAAAGACAATTAGATTTGCAGACTGCCCTAAACCATTGCTGTCCTGTGAGGGGGGTTTGTTCTGGTTTGTTCTAGTTCAGTTGGGGTATTAATCCTATTCTAGACCTAAATTCCCTAAACAAGTACCTGCCTGTTCCAAAGTTTTGAATGGAATTGGCAAGGTAAGTAATTGCCTCTCTGAGAAAAGGGAAATATCTAAAATATCTTACATCAGTAGACATTCAAGATGGCTACCTCCATACCGTTTACCCATCTCATCAACACTTTCTTCTTTCAGTTTGTCTCACTGCCATTTGGCCTAACCTCAACCCTTTAGAGTATTTATAAAGGTGCTTGCACCCCAGCTTGCTTTTCTAAAAACTCAGGGCTTTCAAGTCATACCATACGGTATTTGAACAACCTTCTTCTGTTCACATTCTGGGAGTGGACAATTAGCAGGTGGATTTCCTTAGCCATCACTGCTGGACCTGGGAGAATGTTCTTTTCCTCCCCTTCACCCCTTCCCTTCAATCTTAAGCCCCATACACACTATCAGTTTTTCTGCTGAGTTTTTCCTTCAGATTTACCAAAACCATGTAGTACAAGGGCCTGCCTGATTGCATACACATTGAAACGCCTAAGGTTTGCCCTCATATTATATGGTTTTGGTAAATCTGAAGGAAAAACTCAGCAGAAGAAATGATAGTGTGTACGGGGCTTTATATGTCATAAATGTGGGACACCCAGATATGAACATCCTAGCCTCCAGCTTCAACAACAAGTTACCTATGTTTGTGGCCAGGACCAAGGATCCTCTAGCACTGGTGTTGGATGGTATGGTAATTTCTGGTAAGACTCCATTCTGGCTAATAGCTGTCCTTCCTCCAGTGCGGATTGTTCCTTAATTTCTCCCCAAAATTGACGAAGCGGAAAAAAAAATCAGTGATACTTATTGCATCAAATTGGCTCAGAATAACCTGATACACAGATATACTCAAACCTCTGTGATACGACCCCTGGCTTGTTCCAAACAGGTCAGACTTGCTATCTCAAGGCCCTCTGTTTATCCTGCTTCTCAGTTAGTGGCTTTATTGTCATGGCTGTTGAAAAAGAGGTTTTGAGGGACGAGGGCATCTTTGACTCTGACATTCAAACTCGGAGCCATAAAAGCCACTTTGTGAACAATGTATATTACCATACCTGTAAATCCTATTTTGCTTGGTATAAGCAGACTCGGAGCTGAAGCCTGTCTTCCATTTACTTGACACTGGAGTTGAATACAGTGCGTGACCTTGTTTTTATAAAATTAATTTTTCTCCAGTCATCTTCCAGGACGGCACACCTGAGAGATGACTGGTCCACCTGACAGGAAACACAATCAACAACAAATTTAAAAGTCCCCACCCCTCCCTCAGACCCTCAGTTCTTGATTGTGTTTCCCACAGGATGGCAGCGAAACCAAGTTTCTTTTTAACTTTTTCTTTATGGGGTCTGGGACCCCGTGTTTTTTTCGTGAGGTTTTTCTTCCTGGGACTTAAACAGACAGGGTCTGTGGTGCTCCCTTGTATACCCCCAGGGAAACTTGAGGGGTAATCCTCACTCAAGGTCTCCTTAGGGAGCCTTGTAAGAGCCTCGTGGGACAGGGGAGTTGTCCCAGTAGTGCTATTCCCCTGTTGTCTTGTTTTTTCTTACCTTCACATTTTCGTTGGTGGAGTGGGTGAGCTGTTGCTTTTCCGTAGTGCGGAACGCGAGTGGCGTGCGTTCCAACGCCACAGCGCATGTCCGGAAGTCCAAGGGCGTCACTTCCGGGTATCGAGTTCCGGAAGTGGGACGGCTGGACGCACCGGCGTGCGTTCCAGCCTCAGAGCGCAGGACCGGAAGAGGCCGTACGTCATTTCCGGACGACGGACCTCCTTAAAAATGGCGCCGATCGGCGCGTTTTTTAAACAGAACGGGTGTGATGTGATGCACCCAGTCTCCTCGCCCGACAAAACGCTTTTCCGGAGGCAGCACCCGGACAAAGACAACAAGGGGACGCTCGAGACTATACCTGATCCAGCGATCCTGCAGGGCAGCAAATCGCCATGGAAGAGGAAGGTCCGTCTGAGCAGACAACCGTTGAGGTCGCCACTGGGGGTGAGTGATCCAACTTTATTTAGGGGCAGGGTACTCTAGGGAAGAGCTCCTGTGCCCCTTTTAGGACATGTGTAGCTAAATTGTCTATTTTTGTGTTTTTGACTGTTCCCAGGGACCGAAAGCTCTGCCCAGGGGTCAGCTGCTAGGTCTAAGGGAAAGGCTACTTCAAAGTCCAGGCGTTGTGGTTACTGTAACTCTAAGTTAGCACAAGACCACACCAAACCTTTCTGCGATCGATGTATCACCAAACTCGCAGGCAAGGAGACCGCTCAGGTCGTGAAAGAATGTAGGGCCTTACAAGCAGAAATGCTGGCCACCCTTCAATCTTTTCAGTCCACCCTAGTGAAGGGTTTGGAGGAAGTACCATCAGAGAGAGAGACTCCTCAGTTACAGGAAAACTTTTCCACATCTTATGCGGAAAGTTCCCAGGGCCAAGTCTCCATATTATCTGAGGTGGAGGAAGTCCAGGTCCCAGACTGTAGTTCTGGATAGGATGATTCAGACCAAGATAGCCAGGGGGAGGCTAAGCTTGGGGGATTTTTGTTCTCGAGTGAGGACATGGAAGGTTTATTAAAAGCCATTTACACCTCAGAAGATATTCAGGTTCCCTCTGCTCAAGTCTCAGCACAGGATAGAGTATATAGAGGTTTAGGAAGGTTACAGACCAGAACCTTTCCCATTCACCAGTCTCTGAAGGAGATAATCCTCAGAGAATGGAAGGAACCTGAACGCAAGCTTCTCAAACTGAAAGCTTGGAAAAGGAGGTGTCCCTTTAAAGATGAGGAGGAGGAGAATTTTTTTAAAGCTCCTCGCTTGGATGCAGCCTTAGCGCAGGTATCTAAGAGGTCCGAGTTATCCTTTGAAGATTCTGGAAATATCCAGGATCAGATGGATAGAAAGTCGGAAACTTTGCTCAAAAGAGCCTGGGAGGCGAATGCGGCAGCAATGGCGCCTGCCCTAGCTTCCGCCTGTGTAGCCAGGAATGCTGACACCTGGCTTGGCAAATTAATGGATCACGTTTCCCACAGTAGGGAGACTAAAGAGATCGTAGACTCGCTGGAGGTAATCAGTCGAGCAGTAGCTTATGTGGCAGATGCAGCAGTGGAGACTGTTAGGACCACAGCTAAAGCAGCAGCACTTTTGAACTCTGCCAGGAGGGCACTATGGGTCAAGACCTGGGATGGAGATTTTACTTCCAAGTCTCGCCTATGCGGCATCCCCTTTGAAGGTTCCTTGCTGTTTGGTGCAGGCCTTGATCAGGTTTTGTCCCGATCTACGGAGAAGGGCAAGAAATTTCCTGTAAGGCCCAAGAAGGAAAGGGGTAAGAAATTTTTTCGAGGCCCCTATTCAAAGACCCATCATAAGGGGAAAGCTGAACAAAGGAGGAAATGGAACTTGGGAAAAGGAAAAGAAAAAAGTGCAATTCTTTTCTCCAGCTCTGGAGCCTCTCAGAAAGAAGGCAAATGACGCCACCGTAAAGGTAGGCGCAAGACTCAGCGATTTCCTTCCCCAGTGGGAAAGGATTACGCAGAGTCCATACATTTTAAACCTTTTAGAAGTGGGGTACAGACTGGAATTTCAGACTCATCCCCCACAGGAATTTCTGGTTACTTTTCCTCCCAGGGACCCAACCAAGGCAGAAGGGTTACTGAAAAATCTAAAGGAGCTAGCAGAGCAAGGGGTTATTACTCCAGTACCAAACAATCAGCTTACCCAGGGGTTTTACTCACACGTATTTGTGGTTCCAAAACCCTCAGGAAAATTTCGGTTGATAATAAATTTGAAGAGACTCAACCGTTACCTGCTTCACAAAAAGTTCAGGATGGAGAGTATTTACTCAGTAAGAAAACATCTGCAGAGAGGAGTCTTTATGGTCACCCTGGACCTAAAAGACGCTTATCTACACGTACCCATTGCTCCCGAACACCAGAAGTACCTACGGTTCGCAGTTTGCATACAGCAAAGGATACAACACTGGCAGTTCAGGGCTCTTCCCTTTGGGCTGGCGGCAAGTCCAAGGATATTCACGAAGGTGTTAGCCGAAGTAGTAGCATACCTACACCTGCAGGGGATAGGGTTAATACCCTATCTGGACGACTTGCTGATCTACAGTGTGGATCAGAGGCAAGCAGTAATAGACAGAGACATCGTGTTAGAAACTCTGGAGACCTTGGGCTGGATGGTCAGTCGGGAGAAGTCCTCACTGACTCCATCTCAGTCCAAACTATACCTAGGCTACCTGTTAGACTCACAGGCACAGAAGGTATTCTTACCAACAGAAAAGGTAACGAAGGTCCAGAATGCGGTTGTCACCCTTCTCGAAAGAGGAGAAGCCTCTCTGAGATATATAATGAGGTTGCTGGGTCTCATGACGGCCTGCATTCCGGCAGTAACCTGGGCACAACTCCATTCTTGGGAGCTTCAGTCTTTTCTACTTGCCTCATGGGGAGGAAAAAGAGAAACATTAGAGAACAGAGTACCCATCACAGAGGAGGTATCTCGTTCTCTGCGGTGGTGGCTCGACCCACAGAATTTGTTGAATGGTCGCCCCTGGTCTCAGGTAAACCCTTTGGTCTTAACCACGGACGCCAGCGCTTGGGGTTGGGGGGCTCATCTGGGAGACCGATATACCCAGGGGTCCTGGAACCACAGCCAAGCCAGGGAGTCTTCCAATTTCAGGGAGCTTCTGGCAGTAGGCAAAGCCCTAGACTATTTCCGAGAGGAACTGCAGGACAGGGAGGTTCAGGTCCTCTCGGACAACCTGGTCACGGTGGCATACCTAAACCACCAAGGAGGGACAAGGTCGGACAAACTAAGACGGTTAGCACAACAGATCCTTGTGAAAGCAGAAAAGAGGGTCCTTTCACTGTCAGCGATTCATATAAAGGGCTCACTCAATCTGCAAGCAGATTTTCTAAGCAGACAGCCCATCCTTCAAGGGGAATGGGGATTGAGCAAAGAAATCTTCTTCCTGGTGTGCAGACATTTTGGCAAGCCAGAAATAGATTTGTTCGCTTCCCGGGAGAATGCGAAGGTTCTCAGGTTTTTCTCCCTTTACAAGGATCAAGAAGCAGAAGGGATAGACGCTCTTGTACAAGTGTGGGATTTCAGGCTGGCTTATGCCTTTCCCCCATTGGTGCTCCTTCCCAGAGTCCTACAAAAATTAACCTACTCAAGGTCAGACCTGATACTGATAGCACCCTGGTGGCTCAAGAGAGTTTGGTTTCCCACCATTCAGAGTCTCGCGATAGCTCCCCCGCTGCGTCTGCCAGTGCAACGAGACCTACTCAGTCAGGGTCCAATCTTTCACCCCGACCCGGGTCGTCTCTCTCTGACAGCGTGGCTATTGAAAAGGAAATACTCCGAGACAGGGGCTGTTCGGAAAAAGTGATAGATACTCTTCTCCTCAGTAGGAAAGGCGTCACCAGAAAGATTTATGCAAAGGTCTGGAAAGTCTTCTCCCACTGGCTACAGTCTAAGGAGGGGGCTCTCCAGATGATACCCACCATCCTAGACTTTCTTCAGGAGGGGGTGGACCAGGGTTTGGCAGTTAGCACCCTAAAGGTCCAGGTGGCAGCCCTGTCCGTGTTTTTTGATAGGAAGCTAGGACAGGAGCCGCTAATAAAAAGATTTTTGTCGGCCAGGGAAAGGGTAGTTCCAGTTAGGTCGGTCAGTTGTCCTCCATGGGATCTGTCCCTGGTATTAGATGCCCTAACAAGGGGGCCTTTTGAGCCGGTGGCTCAAATTTCGGTTAAACTTTTATCATTTAAGTTGGCCTTCCTCCTGGCTATCACTACGGCCAGGAGGGTGAGTGATATACAGGCTCTGTCGATTAAAGAGCCGTTTTTGCGCATCCTAGAGGATAGGGTAATCCTCACTCAGGATCCTCTTTATTTGCCAAAGGTAGCTTCATTATTTCACAGAACACAGGAGATTATTCTCCCGTCCTTTTGCCAGAATCCTAAGAATAAGGAAGAGGAAAGATTTCATTTCTTAGATGTCAGGCGTTGTCTCCTAGTCTATTTAGAAAGGGTGAGAGACTTTAGGAGATCCAGTCATTTATTGGTCACTTTCTCAGGGAAGAAAAAGGGTCTACAAGCATCTAAGTCTACGATAGCTAGATGGGTTAGACAAACCATATCCATCGCTTATAGACAGGCAGGTAAACCAGTACCAACCCGCCTTAAGGCGCATTCAGCCAGATCCCTAGCGACCTCCTGGGCAGAAAGGGCAGGCGCCTCAATCGACCAGATCTGCAAAGCAGCAACATGGACGAGCCATAGAACCTTTCTGAGGCACTACAGAGTGGAGCTGTTGTCCCCTCAGGATTTGGCATTTGGCAGGAAGGTCCTACAAGCGGTTGTCCTGCCCTAAAGGTAGGCCTGAACTTCTTGCTTATCCTCTCAGGTGTGCCGTCCTGGAAGATGACTGGAGAAAATGACCAGTTACACTTACCGGTAACGTCTTTTCTAGGAAATCTTCCAGGACGGCAGGCCTACTCCCTACCCTTGTTTTATTGGTGTGGTATATTAATTCCTCACAGAATGTTCCCTCTGACACTGGTGTGGGTTTTTCTTTACCATAACTGAGGGTCTGAGGGAGGGGTGGGGACTTTTAAATTTGTTGTTGATTGTGTTTCCTGTCAGGTGGACCAGTCATCTCTCAGGTGTGCCGTCCTGGAAGATTTCCTAGAAAAGACGTTACCGGTAAGTGTAACTGGTCATTTTTCTTCACATTCAGCATTTTGTATGTGCAGTTACAGTATAGGCACTGTTCTTATTTTTATATATATATAATATATATATATATATATATATATATATATATATATATATATATAGTGTTTTGATTTATATCAGTTGGTGTTCTGAGTAACTGCTTTTCATTTGCATTTATTTTTAGGTTTTATTTTATTGTTTCAAATTTCACACTAATTGTGCCAGTGTTTTCCCAAATTAATTATGTTTGCTATTCTTATTTGCAGCTTGTGTCCTGTAATGTACAATTAAGGAATTTTGACTTGCCTGTAAATTACATATCTGGGAGTACAGTACAGGACACAGGCCAGTACAAGACACAGGCCAACAGAGGTTTCACTGTGTGGGGTAGGGTTATAAAGGTATGCCAAAGGGGCGTGTCCAAAATCCTTGTCAGCAGCTGAAGGTAGCAGCCTATAACCCAGGGTCAAAGATTATCCCGCCTATGCCCTGTACTCCAAGATATGGATTTTTACAGGTAAGTAATTTCTTTTCAGCCCACAGGAGAAATGCCTAAGTCTCTTCTATGGTTGCTACTACTACTACTTCTAAGTGAAAGAGAGTTATTTTCACTCTTCCACCAGGCTTCTACTTCTAAACCGAGGCTTGTCACCTCCTTTTTTTTTGTGAGTCCTGGACTCCCAGGTCCACTGAGCCTGCTCAGATGCCCTCCTCACAATGAAGGGACACCCCCACTCTTGCCAATGTTTGGTCCTATATGTCATTTCAAGGGCTACAGAAAAGAGCTTCTAGCTCGGCTTCCTCTTTTCTTTTAACTTTCCAATCTGCTAATTTTAGACCAAAAGAAAACAGATAATGACTGCCTTGCACCAGCTTCTGACAGAAGGAGTGGTTCTACCAGTTGCTTCAGAAAAACTGTTTCAAGGTTTCCATTCACGGTCCCAAAACCAAAATCTGCCTGATACTAGACTTAAAATCTTTAAACAGATTTCTTTGAGTTCTAAAATTCAGGATGAAATCACCAAGATCTGTAATTTCCTCTCCTAAACAAGAGCGATATCTGGTATCAGAAGACATTTGAGATGCCTATCTACTTACCTCAACTCTTTCTGCATTTTGCTGTTGGAGACCAACACTTCGAATTTGTAGCACTACATTTGGCTCTCCTCTATACCCCGAGTGTTCAAAGTGCTTTCCTCACTTCTGACTTCTCTATGAACCCTGGGTATGAATGTAATAGGCTACCTGGCTGACCCTCTACTGAAGAACTCCACAGTCATTATCTGCCAACATCCAAAGAATAATACAGTTTCTTTAAATCTTTGGTTGGATAATCAACTTTACAAAGTCTGCTCTCCATCCCTCGCACCATCTTGATTATCTGGGTCTAATCTTGGACTAGCTAGAATTTTCCTTACCCAAGAGAAGGTTGCTTTGCTAAGGTCCCTAACAAGGGCCTCCAATCAAAACAGCACTGCTCAGTTCACCTCTATAATGAGGTTCTGGGCTTGTTGATAGAGTCATGAAGCCATTCCCTTTGCACAGTTTCATTCTAGACCTCTTCAATCCAAATTGCTAACCACATGTCAAAAACAAATCTGTCACCGACATGGTGGATCTCCAACCCTGCTCTAGAACTGTGAGGCATTGAGAACTTCTGGGCAGAGACTCATATTCCTGGTTTCTTGGCCGTCCTCATTCCTGGAGTGGACCGTTGACAGAAGGACTTCCTAAGTTGACCTAAATGCAGGGAATGGTCTCTGTGCCCAGAGATCTTTCACATTGTCAGAGGTGGGGAATACCAGAGGTTGACATCCTAGCCTCCAAGTTCAACAGTAAGCTAAAGAAATTTGTAGCAAGGAGACCAGGGGTCCTTTACACGTTTTAGTACATGCTCTAGTAATTCCTTAGACTGAATATGATTTTTGCCTTTCCATTTAAGATCTCCCTCAACTGCTGCGCAACATAGATAAGGAAAGA
Source organism: Lithobates pipiens (assembly GCF_037356315.1). Classification (NCBI taxonomy): domain Eukaryota; kingdom Metazoa; phylum Chordata; class Amphibia; order Anura; family Ranidae; genus Lithobates; species Lithobates pipiens. Next base: position 377,099,947 of record NW_027507764.1, on the reverse strand, counting down.
GTTCTGGTGATTCTTATTGCAACAAATTGGCCCAGAAGAACATAGTGCACAGACAGACTCCGACTTCTTGTGAAGGAGTTTTGGTCTCTTACTAAAAGAACCCACCTACTGGTCCAAGACCCCTTTATTCCATCCTGCTTCTCAGTCACGAAAACCCAAGTCTTAAAGGATAGGGGTATTTCCACCTTACTTACATTTACCATCGCACATGGAAGGCTTTCTTTGCCTGGCACGATGGCAGGAAGCTGAGTCCCAAGAAATACTCTATCACTCGTATTTTGGTATTTTTGTTAGTATGGTCTTGATGAGCTTGTTGCCATGATTACTCTCAAGGGACAGGTGTCGGCTTTATCCATTTTATTCATATCTAAGGTAATCTTTCCACTTTCATGAAGACATTTTTTTCCCTTCCCTTTGTCTAACCCCAAAACATGCCAAGAAATTGCCCTGCATTGCCTGGATGCAGTCAGGGATTTTAGGGCCTCTATTCACAAGACTAAGCTCTTCTTTGCCCTGGCTGTGGGCCCCCGTAGAGGGCATTCTGCTTTCCCATTCTATCTCTGCTAGGTGGATCAGACACCTTATTAGCTAGGCATACACAGTTATGGAGTTCCTTCTTTCCCTATCGGAGCCCATTCTACAATTACTGTTGGTCGTCATGGGCTTTTTAGCATCAACCATCTGCAAGGCCGCCACCTGGCCATCTGTTCAGTCATTTTTTTCCTAGGTGGATGATCAGTTCTTGGCTGATGCAAGCTTTGGCTGCAAAGTGCTTCAAGCTGTAATTGGATTTTCGTACATGTTCTTAATTCTTGTTTTCTTGTGGTCCTATCTGCAGTTCTGTTTTGCTATGTTGTTTCTCACCCCCCACTTTATTGCTTGGGAATGTCCCATGGTCTATAAATACAAGTCCTATATCGTATATTGTACTATACAAATATGATAATAGGATTTTTGACATGCCTGTAAATTCCTTAGCTTAGAGTACAGTACTGGAGACCCCTCCTCTCTGTGACTTTCCCACTCCTCATTGCTTGCTAATAACAGTAGTGGGGCTTTGCTGAATATGACAGGCAAATTTATGGGTGCTAGGTGGAAAATTTAGAGCCAGTGAGCAAGTAGCGCAGTCATGTCCAAAGTCCGGCCCTCAGCCCGGTTTTGTATGGCCCCCACATTGCTCCCAGCTTCTCCTAGTATTATGGCCCGCCTGGCTCCACACACACCGAGCGCCTCACTGACAAGCTGGGGCGTGTGCGGCAGGTCTGGAGCCTGTGATTCCGGCGGGGATTGGTGGCTGCTAGTGCCTCTCACCCCACCTCTCACTGACAATCAGGGGCTGGGGGTGGTCCAAGGCTTCCGGGAAGCTGACGGCACACGCCGCCAATAGCAGACACTGAGCTGTCCCTGCAGCAGCTGCAGATCTCTCAGTGCCTGTGATTGGCGGCGCGGATTGGCTGCGGGGCCGCGCGCTGTCAGCTTCCTGAAAGTCAGAACGAGAGGAGAGAGAATTAAAGGTAAAGAGAATTAAAGATGAAGAGAATTAAAGAGAGCGAGAATTAAAGAAAAGAGAGCGAGAATTAAAGAAAAGAGAGCGAGAATTAAAGAAAAGAGAGCGAGAATTAGAGAGAGAGAGAGAGAGAGAATTAGAGAGAGAGAAATAAAGAGAAAGAGCATTAAAGAGAAATAAAGAGAAAGAGAATTAAAGAGAAAGAGAATTAAATATATATATCCAAATAACAGCTCATCTTCACCACACACAGCCGCAAAGGTAGGAGAATTCTTGCTGGGCAGTGTATTAGTGTATCGGACGAACACGCTTAGACCAAAACCTCTGACACTGCGCTCACATCATTTCCCATTCTGGTCAATTTCTAAAATGGCGACTGTAAACAAGAGAAGGAAAGTTGACAGTGAGGGCCGCCACTTCCAGGACAAGTGGAAAGTGGAATATTTCTGTGTTTGTCTGATATGCCAAGAGACTGTGGCTGTTTATAAGGAATTTAATGTCAAGAGGCACTACCAGTCGCGACATAGCACATACGACAAGCTAACAGGGTGCGACCGCAGTGAAAAGTTGAAGCAACTTGAAGCTGTTTTTATGTCGCAACAGCGATTTTTCACAAGAGCCCGTGAGTCAAATGAAAATGCCACAAAGGTAAGCTATGAGGTGGCAACGTTAATTGCTAAAAATTGCAAATCTTTTGCAATCAAAGAATGCGTTATGAAAATGGTGGAGAATATCTGTCCCGAGAAGAAGCAAGAGTTTGCCCACATTTGCCTGGCTCGTAACACTGTAGCACGGAGAATTGAAGAGATTTCATCAGATATTAAGAGACAGTTGACATCCAAAGGAACGTTTTTTGACTTCTTTTCAATAGCCTGTGATGAAAGCACAGACCTATCTGACATGGCTCAGTTGCTGATTTTTATGAGAGGGGTGGATGATGAAATGAATGTGACTGAAGAGCTACTTGACCTCCAGAGCCTTACGGACCAAACAAGAGGAAAAGATTTGTTTGTTTCTGTTAGTTCCGCCATAAATTACATGAAACTGCCTTGGAACAAAGTTACTGTGATTATTAATGACGGGGCACCTGCCATGGCTGGTGAGAGTAGTGGATTAGCAACCCTAATCTGTAACAAGGTGATTGAAGAAGGAGGCAAAGCTATTAATCTCCACTGTATCATTCATCAACAAGTTCTCTGTGCTAAACATCTCAAATATGACCATGTTATGAAACCGGTAGTGAAGACTATTAATTTTATTCGCTCTAAAGCCCTGTGCCACCGCCAGTTTAAACAGTTTCTACTGGACATCCAGGCTGAATACGAAGATGTTTTATATCACAACGATGTAAGATGGCTCAGTCGGGGGTCTGCACTGCAGCGTTTCTACTCTCTCAAAAAGGACATTGGAGAATTCTTGGAAACAAAGGGACAACCGATGCGAGAACTATCTGATCCGATGTGGATGGCCGATTTGGGCTTTCTAGTTGACATAACCAAGCATCTGAATGTCCTGAACACGAGTCTTCAGGGGAAAGATGCAGCGGTGAACCAGCTTTATTCACACCTCAAAGCCTTTGGAACAAAGCTATAACTTTTCATAAGGCAGTTGTCACAAGCACAACCTAATCTTATACATTTTTCAGCGTTGCAGGAAATAATGACCAGTTTTCCACAGGACAATATCAATGCATAAATGAGCAGATATGCAGAAGACATCACATCTCTGGGTGGGGAGTTTAAACAGCGCTTTCAGGATTTTGCAGCTATTGAAAAGGAGATCAGCTTTTCTCCTCTCCATTCTCTGTTGACCCCGATGATGCTCCAGATCAGCTGCAGCTTGAGCTCATTGAGCTGCATTGTGACAGCGAGTTACGCAGTCGTCACCAACAACTCTCTCTTGTGAACTTTTACCGCCAACTGGATAAAAGCCAGTTTCAAGAGATTCGAACATTGGCTAAGAAAATGCTGAGCTTGTTTGGCTCAACATATATATGTGAGAAGACGTTCTCTGTTATGAACTTTAGCAAGAACCGTGTGAGGACAAGACTAAGTGACTCTCACCTGTGGCACATTTTGCGCATCAAAACCACTGCCTTTGACCCAGACCTGGCCTATGTGCTGCAGTCCAGATCTCAGTTTCACCCTTCACATTAATGCAGACAAGTTTTCTTTTTCAATTCAGATTAATGTAAAATCTCAGTTAGTATCAGTTGGTCTAAATCAGTTGTGACTATTTCACAAGATGGACACTTGGTTTTATGTTCCTGTTCATATTTTTTTTTTAGCTTAAAAGTTGACAGACAGCCTTTATTAATGTACTTTAGAATATTCATGACATATAGTTCAGCTTCCTGGATTTTTTTTTCATCTGGCCTTCATATATGAAAGGCAGAGTGATTTAACACCTGTGTAGATTTGTCATCCATGTGACGAAATGAAAAGTATGCCGTTTGCAATAAACTATGGTTAAAAATTTAATTTGCATTTCATTTAAACGGTTCAAAAAAAGTCAGGCAAAATGGTCGGCCCTCATGCATGTTCACTTCATGAAATCCGGCCCTCTTTGAAAAAAGTTTGGACACCCCTGAAGTAGCGGGTTGGTACCTGTTACTCAGTTATGCGAATCTGAGCTACAGCTTGAAAAGTTACTCCCACATTCTGCACGTGACTATCGATATTGATTCCATCTATCTTCCTGAAGTACCAACAGTGGAATGTAAAATTGAGTGTGCCAAACCTAAAAATTAAAACTGAATTCAAGATTTACATAAATACGTTTTCCAGGTTTCATGGCTCCCAAAACAGTAGGGGACATTTGTGAAAGTAATGCAGTCTCCCACTCAGCAGTTTGCATTGTCTCAATCAGGATTAGCAGAACAGAGTCACCCCAGCCAGGAATACGAGTGAGGACCAGAGTGATGAGGGAGCTCCCTTAGGTATTGGCTCAGGATATGCAGCTGTGTTCTCCCGAATTGGCTGAACAGGGTTTACTTTCTGTGCCCCCCCTGATTCTTTGTCCAGGTCTTTCAATGTATTGGGGTCTCCTCCTTTTCTTTCCTGGTTGATTGACTTGAGCTGTGAATGTGTTGGGGCCAACTCCTGTCCACCTGATTGGCTGACCTGGGCTTTAGATATACTGGTGTCACCTCCTCTCGTCTGAGCAGGAAGAGCAGAACGCATGGCACCATGTCACTCCACCGGACTTTGATGCAGTGCATAGAGTTGTTTGAAATGTCATTTTGTGACATTTCAGTAAAGTGAAAAAAGTAAATAGTGCAATGTGTTGTAAAAACACATTGCACCGCCCTTCTCACTGCACACCATCATGCGCGTGTTATACAGGGCAGTAAGGCTTGTGGGCTGGTGTGAACGAGCCCTTAGTCTAGAAATTGTTTAATATGGTTAAATGCCTTTCTTATTTCTTGTTCCTCTTTGCTGCTTGAATGATAGCAGCTCTTCAACCAGCTCTGCTCAGGGCCCACCCATGACCCAGGATTGTTGAAGAGAGGCATAGAGCATTGGCTGGCTTGACAAAAAGTAAATAAAGTATTCCAATGGTGAGCTTTATACAGACCTTCTCACTTTACCTGGAATGAGCAAAGTGACATGATCTTGTTAGGTGACATTTTTCCAACTATACTTCTGCTTGAAACCTGTCACCTATGATGTCAGGGGAGGGAGTCGTATGCCTAGAAATGCCCAGTGTTTTTCATTAGCTTGCAGCAGCTGGATGGATGGGCATGGAAGTGAAAGAAAGGGGAATATATGCTGCAGGGGATAATAACAAATTACTGAACTTTTTTCTTTATCCTGCATAGCCAGAGCACAAGTTTACATTTCAATTAGTAGTGAAGGATACACCACGGGGTCCACGTCAATCCATGTTGTTCCACTCAACTTCTGGGTTGTAGCGGAGACGTGACGTAGGGGAACAATAAGCTGTTGCAGCTGTCTGTCAGAAACTGGGAGGAGGGAGCGGGGAGGTGGCTTGCTGGGTGTTATATGTGAATGGACACACGCATGCACAGGTGTCTCTTTAGTAGCTGGCTAGTTACAGAATACTTTATTAATCCCAAAGGGAAATTTTTACGATACAGACACACTTAAGACAACACAAGATCACAACAATAAACTGAACAAGATGCAAAAACACAACAAAATTACCAATAACAGCCATTAACACAAAAAAAAAAAAAATAGACTACAAATAAAATATCCATACAATTAAAATACAACATAGAATAAATAACACAGATTAAAATAACAGTCAAACTACCAAATACAAATAATACACCACTTTATCTAACATTACCCCAAATAATAACCAACACAATACCAACATATTATAAAAAACAATACAAAATCCTGATCATAAACTAGAATTAAATCTTCACCTCCAGCCCTCACAGAAAATAATTATATATCTTGATCGCCACAGGCAAACATTTCCTGTGTAACTCTGTGGTGCATTGTGGGTGCAACAATCTGTCACTGATGGTAATCCGCAGACTGACCATTGCATTGTGGAGTGGGTGGGAGCAGTTGTCCAAGATTGTTGGATGTAACTTGAACAACATTCTCCACTCCAACACTGCTGTAAAAGATTCCAATCCAACAACATCATTGGCCTTGCGAATCAGTTTGTTGAGTCTGTGGGTGTCGGACACCCTAAGCCTGCTTCCCCAGCAGGCTACTGCATACAGAGGAGCGCTGGCCACCACAAAATCATAAAACATCTTCAGCATCATCCGGCAGATGTTAAAAGACCTCAGTCTCCTCAAAAAGTAGAGGCGGCTCTGACCCTTCCTATAGAGCACCTCAGTGTTCTTGCTCCAGTCCAGCTTATTATGTCTCTACTACCTCCACATCCACTCCTTAGATGAAGATTGGGGTCACTGGTGGCTTCCTCTTTCTGAAATCCACAACCAGCTCCTTTGTCTTTGTCATAATTAGATACAGGTGATTAACCTCACACCATATGACAACGTTTCCACCACAGTCCTATACTCAGTCTTGTCCCCATTCCTGATACATCCCGCTACAGCAAAGTCATCAGAAAACTTCTGAAGAAAGCAAGACTCTGGTAGCTGAAATCAGTGTTGTAGACAGTAAAAAGAAAGGGAGAGAGAACTGTCCCCTGTGGAACCCCCATATTGCTGATCACCCTATTTGACACACAGTCTTCCTGTCAGGTAGTCTACAATCCATGACACAAGGGACAGCTTCTCACCCAAAAGATCCGGCCTGATAGTATCAAAAGCACTGAAGAAGTAAAAAAAAATTACCCTCACAGTGCTTGCTGACTTATCCAGGTGTGCATACATGCGATTTTCCATGAAAATTATAGCTTCCTCAACCCCCAGTCTTGGCTGGTTTTCAAACCACAAAGGGTCTAAACATTTACTAAACATGGGTCCTCCAAGGTCTTCATGATGTGGGAGGTCAAAGCCACTGGTCTATAACCCTTGGAGCCACAAGGACGTGGTATTTTTGGCACAGGGTCAAGACAGGACTTTTTCCACAACACAGGAACCTTTTGTAGGCTCAAGTTTAGGACCTGTTGAACACTCCCCAGCTGGTCTGCTCATGCCCTAAGCACCCTGAGGCTAACTCCATCAGGGCCTGCTGATTTTACTGCCTTAAGTCTCCTCAACTGTCTACTCACCTGATCAGCTGTAAAAGACATTGATGCACTTTCCCATACAGGAGGAGTAGAGTTTTTCTTATAAAAAGAACTATAGGAGACACCGCAAACTGGCGAGGTAGCAACATTTGTTTGGGTACTAGCTGGATCAGAAAAAGAGGATGTTTCCATGAGAAGAAGATAGACTATATTTATCTAGATCTAAAAAAAAAAAAACTTTAAATACATTTGAAAGAGTAATATTGGTGTACTAGAGAGATTACAGTAATAGTCTCCTTTCAGGCAAGCTGTCTCTGATTGAAACCTCTAATGGACATATTTTGAGAGGGGAATAAATTATTGCTCATAATCACTTGTGCAAATGTCATCTTTAGCTACTGATCTCTACAAACTTTGAACAATAAAATTAATTATGGAGACCACAAGAAATTGAGCCTAAAGCTCATTATATCTGAAATGAAAAGGCTGCCTGGTGCCACAACTTTTTCTGGATGCCTTGCGTTACTATTTTTTCCTTGGGTTGTTTAAAATTGTCTAGTTTTGTTTTCTTTACCTTTTTTAGTATTGCATGTAATCTTTTGTATGCCTGCTGGGTCATTAAGCTATATTCTCTTAATGCTAATAAGTTTGCACAGTTTATTGAACAATTATATATGCAACAGTAGGAAAAAGCTAGGGGTCTTATATATGCCTTTATTAAAACTCGCAAAACTAATGACTGTGTAATTAAAAGGCTGATCTTGTGTCAAGGTAATAAAATGTCAACTGTCTTTTAGACAGATAAATATTCTCATTTTTATTGAACCAAGCCGCTGTTTTCTCCCTTAGTTTAAATTATTAAATGCATACAAATTGCTTAAACAGCACACATTTTCCTAAAGGTCACAAAGTTCATTAAGAATACAGTAAACCATTCATTGTTGTGATTAAAAGCATGCTGTATAGGTTTTTAATTAAATTACATTTGTAGTTGGACTCTGTAAATATCTGACAACTAACTTGTATGATATAGCAGTTGATCAATGTTTTCATGCAATGAAAGACATCCATGTTTCTTCAGAAATACCTATATATCCCATGTGTATGAACACATTTATAAAGTAAATGATTCTTAGTGGTTTTGCCTGATGCAGACATTTGACTACATTCCTTTAAATTATAGTTCTGGTTTAGCAATAAGTGAAATTAGGATATTTATTAAAGGAAAGGAAATTGTGGAACCCTTTGTAAACAATTTATAAAATATTTAGTGTTGGTATGAAAGCAGACAAGTGTCATATGGTACATTTGGCTTGGTTGCTGTGGCTTACTGCTCATCTTTATGGATGTTACTTTGCCAATGGCTGTTACCTTGCCATAGCAATTTGGTGCCTTTTAGTTACTGTAGCACTACCCCAACTCAGTACACACTATTCGTATTAATCTGTCATCAATATGGGACCTCAGCCTTTTTGTGTCAGCTTGATGTCCCAAGAAAACAAAACTGTTGGCCTCTTTTAGAGTGCTTTCACACTGAATCGTTGGGGGTGTCGGCGGTAAAGCAGCGCTATTTTTAGCGGCACTTTACCGTTGTTTTAGCGGTGCTATTCGGCCGCTAGCGGGGTGCTTTTAAACCTCCGCCAGCGGGCGAAGAAGGGTTAAAACTGGTTCGGTGGCACTGCCCATTGATTTCGGTGTATACACCACTCCTACAGCGCTGCAAAGATGCTGTTTGCTGGACTTTTTTTTACCGTCTTGCTAGCGCTCCGCTCCAGTGTAAAAGCCCTCAGCTTTTCACACTGGCGTGAGAGGAGAAGCTCTTTACAGGCGCTAAGCAGGCACTATAGAGCCTGTAAAGTGACTCAGTGTGAAAGCAGCCTTACAGTTGTGATTGTGGTAGGTAAAAACATGCAGTTAAGATTTTTTTTTTTTACTGCTCCCTCTAAAGTGGTTGTAAAAGCAGAAGTTTTTTTTTAACTTGATGCATTCAATGCATTGAGGTAAAAAACCTTCTATGATAAGTTCCCCCCAACTACCTGCCCTCTCCTAAATACTTACCTTACAGGACACAGTGGCAGCAACGGGAGCCTTTTGCTGCTGTCAATCAAATCCTATGAGGGGGGAAGCGGGGTGCAGGGCTGAACCACGCTGTGTGTGTGTATGGACGCACACAGCCCATCTCAGCTGTGAGGCTCCATGTGCACCCCCATATCAAGCAGTTTTCTATGGTGGCACATGCAGAAGAGGAGTCGAGAGAGCTGGTGGGAAACCCCAGAAGAGGAGGTTGGGGGCAGCACTGTGCAATACAATTGTACAGAGCAGGTACGTATAACATGTCTTTTATTTTAATTAAAAGAGCTTTTACAACAGCTTTAAGCTGCAAAGGCAGCGGGTGGGGTTTTACATATGCCACAGATCCGATTCTTTGCTGCAAAAATTATCCCTGTTGTAACTGAACTGAATGTGAGCACTGTGCAATTGCATATAGTGCATGCAGTTGTTGTGCATTGGAGCAGGGTTTAAGAGGTATAAACAGGTGGTAAAGAGACAATATAACACTTCTTGCTGCATGTCAGATGCCTTCTGAGGAATGTCCTGAAACCAGATCACTCTTCGGAGGACCCCGCCTGTGTAAACAAGCCCTTAGTGTATGTTTAGATTTTTGCAGAGATATATCAAAGTTCTGGAGATTTAGGCCCCTTTCACAAGGACAAACTGCCTGTCAGTTTTTTAGGCGTACCTGAACGGATGCTCCATGCCTGACTATGGAGCGACGGATGTCAGCGGTTACCATGTCCGCTGACATCAGATCCGATTCGCTAAAATCAGACATATGGCGATAGGATAGGACATCCTGTCCATTTTCGTCCGATCCCTCCATAGGAATCAGCCGCGCTCTGACAGGCCCCTCCCCGCTCAGTGAGCAGAGACGGACCTGTCATCCGCCGGCTCATCAGAGATCAACGGAGAGATCTCCTGCTGAGCTCCTGAGACTCGCTGGGCGGTTCCGGCTTGTGAGAATGAGGCCTTAGAATTACACATTGTAAATAAATTTATTGGGGCCAAATACTGGCGAATTTTGTAAAACAATTATTCTTTTTATTGTACTATGTATATATTCTTTTAGAAATATGAAAACTGAAAGCAGCAATAAAACTTCACTTATTTACAAACAGAAAAAAAGCCTCTTGTATTTTATTAAATCGCACAGCGTGCATTAACAGTAACATGGAGAGTGTGATACATACAAAGTATACATGGGAAGTTGAAATGGTGATGTTTACTGTTGGATTGGGAAGTGTAAGGATAGAATTGGTTTGTTGTACTGTATCCTAAATTAGATTCATCGCTGTCTGTTTCATAAAAGAAATTCCAAGACATTTAGGATAGTAGCCCTTGAGGGCAGATTTTAGACCACCTTGGAATTTGTCACCAACATACTGACAATAGAGTCTCTTTATTTTATTGGTATTTTTAAAGGATATAGGCTGGATAGTCATAGACCCTGGCTTATAGGTTACTACCCTAAAGTAGTAGTAAACCACACGTTTTATTTATATTTTCTTTTTGTAAAAATCCCTGCAAGGGGTATGCATTGCATACTAGCACATCATGAAATACCTCCGGACGAAGCCCTCCAGCAGCGTGCTGTCACCGCTGACAGGGCTTCCATCTTCACCTGGTCTTCCTTCTGGATTTGCATGCTCTGGCCGTCTGATTGGTCAAGCCGCAATGACATCTATCCCACACGTGTGTTTGGGAGTCAGACTGCAGCACAGAGCTCTTGCTGTGCATGCCATTTGCGTTTACACTTGTGTGCGGGGCAATGGGGGTTTTGTAACTTTTTTATTTTGTTTTTCATTTTAATATATTTAATTATAATTAAATTTTTTTTTTTACTTTTTTTTCCTTCTTAACTTTTTATTTTATTTTTTTTATGCTTAACTGCTATCACAAGATGGTGCCCTTTACACCATCTAACCAATCACATATCAGCTTGGTTAGATGTGTCTCTGTCAGGTCACCTTGAGGCCAGGTGACAGATGCACACCGTAGGTATTAGGAGTGCACCGCAAGGTTGTGGACCCTACGGCTGACTGCTGCGGACGGGGGTCAAGGTGATAGGAAGGCAGGGCCACCAGAACATCAAGATGGATCCCTACGGGGTTAGAGCGTAAGATTCCCTGGGGCGGGGAGTCTAAGAGCCAGTAGGTGTTCACCATAGCCTTGAGTGGTGAGGATGGACTTGGCTGCAACTGGCTCCAGGTCGCGACCCCCAGGGTCCCCCAGCTCACACCCACAGTAGGCAACAGGAGGATAGGGATGGCGAGGGACAAAGCCAAGGTCGGGGCCACAAGCAGACAGGAATAGTCAGGGACACGCCAAAAGGTCAGGATCACAGGCAAACAGGGATGGTCAAGGACACGCCAAAGTCAGTAACGGAATAACAGTAGAGCACACGGCAGGTAACAGGAAGCTAACACACAAAGGTTGATCAGCCGGATTGGCCTGCAGTGCACAGGTTAATATAGAGTTCTCTGATAGGAGCTAGGGTGGAGCCATGCCAGAGGATGGATTATAAAAGCAGTCAGGTGAGGGTCGGCTGGTCTCTAGAATTGAACACATGGAGACAGGTAAGCAGACAAACTCTATTGCATAACCATGACAGTCTCCTGGCTGTACTGGCCAGGAAAGGGTGCATCTGAAACCGGAAATGACATCACACAATCTCTCTCCCCAGCTGGCTGATGTGTTCCCGAACACCGGTAAGCACGAGACAGCACGGGAACCATGAGAGGAGGAGGGGCTGCTGGTGGGAGGGGGAGGCACCGCGCTGCCAATTGTGTAAAAGTGATCGGCAGCTATGGAGCTGCCGCATCACTTTCACTTTGAAGCTGAGAGCCGGCTGAACAGAATACACACAAGCTGATGGCTGCTACTGTTTTTTTTTTTTTTTTTTGCTTCTTTTGGTTGAACTGGATGGATTTCTGTCTTTGTTTTCAACCAGATTAGCTATGTAACTATGTAGTTTGTCCCTGTAAAAACCCAGACCCTGATGACCACTCTGAGAGTATGTCCACTGGGACAGGTGAAAAAATTCCGTTATTCAGAGCAAAGTCTCAGGTGGATAATTAGAGTGTTACATCACACCACAGGTTACACTATCACCACCACTTCTGTCTAGAGTCCTTTATAAAGTACTCAGGCACCCCTTTGCCATTAAGACTTTGCTACAGGATAATCTACACCTGGGTTGTTGTGTACTCCTTCATGGACACACTTAACCCATTTCCACAAACGACTCTGTAAGCACCCCATTGGTGTATACTCTTTTGTGCTGAAGCCCTAGAAAAATGAATGACAGATCTCCAGAATGAATCTCATTTCTATCCATATGCAGATATGCAAATCTTATGGCTGAAAGCCTAGAAATCTGAAGCTGTCCTCATACGTATGCCCTTTTGTAGGAAAACATGTTTTTAGTGAGGCATTTGACATATTCACCAAAGATGTTACATGGCCAAAAACAAACCAACCTAAAATTTCCTTAAAGGGGTTGTAAACCCTCTTGTTTTTTCATCCTATCCATTAAGGTGAGAAAACGCCTGACAGTGACCAACCCCCTCCCCGAGGTTTTACTTATCTGAGCCCCTTAAGGTAGGAGGAATTTTGACTTCTCTGTAAGTTCCATATTTTTAAGTGCAGTACAAGCCATAGGTCAGCCTCACCTCTGTTCCTGTGCTACTCTGTGTTTCTTGCTAAAACACTGAGGGTAGGGTTATAGGGGCATGCCCAGGGAGGCATGTCCAACAAAGCTTTGCCAGTATCTAATCACCTAAAGGTGGCAACCCATAAGCCAGGGTCTGTGAATATCCAGCCTGTGTCCTGCACTGTACTCCAACATATTAATTTTACCAATAGGTCAAAATTCATCTTTTAAAAATTATTGCTCTGTTTTGTTGGTTTGCTCTTTGTTAAAAGTATCCGTAGACATGGCATGACCATCACCCATTTCAGCACACGATACACAGGCCAGAAAACTATCATACTGTATATCACTGCACAATCTACATATACTGCATGTCTAACTGAACTTGGGATGGGTTGATTGTCTTGTTTGGACTTTCCATGCAATTTTCTATTGTTCTCCATTTATAAGGCTGGCTTCAAGGATGTTTAGTGCTGGGAGCATAACATACACATTCAGCCAATCAAGGATGCATTTTTATACCGCAGAGCTAAAGAACAATCTCATGAGTATTGACCTTTTTCTTTTAAGGATTTCTGCTTACTTCATACTGGGATTGCCTCATATAGTTATATACAGAAAAGATTTATTAGTATGTTGGTAAATTACTTATTTGTTACTGAGGTTCTGAGTCATTATTTTTCCTGTTTTTTTCTTTAAGGTTTTATATCAGCAGTTCAAATTTTTCTTGAATCTGTATTTTCTGGTAGTTGCCTGCTCACAGTTTGTATCTGCTCTGAAAATAGGCTACTTATACACCTACTGGGCACCACTGGTAAGTACCTTTATTGCTCTTTTTTCCCCAATACATTGAAAGAATACTGAAATATGTTTTCAACCCTTGTTCTTGACTGGGGAATGTGTGTTTTATTTGGTAACAAAACTAAGCAATTCACTTAAAATAGAAATTTAGGAAGGTAGTCTTTTTTTGCCTTGTTACATATTCCATTGTACAGAAAGTGCATGAATGATGTCAATACTGCGTCCTGCAGTAAGCTCTAATGCCGTATGCACACGACCGGACTTTCCGTCAGAATAAACTCTGACGGTCTTTCTGACGGAGTTTCGACAGAGTTCCGCTCAAATGGACTTGCCTACACATGATCACACCAAAGTCTGTTTGTTTACAACGCGATGATGAATGACAGGACTAGAAAAGGAAGTTCAATAGTCAGTAGCCAATAGCTGCCCTTGTGTCATATTGGTCCATCGGAATAGCTTACAGATGAACAGTTTTCCCAAATTTATTCTGTCAGAAAGATTTAAAACATGTTCTATTTCTAGGTCCTTCAGAATTTTTGAAAAAAAAAAAAATCCACTGAAACCCACACACGATCGGAATATCCGATGACATGATTCCATCGGACCTTTTCTGCCGGAAAGTCCGGTCGTGTGTACGCGGCATTATTCAACACACCAGATGAGTCTGGTACTATATCATTTTAAAAGTCTAATCCAAATGGAAACCACCATGGTCGCGCCGGGCGAATCAACATGCGCATTCGCGACAGCAGGTGCACGCAGTTGCAATACGGCGGACGCACGCAGATGTGCGCCTGCACGGCGACAGTACTTGGCGGCCCTCTGGCCTATTTAAGTCGGCTGCTGTGGGCAGCTGACTGTAGGCAGGTTGCTGGATTATCAACAACTTCCTGTGTCCTCTGTACCTGCTGCCTGTGTCTGATTACCTGATTCCTGTTGACTACCCGGCTTGCCTGACTCTTCTTGCTCTCCGCCTGCACCGATCCATGGCTTGGACCCGAGTACGCTCCCGTCTGCACTCCTGTACCTCTGCTTGTCCGCACGGGGTTGGTCCCTGGCCTGGCTACCCACTTTGTTCCAGATTATCCTGTTGTACATTCTCTCGGACTGATCTTGTTGTGTATGACCCCTGGCCTGGCTTGATCCTGTTCCTGGTTGCTCCACTGGGATCCTTCCATGCATGGTTGCCAACTTACTTTACCAGCGCACCCCAGCTGCCCTCAGCAGCTCGGCTACCTTGCAAACTGATTTCGGAAACCCGTGAACCTTTGGGCACCGTAATTCCTGTCTCACTCCCAGGGGTACGCTGCACTCAGCCACAAGGGGCGCCCTCTCAGCAACTCTGCCTCGCATCAGAGACTTGACACTTTTTTTCCATTCAAACCTCACCATCATGGTCAAGACCATAGAGCTGTCAGAGGATGTCGGGGACAAAATTGTAAACCTGCAGAAGGCTGGAATGGGCTACAAGACTATCAGCCAGAAGCTAGGCGAGAAGTAAACAACTGTTGGAGCAAATATTTGCAAATGGAAGAAATACAAAAAAAACATTATTCGCCCTCGATCTAGAGCTCCATGCAAGATTTTGCCTCATCAGCCCCGTACTACATGGTAGGAGCTTGTGACTGATCTCGAGGCAGTTGAGAACACAGTCCCCAATCAGACCATTGGTAACACAATACGCAGCCATGGATTGAAATCCTGCACTGCCCGCAAGGTCCCCCTCCTCAAAAAGGCACATGTACATGCCCGTCTGAAGATTGCCAATAAACATCTAAATGATTCAGAGAAGGATTTGGAGGAAGTTCTTTGGTCAGATGAGACTAAAATTTAGCTTTTTGGCATTAACGCAACAAATGCTGACTATGACCCTAAGAACACCATCTCTACATTCAAGTACAGAATCCTTATGCTTTTGGGCTGTTTCTCTGTTAAAGGTACAGACCGAATTTGTCGCATTGAGGAGCCAATGGACGGGGCCATGTATTGTAAAATCTTGGATGAGAACCTTCTTCCCTCAGCCAGAACTCTGAAGATGGGTCGTGGATGGGTCTTAAGCATGACAATGACCCAAAACATACCGCCAAGGCAATGAAGGAGTGTCTCAAAAAGACGCATAATAGGGTCATGGAGTGGCCTTGCCAGACTCCAGGCTTAATCCTAAATAACCTTTATAGTAAGAGCTGAAACTTCGTGTTCCCAAGCGACAGCCAAGAAACCTTAAGGATTTCAAGAACATCTGTAAAGAGTGGACCAAAATCCCTCCTGAGAAGTGTGCACACCTGGTAACCAACTACAAGGAACGTCTTACCTCTGTGCTTGCCAACAAGGGTTTCTCCACCAAGTACTGTCCTGTTTTGCTTGGGGATTATAAACTTCTTTTACTCACTGAACTGCAACTCAATTTATACATTTTTTTATCATGTTTTCTGGATTTTTGGTTGATATTATGTCTCTATTTAAAATACACCTATGATAAAAATTATAGACCCTTATTTCTTTGTAAGTGGTCAAACTTACAAAATCTGCAGGGGATCAGATCATTATTTTTCCTACTGTATGATTGTGTTTTATATTCACACAGCATACCAGTATACCTAAAAAAAAAAAAAAAGTTTTTTTTCTAAAAATATTTCTTACCTTTTAGATCAGGGATGTCCAAACTACGGCCCTCCAGCTGTTGCCGAACTACACGTCCCATGAGGAGGCATTGTAAAACTCTGACATTCACAGACGTGTCTAGGCATGAAAGGAATTGTAGTTCCTGAACAATTGGAGGGCCATAGTTTGGAGACACCTATTTTATATGTTTTTGAGCAGAAGGTTTCGAGGCTGATTGCAAAAATGTTTCAAGTAGCTCAGTGTGATCTTTCCCCATAGTTGAACTGGGGACTGGTTGAGTTCAGTTTTTATATACATACAATGGAGCATTCTAGCTCCCACTTAAAATTCTCTTAAAAATTGAATGCCTGCAAGTAAGATAGTTAATACTAAATACCTATGTTGGCTTTGCAACAGAAGATATATATAGGTAAAAAAAAAAACAAGATTTGATTAAATGTTTCGTTTATATTTCTATATTGATCTGGTTTAAAGCTCTGTTCACATCATGGAGGTGCGACCACGCAGCCCATTGATTTCAGCGAGCTGCCCTTGTGCTAGAAACGCAGAAAAAAGATGCCTACACTATTATAAAAATCATTTTGCACCAAAATGCATGGTACTGCTCATTTGCTAAATATTTGCAGTTGCTAGCAAGAGCTAATAGAAAATGGGCAGTGCATTTTTGTGCGTTGTGGGAAAGTGCGCAATTTTGCATGTGGTCCTGCACTGGTGTGAGCAAAGTCTTATATTTGTGGGCATTTAAAATGCTCAATTATACCATGAAGATATGATTGGCTTGCTTTACTCTAATCAGCTAGCATTCTTACTGAAAAAAGTGTGCTTTGATTAAATGACTGTGGCTTTTTTATGTTAATGGTCGCCGATTGAAACAAGACCATTGTCATTTTATCAATGGACAATTTTTACATATATAGATGTTGACCAGGTACACGTAACCATGGAGATAGGTGCGCAAGCAAACCACCCCTGTTTTTATGGTACAAGCAAGAATCACAAGCGGCAATAAAAACGAATTATCTGCTAAGTAATATTATAAAGTAGAACTATAGGCAACACATTTTTCTCATTTTAGATCTGTGTCCCAATGGGGAGATTTGCCCTCACTTCCTATACCCTTAGCCAAAACAGGAAGTTAGAGGAAATCCATGCAAAGTAAAATAATCTCTTGGGGGGGGGGGGGGGGGGCCCAGGTCACCGGAAATTCTATTCCTTTCTGGGGACATCCCAAAATTTGGGATTTTCTATTACTTTCACTTTCATTGATCATGGTAAACAGGACAAATAGAAAGAGAGAATCTCCCCAACAGTGGCAGAGGGGGCAGTAAAAATCTGAAAGGTATTCTAATTCCTCTCCACTCTGTCCAAAACCAAAATACATTTTTTGCCTTTAGATATACTTAAAACCATTGTCAGAATTCATTGCTTTGAAGAGAATTTCCCCTAATTGTCTGCCTATGTGACAGGTGCTAGTCAGCACAGCCTTGAGAACGCAGAGAGCATTTGAAATCTGAATAAAGTACTTCCATCTTTCCCCAATCTAACCAAAAACGCAAACGTTTTGGCAAAGGTTGGATTTTTATCCATGACATTACCAGTATTTGTATTTAATGTATTTATTTACCTAGTGTTTAATCGTGTGGAACTAATTTAAAGTGGTTGTAAAGTCAGAAGGTTTTTTTTTTTTTTTATCCTAATGCATTCTATACATTAGGATAAAAAGCTTTCTGTGTGCAGCATCCCCCCTAATACTTACCTGAGCCTCCTTTCTTTCAAGAGATGTCCACAAATGCCTTAGTAGTCCAGGACTCTTCCCCCCTGAAGACATTGACATTGGCAGTCAGTTAACCAATCAGGAAATAGACGGGACAGGGCCAAACCACAGCTCCATGTCTGAATGGACACGGGGAACTGTCGCTCGGCTCGGGTGCCCCTATAGCAAGCTGCTTGCTGTGGGGGCACTCAACAAGAGGAAGGGGCCAGGAGAGCCAAAGAGGGACCACAGAAGAGGAGGCTGCCCTGTGCAAAACCACTGCACAGAGCAGGTAGGTATAACTTGTTTGTTATTTTTATATATATAAAAAAAGAGACTTTACAATCACTTTAAGTTATGTTTTTTTTAAGTAGTTTGTGATATGCTCACCAACATATTATCATATGTATTTATATATTCAGTCAGTTAACCAATCAGGAAATAGACGGGACAGGGCCAAACCACAGCTCCATGTCTGAATGGACACGGGGAACTGTCGCTCGGCTCGGGTGCCCCTATAGCAAGCTGCTTGCTGTGGGGGCACTCAACAAGAGGAAGGGGCCAGGAGAGCCAAAGAGGGACCACAGAAGAGGAGGCTGCCCTGTGCAAAACCACTGCACAGAGCAGGTAGGTATAACTTGTTTGTTATTTTTATATATATAAAAAAAGAGACTTTACAATCACTTTAAGTTATGTTTTTTTTAAGTAGTTTGTGATATGCTCACCAACATATTATCATATGTATTTATATATTTTTTTTAGGGGTTTGTTATTGCTGTCACAATGGTCAGAGAAGCAGTTGATGAGTATCGAAGATTTAAAAGGGACAAAGAAATGAATTCACAGCTATACAGCAAGCTTACCATTAGAGGTTAGTAATGTGTTCTCTGGCTATTCTCATTTAAAGGAAGAGCTTCAGATTATAAGAATTGCGTAATGTAAACTAGCTAAAGGATCAGGAAAAAAATGCTTGCTATTTACAGGAAAGAAGTTATTAGTTCTTTCTCAGCACAACATACTGTAGCTGAGAAAACGTTAAAAGTGCTGCTTTTTATTAATGCAGTAGTAACATTACCTGCTTTGAATCATCCAATCTGTCTCATCAGTCAGCATTATGTAATAGATGCAAAATGTTTTAGTGTCATAAACTGGACTACATGGGCTCCAGTTTAGTCACCCTCCCATTTTCTGGAAAGAAGGAAAGGCTTAATTTACTTTATTTTATTTTTTCCAACCCTTGTTGGCAATCACAGAGGTCAGCCGTTTCTTCTTGTTGGCCACCGGGTTTGTACACATCTCGGGAGGGATTTTGTCCCACTCCTCTTTGCAGATCCTCTCCAAGTCATTAAAGTTTTGAGGCTGACGTTTGGTAACTCGAACCTTCAGCTCCCTCCACATATTTTCTATGGGATTAAGGCCTGGAGACTGGCTAGGCCACTCCAGGACCTTAAGGTGCTTCTTCTTAAGACACTCTTTTGTTGCCTTGGCTGTGTGTTTTGGGTCATTGTCATGCTGGAATACCCATCCACAACCCATTTTAAATGCCCTGGCTGAGGGAGGGAGGTTCTCCACCAAGATTTGACTGTCCCCTTAGCAGAAAAACACCACCAAAGCATAATGTTTGCACCTCTATGTTTGATGGTGGGGATGGTGTTCTTGGGGTCATAGGCAGCATTCCTCCTTCTCCAAACATGGCGAGTTGAGTTGATGCCAAAGAGCTCGATTTTGGTCTCTTCTACCCACAAAACCTTCACTCAGTTCTCTGAATCATTTAGATGTTAATTAGCAACTTCAGACAGGCCTGCACATGTGCTTTCTTGAGCAGGGGGACTTTTTGGGGGTCTTCAGTCCTTCACAGTGTACTTTTCTTGGGGACTATGGTCCCAGCTGCCTTGAGATCATTGACAAGATTCTCTTGTGTTGTTCTGGGCTGATTCCATTCTCATGATCATTGAAACTCCACGATGTGAGATCTTGCTGAAAACCCCAGACCGAGGGAGCTTGACGGGTATTTTGTTTCTTCCATTTGCAAATAATCGCACAAACTGTTGTCACCCTCTTACTAAGCTGAGGGTCAATTTATTTTTTCCTTCACTGTATGTGTAGATTGATACACAGACATTTATGGAGTTGAGTTTAGGCGTAGAAGAACGCCAAAAGCCCCTAAACTCAAGTTTAGGAGCTGTAGTGTACATGAAGACTCAATGAAGCCGGTAAACAATGCATCAGATTCATTGATTCGATATGTATGCAAACAAAGGAAGGCGGAACTTTAAACAGTGCTGCATTTTCAGGAATAAGTCTACAACTTCAAGATATAGAGTAAAATAAAAATGTTTGTGCTGTGGCACCCGGGAGCCACAGCTGCAGCATAATTATGCCCATTGAACATGTTTTACGGAATATGCCGTATATGTCAGCACTTGCATTACACATGCACATATTTGGGCGTTTATGTGAGTATAGCCGCATAGTCTGTAATGCATATCTATAGGCACAATTACGCTGCAGCTGTGGCTCCCGGGGTCCTCAACAACAAGAGTATGTTACTCTGTACGGCCAAATGCCCTAATCTACAACTGTATGCGGGAGTCCTTAAAGGGTAATTAAAATCACGTTTTATAAAAATTGCTGACTGGCAGGATTTTTAACCCTCTCAGTCTCTCCTGTCATAAGTGCTCCCCCCTGCCTGTCAGCTGTTATGTACGCTGAAATGCACATGCGCATCTCACATTTACAGCATCGCTCTGTGCCATGATGATGTGACTCCCATGTGCATGCGTAGTGTGAGTGAGTGTCATCTTTGCAGCCCAGAATGTAACCTGGAAAGAAGACCGGGAGAAGATAGAAGTGCCCGGGACCAGCCAATACACTGACAGCACAGCACTGGAGGGCATCATTTGATAGGTAAGTCTGTCCTAATGTGCTAATATGCAGTGCATACTGGTACATTATGACATAAACCACCTGGGAACCCATTTAATGAAAAAAAAAAAAAAAGTTTAATTCCACTTTAAGGAGGTGTCCTTTTTTTATCTGCACCTGAGCTCAGCAGAGAAAAAAGTTTTCATTTTCTTATAAAGATTTTTCCTATTTAACCCCTTATTTGCCTCTATAGTAGTTGAAAGCACAGCATATCTCATCACCAACAGACCTAATTGTTTATATACACTGATTGGGTATAACATTATAACCATAACATTATCTCAGGTAGCGTGAATAACATTAATTATCTTGTTACAGTGGCATATGAAAGTGAGTGGGAAACATTAGGCAGCAAAGGAACTTGTCCCTAAAGTTGATGTGAACGCAGAAAAGTTGATGTGAAAGCAGAAAAAAATGGGCAAGTGTAGGCATTTGAGTGACTTTGACAAGTCCAAATTGTAATGCAATGGCTAGATGACTGGATCAGAGCATCTCTAAAACTGCAACTCTTGTAGGATGTACCAGTCTGCAGTGGTCAGGACTTATCGAAAGTGGTCCAAGGAAGGAAAACTGGTAAATCAGCGACTGGTGGCCAAGGTCCATTAATGCACATGGGGAGCAAAGGTTGGCCTGTGTAGTCCGAGCCAATAGAATTGCTACCATGGCTCAGATTGTTGGAAAAGTTAATGCTGGGTTTCATATAAATAAACCTCTAGTTGATATAAATATAACACACTGTGCAAACACTGATCTATCTAGCTCTTTCCATTTTATTTTAGTATCTTAAGCAGTGACAAAGTTCTTGCCAAATCAACAGGCCAAAATGTAAAGTAATGTATCAGAAATTTTAAAATTGCTCTCAGGTGCTCAAGTGGTTTATATATACAGTTGTGCTCAAATATTTGCTTGCCCTGGCAGAAATCGTACAATTATGGCATTGATATTGAAAATATGACTGATCATGCCAAAAATCTGTCTTTTATTTAGGATAGTGATCATATGAAGCCATTTATTATCACATAGTTTGGCTCCTTTTTAAATCATAATAACAGAAATTACCCAAATGGCTCAAGGTTTAATAGCAAAGGTTTACATACCCTGCCATGTTTGGCATTAGTACAGACACACAAGGTGACACACACACAGGTTAAAATGGCAATTAAAGGTTAATTTCACACATAAATGGCTTTTAAAATTGCAATTAGTGTCTTGTGCATAAATAGCAGTCTAGATACTGAGCCGTGGGGAGCAGAAAAGAACTGTCAAAAGACCTGCGTAACAAAGTAATGGAACGTTATAAAAATGGAAAAGGATATAGAAAGATATCCAAAGTCTTGAATATGCCACTCGGTACTATTCAATCACTTATAAAGGAGTGGAAAATTCAGAGATATCTAGATACCAAGCCAAGGTCAGGTAGACCAAGGAAAAGTGCAGCCACAACTGCCAGAAAAATTGTTCACAATACCAAAAAACCTACATGTAACCTCAGGAGAAATACGAGCTGCTCTGGAAAAAGACAGTGTGGTTGTTTCAAGGAGCACAATACGATGATACTTGAACAAAAATGAGCTTTTGGTTGCCATACAGAAGCCTTTACTGCACCATTGCCACAAAAAAGCTGGATGAGGCATGTCAGGGTGTTGTGGGGCATATTGTAACTGGGTTTTTTTCAACATAAATTGGGTCTTTGGTGGTTGCATGGTAATGGATATCTCCTGATTTTTTTTTCTATTGTATCAAGAGAAAACTGGCTTAAATAGTAAAAAAAATATCATTTTTAAAACCAGCATCTAACTCCTGGCATTCCCAGAAACACCATACAGTGCCTTGGAAAAATTTTCACACCCCTTTTTCCACATTTTGTCATGTTACAACCAAAAACGTAAATGTATTTTATTGGAATTTTATGTGATAGACCAACACAAAGTGGCACATAATTATGAAGTGGAAGGAAAATGATAAATGGTTTTCAATTTTTTTTTTTTACAAATAAATATGTGAAAAGTGTGGGGTGCATTTGAATTTAGCCCCCCGAGTCAATACTTTGTAGAACCACCTTTCACTGCAATTACAGCTGGAAGTCTTCTTGGCTATGTCTCTACCAGCTTTGCCATCTAGAGAGTAAAATTTTTGCAAAATAGCTCAAGCTCTGTCAGATTGGATGGAGAGCATCTGTGAACAGCAATTTTCAAGTCTTGCTACAGATTCTCAATTGGATTTAGGTCTTGACTTTGACTGTGCCATTCTAATACATGCATATGCTTTGATATAAACCATTCCATTGTAGCTCTGGCTGTATGTTTAGGGTCGTTGACCTGCTGGAAGGTGAACCTTGACCCCAGTCTCAAGTCTATTGCAGACTCTAACAAGTCTTCTAGTATTGCCCTGTAATTGGCTCCATCCATCTTCCCATCAACTCTGACTGTCCTTGCTGAAGAAAAGCATCCCCACAACATGATGCTACCACCACCATGTTTCATGTTGGTAATGGTGTGTTAAGGGTGACGTGCAGTGTTAGCTTTCTGCCACACATAGTGTTTTTCTTTTAGGCCTAAAAGTTAAATTTTGGTCTCATCTGACCAGAGCACCTTCTTCTACAGGTTTGCTGTGTCCCCCACATGGCTTCTCGCAAACCTTCTAATGGGAATTCTTATAGCTTTCTTTCAACAATGGCTTTCTTCTTGAAACTCTTCCATGAAGGCCAGATTCTCCAACCTGAACTGTGGATCTTTGCAGCTCGTCCAGAGTTACCGCTTGTCTGCTTCCTTGATTAATGCTCTGCTTGCCCAGCCTGTCAGTTTAGGTGGATGGCCATGTCTTGGTAGGTTTGCAGTTTGCCATAGTCTTTCCACTTTCGGATGATGGATTGAACAGTGCTCTGTGAGATTTTCAAAGCTTGGGATATTTTTTTTTAACCTAACCCTGCTTTAAACTTCTCCACAATTTTATTTCTGACCTGTCTGGTGTGTTTCTTGGCCTTCATGATGCTGTTTGTTCACTAACGTTCTCTAACAAACCTCTGAGGGCACAGAACAGCTGTATTTATACTGGAATTAAATTACACACAGGTGGACTATATTTACTAATTAGGTGACTTCTGAAGGAAATTGGTTCCACTAGATTTTATTTAGGGGTATCAGAGTAAAGGGGGCTGAATACAAATGCACACCATACTTTTCACATATTTATCATTTTCTGCTTCACAACTATGTTCCACTTTGTGTTGGATTATCATATAAAATCCCAATAAAATACATTTATGCTTTTGGTTGTAGTAACATGACAAAATGTGGGCAATTTCAAGGGGTGTGAATACTCTTTCAAGACACTCTATGCCTGTATATTTGATGTTTACTCATAGTAGGGACAAGGAACAATAGTGTGCATTTTTTATCCTACCTAAAACACACTAGCACTAAATAAAAAAGTTTTATTTTTTTAAATTTTACACAAAATATACTGACCCTGACCATTTGTCCCTTACTTTGACACTGACAATAACCTAGATCAAGCTCTGATATACCATTCAGAAGGAGAAAGAGAAGAAATCCAATCACTTGCTTTTACAGTAATCATGTGATTAGAAGCCGGTTCTTTCAGCTCCTGGTTGTGATACAAGACCCAAAGCTGTCATTGAGCACTCGGTGTCTGTGCTGGGTGTGCTCTGCCAGCACATATGCAGCATCTCAGAAAAGGACCCACCTTCATAATGCTGGCATCAGTGGGTTAAAAGATAATTTGGAAAAGAAAGAAAGAAAGTCACCTTCAGATAGAAAAAAAGAAAACCGTTCCCACTGCATTCACTAAATATCTTCTACAAAACCTACTGTGCTAGAAGCCTTTATTCCTAATTGAGTTTTGTACTTAGAACTGTGCACAGAACAATTATAAAACAAAGCGTTTTCCAACATAGCTGTAACAAAAAATAAATAAGGTAACTTTACACTGAAGCAGGCATTGTTTGCATCTATGCATAGTTTAATCTGCAGAAAACACAGAACATATCATAGACCATATATGAGTCCATACACTCAAAGTGTTCTCAAATGATCTGTTTTTCTTAAGTGTTTAGATTAGTTTCACTGTTGGGAGCATTTAGTTCCAACAAAGTACAGCACTTATATCTTATCGGTTACCAAGAAATTGTGAACAATTTGCAAATCACAATTGAGACATTGTTTGTCGAGTCATTTAATCTAACTATATAGAAGTGATTGTCTTATGAAACATTGGTCAATTTAGTAACATCATTTTCAAAAGCAATCGCTTCTTTTCTTAATGGAAAAAGTTATGTAAACTTGATTATTCTGAATGCAAAATAGCATTAATTTAATTTGAATAGGTTATGCTTACATTGAAAGTAAAGGGCCAGTGTGAAAACATGAGTGTTTTTCTTAAGTACAAAGAGTCAACTTTTTATACGCGTTTCAGTATGTTCCAAGAGTGAGCTATCCAAAGTTTACATACTAGAAATAGAAAATGTAAGCTCTTTACTGATCCAGGGGCCTTGGTGATGTATTTGAAAGAGGCAGGGATCTCAGCGTAACAGTCCAGGCACACCTTCTTTGCACTCTATGACTACATGAACACACAGTTAAAGTAGTTGTTAAGCCACTCTAACCTGTATGCACCATCAGCACTGCCTCCTATTGTAGTGTCCCCCTCTGTGTATATTTATAAAAATAAATGCTGCAAATACCACATTTTGGAGCTGAGATCGCAATCACATGGCTGGCCGACTTTTTCCTTTCCTGCAGCAGGAGGGGCCGAGATTCCTCCACTGACATCAGTCGGGAGGAGAGGAGGAGAGAGGCGGCTTATCATGTGATTGGGATCTCGGCACTAAAATTAGGTATTTGCAGCATTTATTTTTATAAATCACACACATAAGGGGACACTGCAATAGGAGGGAGGCCAGTGTTGATGGTGTATATAGGTTAGTGTTATGCAAGCAGTAGAAGGGGGAGCACTGTCATGAGCTGACAGGCAGGGAGGGAAGGGGGGAGGAGGAGACATAGCAGGATTTACCCCCTTAATGACCAGGCCATTGTTTGCCATACGGCACTGAATCACTTTAACTGACAATTGCGCAGTCGTGCGATGTTGCACTTTTTGGTGACTAGTGACACCAATACAGTGAACAGTGCTATCAAAATGCAGCGTGTGACGGGCACGCAGTACCACATGCACAGACTGATGTACAGGTAGAGCTGGGTGATTTTCTCCAGAAAAAAAAATCTACGATTTAAAAAAAAAAACTCGATTCACAATTAGAATCAATTTTTTATTTTATTTTTTATGGACACCGCGCCGATCCTGAGGAGCTGTGGGCAGTAGTTTTTAGATGAGACTGCGGCTTCAGCCTAGTCTGTGGCATCTGGCCTCGCAGACTAGGCCAAAGCTGCGGGCTCGCCTAAAAACTCCTGCTCGCAGCTCCTTAGGACTGGAGCGGTGTCGGCGCCGGTCCTGGGGAGCTGCAGGCAGGAGTTCTCAGGCGAGACCGCAGCTTAGGCCTAGTCCGCGGCATCTCGCTGACACCGCGCTGGTCCTGGAGGAAAAAAATAAAAATAAATTTGCTGAAAATTTTAATCGATTTGACCTCTCAACTCAATTCAAGATTCAAATCTATTTTTTCTCCAGCCCTACGTACAGATATGTCGGTTTAAGCACCTGACCCGCCTTGCTGCAGTATATATGCGAAAGGTGGTTGACAAGTGGTTAAAGAAGTAGGAGCCATTTTTTGGGGGTTAACAAACGCTTCAAGTCCACGTTAAAAAGTCAAATGGCTTCTTACCCATGTTTATTCTTTGAAACAATAACGGAAAGTAATCATTCACAAACATTAGACAGAACAGTTTTGCATTGAAGGTGCCTGACTTAGCCTTTCTCACCTCCCAGTTTGGCTGTACCTCTCAAAAAAACGTGCAGAGGGCCCAACTCATTGCCCATTTTACACTTGTCTCCACCAGGTGCAAAATCCTATTTGGGGAAATCTTACAGGCATAAAAGACAATTTGCATCGGCAATATATTGCTCATATAATGAAATGCTGTTATTTCCTCCCCACAGCAGTGGTGTGAATGCATGTAAAAATGTGTTTGGGTCCTTAAAAAGACCTTTATTGAATAAATAGCAAGTTGTTGGTAAAGTGCGATCATATATAAATAAAATATAAGTATGCAAAAGAAGAAAAAAAAAAAAAAATATATATATATATATAACTCATTGGATAACACATTTCCTGAAAACCTAGAACAGTTTTTTTTATTTATTTTTTAGATCCTGTGGTATCTGCTTAGGATGTAAACCGCTCATTACAAAATGCACATTTCCAATAACCTATTTTGTCTCTCAACTAAGGTTTTTGATCTATTCTCATAAACCCGTATGGCCAGAACTTTCAAAGCAAATTGGCAGTTAAAGTGTTACTAAACCCAGTACACTGCATTCACTATACAAAAAACCAAGTGGCCTGCGTGGCTTTAACGAGAGTAATGCTCATACAAAAATGCAACAAGGTTTATAAAAATACAAAATTTTTATTAGAATTTGACAAAACATATATTTAAAAAAGGTAACATAAAAATCTTTACTTATAAAAGGGCAAAATGATATACAAGATAGTGAATCATTCACCAGATTACATCCAAATTGCCAGCCTGGTGACATGCTGTGCAATGCTGAAGCTGTATTCTCTATACATTTCACAGGACAAAACCTTCATTAGGAGACAGCTCACGTTGGTATAAGTACAGGTCTGTGGGAGAGCCCTGTCATAAAAATCAATGATTCATAATAATTTGTGAAAAACAATCTCCAATATTTTCAGCGTATTATACTCGCATAGGCAGTAAAATCACAGGTAGGATCTGTCAGCAATTGCAGAACCAAGGCCCAAAAGGTGATGGGTAAAGGACCCTGTAAAAGATTTTACAACTAGGTCTTGGTGCTAGGTAACAGTAGCCCAAAAAAAGCTTCCCCACAGGAGCTGAGGATCGGTGGGCAACCACAAAGTGAGGTACACACAGGAGAGACCACCACTGCAGACAGCCTTTGTCTTGGCTAAGTCAGAGAAGTGGGCTGATGATGTCACCATCTCCTACTTAGCCAATCAGAGGAAGCTTTTTATTCATTGATAGAATACTAAGCTTTATATGAATGGCTGAGCGGTGCTCAGACCGACGCTAGTTCTGGGTGTGAGACAGAATGTCTTCTCTCGCACCAGGAACATAGTGCTGTATAATGTATGTAGCCTCATCTACATACAGCTTATACTGCACACCCAGTGGTCGCACATGTTAGTGACAGAAATGGTTTGTTTGGGCCAGCTTGGCCCAAACAATCTATTTAAACTGAAGCTGAAACGAAAGCTGAAGATTATCTTTAAGTTTTGGGAGTTGCTGTTAAAGTAGCTACGTTTATTACTTTGAATTATTTCACAGAACCCCAAGCTTATAATTTTGGGATGTTATTTTTTTTCACTTAAGCAAGATTATTAGGCATTGTTGTGGGGCTGTTATTACTCACTTTGATATAATTTTTTTGCCTAATATTGAGTAACATATAAATCTCACTCAGAGTTTGGGTGTAATTCTTTCTAGCACATAAGAAATATTTATTTGTTTTTCAAGCCACACTGCTGCAAACTGCAGTGCTTTTTTTATCCAGTGACTGTAATGAATTACTATTGACGCTTATTTCAGTGCTTGAATTCTGCATATTGCTGTAGGCTAAAGGCCTACATCTTGGTGGACTATAAAGTCTGGATGTGCAGCTACCACTGACAGCTTTGAACTTTTTTTATTGGTAATTACACAGCTGGTGAAGAATGCTTTTCTTTTGAGATGTTTGCAAAGAAAAAAATATAGTTCACTAAAATCTTTGCACAGACAACTATATCTATTGGTTTGTTTTGCAGCACTGCTATCATCTAGTTAAAGTAACTCTACATTATTTACATATTTACTTTTACCCAAGTGAAGCTGCTTTCCCGAATTTCTAATTGGCTTAATATTTGAAAGAAATTACCCATTCTGTATTCATTTGAATATATTCGTTAAACTTACTATGGCATACTGTGAAGAAAAGATATATTGTTTAATATTCCTTCTAGATAATCCATATGTCTCTGGTTCATATGATTAGAATAAAGAAACACATTTATATTTAAATTTCTCCCTCAAAAATGTCAATTAGGTTATTTTGCTTTCTAAATATGGTTGAGACAGTTCATATTTATTTATTCTTTCATTTGAAAAATCTTAGAAGTTGTCTACTATTGCTTTTATTTTTTTATGTGTAAAGTTCATTGTGTTTATGTTTATTTTATATTGTATTTCTCCTTTTTCTCTCTTTTTTTTATTTTTATTTTTTTATCTTTTTCTACTTGCTTATCCCTCACTGTACTTCTTCTGTCTGTCATTTAGTTTTAATGTTTATACCAAGTAAAGTGGGTTGTTGGAGTGCAGCCATCGGGATCTTCCATGTCTTTCTATCTTTTGCTTTAAAATATGCTATTGAAATAAAAATTACATTTGTATTTTTCTTTTTATGAAAAATATATTCTAAATTTGGCAATAGGGATCATAAAGTGTGTAATAGTGAAATTATTATTTTTATTTGTTAATATGTAAGTAGAAAATAATAGCTAAGTGAAAAAATAATGTAAACATGATTTCTTTTATTGGCTTGTTAATGTAAGACTATAAATATTAATTATATTTAACATTTGAATACTTCTGGGAATACGATCAGCATTGCAAAGTTAAGCAAAACAAATCTTGCTGCTGCATGGGAACCCTGTCGCAATCACTTCTGGTGCAGGACTGCTGCTTGCGCCACATGCTCATGGATCCTCATGCTTCAACAGCAAAAGTCTACACATCATCATTTCAAAAGGTTCCACGCTTAGTCTTTATACCGATATGTGCCCAAGCATTCTAATGATGACCTGCTGCAAGTGACTATTTTTACTTTCAATTGTATTTAAACCTAAAAAGAAAATGTAATATTTTGTAGCTTATCAGTCCCCAGATGTGGTGGCTTAATTTTTTCCCTTTTTTTCAGGCTTTTCTTTTTCACCTGTTGATCCTGTCACCTAGGGGAGCAATGCTTGCTCACCATACTGTATATATGGAGGAGCAGTGTTGTTACCCTAAGTTGCTTTCCTGATTTAGATTAAAGAAAACCTCCCCCCTCCCCATCTTTATTACATCAAAGGAAGGTGCTAAGCAGTTCACAAAAGGTAGCTGAGAAGGCTGTAAGAGTGTTTAAGATTTCATGCCCAGCACAAAGGACGTTACAAGGAAACCAGGTTTCTGTCTGAATTAACAGATATTTTTCTATACTTGCAGAAAATTTACTTGACCTGAAAAAAAAAAAAAAAAACAATGCAGCCTCAACATCTAAGTACTTGTGGGCTACAATGTGTTACATTTTTATTCTTGGGCTTAAAGAGAGAGTGCAGCGAAAAAAAAAAATACTGAAGCTGCTGACTTTTAATAAGGACACTCGCCTGTCCCAGGGTCCAGCGATGTCGGCACCCGAGGCTGAACCGCCCCTCGGTCCTCGGATGCTGCCGTCGCAATCTTCGGTGTGAGAATCAGGAAATGAAGCCTTGCAGCCTCACTCCCCGATTCCCTACTGCGCATGCGTGAGTCGTGCAACGCAATGAGAATGATCCGCGCTGTCTCTGGGACCCATGTGTGTCCCAGCAGACAGCACTGCGGGACAGGAAGAGGCATAGACTCCCATGGGGGTCTATGCCCAGAAAAGGGTGAAAATACCTGTCTTAGGTATCTGCACCCCCCTCCCCCCCCCTGAAAGGTGCCAAATGTGGCACCGGAGGGGGGCGGGTTCCCGAAAAGCAGAGGTTCCATTTTTGTGTGAACCTCCGCTTTAACCACTTTCAGACCGGACCATTTTGCTGGTAAATGACCAGAGGTCTTTTTACACTTTGGCACTGCGCTGCTTTAACTGGTAATTGCGCGGTCATGCAATGTTGTACCCAAACAAAATTTGCGTCCTTTTCTTCCCACAAATAGAGCTTTCTTTTGATGGTATTTGATTGCCTCTGCGATTTTTATTTTTTGCGATATAAACGTAAAAAGACCGCAAATTTTGAAAAAAAATGATATTTTCTACTTTTTGTTATTAGAAAAATCCAATAAACTCAATTTTAGTCATACATTTAGGCCAAAATGTATTCAGCCACATGTCTTTGGTAAAAAAAAAGTCAATAATTGTATATTTATTGGTTTGCGCAAAAGTTGTCACATCTACAAACTAAGGTACGTTTTCTGGAATTTACGCAGCTTTTAGTTTACGACTGCCTATCTCATTTCTTGAGGTGCTAAAATGACAGGGCAGTACAAAACCCCCCCAAATGACCCCATTTTGGAAAGTAGACCCCCTAAGGAAATTGATAAGAGGCATGTTGAGCCCATTGAATATTTTATTTTTTTGCCTCAAGCGATTGAATAATGACAAAAAAAAAATTTTTTTTTTTTTTTTACACAAAGTTGTCACTAAATGATATATTGCTCACACATGCTATGGGCGTATGTGAAATGACACCCCAAAATAAATTCTGCTGCTTCTCCTGAGTACGGGGATACCACATATGTGGGACTTTTTGGGAGCCTAGCCGCGTACAGGGCCCCGAAAACCAAGCACCGCCTTCAGGCTTTCTAAGGGCGTCAATTTTTGATTTCACGCCTCACTACCTATTACAGTTTTGAAGGCCATAAAATGCCAAGATGGCACAAAACCCCCACAAATGACCCCATTTTAGAAAGTAGACACCCCAAGCTATTTGCTGAGAGGCATGTTGAGTCCATGGAATATTTTATATTTTGCCACAAGTTGCGGGAAAATTACAAACTTTTTTTTTTTTTTTTTTTTTTTCACAAAGTTGTCACTAAATGATATATTGCTCATGCATGCCATGGGCATATGTGAAATGACACCCCAAAATAAATTCTGCTGCTTCTCCTGAGTACGGGGATACCACATATGTGGGACTTTTTGGGAGCCTAGCCGCGTACGGGGCCCCGAAAACCAAGCACCGCCTTCAGGCTTTCTAAGGGCGTAATTTTTTGAGTTCACTTCTCACTACCTATTACAGTTTTGAAGGCCATAAAATGCCAAGATGGCACAAAACCCCCACAAATGACCCCATTTTAGAAAGTAGACACCCCAAGCTATTTGCTGAGAGGCATGTTGAGTCCATGGAATATTTTATATTTTGCCACAAGTTGCGGGAAAATTACAAACTTTTTTTTTTTTCACAAAGTTGTCACTAAATGATATATTGCTCACGCATGCCATGGGCATATGTGAAATGACACCCCAAAATAAATTCTGCTGCTTCTCCTGAGTACGGGGATACCACATATGTGGGACTTTTTGGGAGCCTAGCCGCGTACGGGGCCCCAAAAACCAAGCACCGCCTTCAGGCTTTCTAAGGGCGTTACAGTTTTGAAGGCCATAAAATGCCAAGATGGCACAAACCCCCCCCCCCCAAATGACCCCATTTTAGAAAGTAGACACCCCTAAATTTAGGGGTACACTAGTGAGACTAGGTAATAAATGGCGGGTGCCCTGAAACTATAAAAAAATAACTAACCAACCAGCGTCACCTGTAACAGTTATATGGTGATCACTGGTGAAAGGGTTAACTAGGGGGCAATCAGGGGGCTTTATGCGGTAGTATATGGGGGTCCCTGGCGCTATAAAAAGCTGCGGCGAACCTAAATACCTACCTGCCTAACTAGCGTCACCTGTGACACTAATACAGCGATCAGAAAAACGATCGCTTATTAGGCTGGGTTCACACTGGAGCGATGCGGGAACGCCACGAATGCGCGGCGGGTTCCCGCATCGCATGCCTCCCGGCGGCAGTTCACACTGCCCTATGCGAACTGCTGGGAGTGTCAGTGAAATGTTAATGACACCCCCAGATCAGTTCGCATATCGCAGTGCGATCTGCAAACTTGGATCGCATGGTGTGAACACCCATGCGATCCGATTCTGCTGCGGACCAAAAAAAGGGTCCCGTGCGAGTTTGCGGCGGGTGCGACACGAATTCAGCCATACTATCTGTATAGCTGAACTCGAATCGCACAGAGATCGGATGTGATTTGCACTGCAGTGCGGTGCGAATCACATCCGTTCTCATAAACCGCTGCAATGTGAACCCAGCCTTAGTGACACTGGCGACGGGGGGTGATCACGGGGTTAAACCTTTATTGGGGGGGTTAGGGGGGTACCTTAGAACTAAAGGGGGCTAACCCTAACTGCCCTAACAGTTATTAGTCACAAATGACACCTGCCGGGTGATCAGGGGGTTAAACCTTTATTAGGTAATAAATGGCGGGTGCCCTGAAACTATAAAAAAATAACTAACCAACCAGCGTCACCTGTAACAGTTATATGGTGATCACTGGTGAAAGGGTTAACTAGGGGGCAATCAGGGGGCTTTATGCGGTAGTATATGGGGGTCCCTAGCGCTATAAAAAGCTGCGGCGAACCTAAATACCTACCTGCCTAATTAGCGTCACCTGTGACACTAATACGGCGATCAGAAAAATGATCGCTTATTAGGCTGGGTTCACACTGGAGCGATGCGGAAACGCCGCGAATCCGCGGCGGGTTCCCGCATCGCATGCCTCCCGGCGGCAGTTCACACTGCCCTATGCGAACTGCTGGGAGTGTCAGTGAAATGTTACTGACACCCCCAGATCAGTTCGCATATCGCAGTGCGATCTGCAAACTCGGATCGCATGGTGTGAACACCCATGCGATCCGATTCTGCTGCGGGCCAAAAAAAGGGTCCCGTGCGAATTTGCGGCGGGTGCGGCGGGTGTGGCGGGTGCGGCGGGTGCGGCGAATGGCTGAACTCGAATCGCACAGAGATCGGATGTGATTTGCACTGCAGTGCGGTGCGAATCACATTCGTTCTCATAAACCGCTGCAATGTGAACCCAGCCTTAGTGACACTGGCGACGGGGGGTGATCACGGGGTTAAACCTTTATTGGGGGGGTTAGGGGGGTACATTAGAACTAAAGGGGGCTAACCCTAACTGCCCTAACAGTTATTACAGTCACAAATGACACCAATGCAAAAAAAAAAAAAAAAAAAAAAAATGACATTGGTGTCACTGTGACTGGGGGGCAGGGGTAATTGGGGGGGTGATCGGGGGGTAAAGGGGGGGTGTGAGTGTGCCTGGCATGTTCTACTGTGTGTGGGATGTGTTGGTGCAACTCACTGATCCGCTCTCCTCCGTGTCGGAACGAAAAATACCGACACGGAGGAGAGAATACATCACTTCCTCTCCTGTGTTTACATTACAGGAGAGGAAGTGATGTCACCGGGGATTTCCATTCGTCGGGAGCGATCGCGAGGGGGTGGCCATGAATGAATGGCCGTCCCCTCGTCCGGGATCGCTCCCGAACGAAAACCGACCGCCGCAGGCACCGGGCGGGGGCCCGATCGGGCCCCCGACCCGCGGGAGGCAAAGGACGTACATGTATGTGCTTATGCCTGCCCGTGCCATTCTGATGACGTACATCGGCGTGCGGCGGTCGGCAAGTGGTTAAATATACTTTGGAACCTGTCAAATGACCATATGAAAATTTGCAGATGTATTGCCTACATCTGTTCTTATTCTGTGATTTGAATTATCACAGTGTAAATATTAGACTGGTGGCTGTTCACGGTTCATGTTTTTTTTTTTTTTTCCCATTTGGACTAAAATTATGCATTATTATTTTAACTAAAAAAAAAAAAAAAGAATCCCTCTAGCCATACAAACAAGGTTGAAGGGTGAATCCCCCTTGCCCCCCCTCCCCCCTCCCCGCTCAGTGGGCACTGTATTATGACAGTCGCACCTATCTCTTTCAGTGATGATTTCTGCTCTCCATTCATGTAACCACTGGAAAAAGAAATTACAGTTGCGTTTACCAGGGAACCACTGCAAAAGTTTAACTAAATCTTTGCCATGATTTCGTCTTTGCTTTGATGGATGGAGCTACCCTTTAATACATTAAAAAAACATGTCCAATAATACTAACAAAGGTTGCACACATTATTCTGCATATCACCTATATAATGTACAAATAGTCAGAATTCAGGCCAAAGAGTACATGTGTTTGTAGAGTCTTGATGCTCAGGATATTGCTAGCTGCACGTAATAAGAGAACAGTTTAAATCATTGGTATAAAGTAAGGCTCTCTTTTTTTAGGCGTTGTAAAAGGATTTTACTTTTAACAACCCTTTCCATTTATCCTAGCACCCCCTCCTCAAAAAAAATTCAGATAACTATAGAGGAATGCCTATTATTCAAGACTTTATGAAATAAACATTGTTAAAACACATTTTAAGAATGGGTATAAGGAAAAGTGGTGTTTTAATTGTTTTAATAACAATGATAAAATAAGCATTACTGACTGGAATTTAAAATGTTTACTCCGTAAGTCTTTCAAATGCTCTTCGTTGCCTTTTCAACTTAATGTAAATTTGGAAAATGAACTGAAGACGAAACTTGAGCCAGTGTGATGTTTTATATAAACAGAATGCCACATAACCAAAGGGAACAATTAACATGATAAAATATGCTATATAAATATGTGAATTGTGCTTCTGCCTTGTCTTCCAGATACAAATGCATATTCATTAGTCGTTTTTCAGATTTTGTTTGTCTTCTTCCTTGTAGGTAAAGTGCAAGTAAAAAGTTCGGATATCCAAGTTGGAGACCTTATTATAGTGGAAAAGGTAATAACTGCAGTATATTGTTAAACACATAGTATATTTTCTCAGATATTATTAGAACTTGGTCAGTCGGAGAAGTGATCAAATGATGTGTGGAATTTGGCAAAAAATAAATACAGAATTTTTATTCTGTAACATAGGTTACTGAACAGGCTTCGGCAAAAATACCTTTGCATTCCATTTCTAGGGTCCAGTGTACTCAAAAATGTAAAATTTGAAAGCTTTCTATGTCTTGAGTACTTGTCTGCTTCCTACTGCAGGTTCTTGTTGGCTTGTAAAACTTTCCATCATAATGATAGGCCAAAATATGAAAAAACAAACAAAAAAAAAACTTGCAGAAGGAGACAGGCAAACTCTCAACCATGGAAGTATTAAAATGTTATTTTGGTAATCCCCAAGGATGTTGGCATTCTCGAGTACTGGAAGGGTATTTACTAGCATGACAACTAGTGTTGTAGCTTTATTACCCTTAAAGGTTTACGCTATTAAAATCATGGTTTACTGATGCTTTATGATTGTCCTTTTTCAAGGAAGCAATAGTTGTAAAGCAATTATATATGTAAGTTTTTTTTTAGAATATTTGGGGTTTTCCTAAAGCTGAGATCCAGAAGTTACTGCATTGCAGTTTAAAATCTCAGACATTTCAATTTCTGGTTGCCAGAATATCTACGGTGGCTGTAGTGGCTATACAAATACATATAGTTATTTGGGGTAACAGGCTGAAAGCTCATGTGAACCAGTTCAACACATCTGAAATAGCACACGTCATGTTCTTGTGCAAATACCTGTGATGGGGGTGGTAATGCTCAGGATTAGCATCAGGTTTATCAGACACCAAGCACTGCATTCTGTCAGGACTGGGTGTATCTAATCCTTTATCAGCATTTTGACGGGCTAGGACAGTACCTGAGCAAAGATGAAAGCATAAGTTGCCATTTTAGGACCCGTTTACACAGTATGTGTTGGGTTGCACTGGGCAGCCTTGCCCAATGCAGTCTCAAGTCATACACAATGCAATTTGTGCTTTATTACAACACATCTGCACTGTTCCCTTCATAGTGTACACCAGCAACTACCTGCTGGTGAGAATGAGCCCTTATGGTGCCTGTTAAATAGTAAATTCCATTTATTAATCATACAGTAGATGACACAAGCTCATTTAAGTCTTGATCATGGTTTATATTCTGCCATCTCCAGATGAGGACACTGGCAAACAACGTGGTTAGGATAGCTAATATAAACCTTCCCACACTCAGCAATCATCTCTCTACTGAAAACACATTTCTGGCTTGTAATTTCTGATTCTACTGGATGATTGAACAATATGCTTGGTTCTGGTTGGTTTTACCCTAGGAAGGAGCTAGTACCCTGCTGTAGAGAGTAGCGGGAGTACCTTGGGATGGGAGTGGTGTATCATGGCCTGCTCCCAGGTGAAAATACATTTGAATAGTTTGTAGCAGCCATGGCTTAGCATACACCATTTTAAATGGTTTGTTGTGGCCAGGCATGCTAGGGAGATTGTGAAGTAACCCCTGTGACATATTCTGGAGGGAAATTGCCTGTTCTATTTGCTTGCTTCTGCCCTCTGTAGGGGGATTCTCAGCCTTCTCCCTGACTCCAAGCACCATCGTTAGTGCATAACAAGCACAGAACAGCTCTGGATTGTGATCTAAGTCAACAGCCTTTAGTCATGGGACGCAGGATGACTGCCCCATGACTCCAACAACTGTCTCTGCACTAATCATGTTTGTGAGTATCCCTCAAAGGATCATCCACCCTCAAGGCACATGTTAGACAGAAAGGAAATTAGATGGGGGCACACCAGCACACAAGGTGTACAGAGCCATGAGGAGGGTATTCAGAATTCCTCTAAAAATTCTGCACCTGGGCCTTTGGACCACAGTTTCTACCCCTCGGTTCCCCCACGTTATCTATACGGTTATCCCCATTCCTCTTTTTGTTTAACTAGGGAGAAAATAGCTTCCTTGGCAGACCTGATGAGGAAAGTTCCTCTGCTCTGATAGTGACCGCAAGACACACACAGCATTATTTACTAAAGGCAAATCCACTTTGCACTGCAAGTGCACTGAAAGTGCACTTTGATTGCAGTCACTCTAAATCTAAGGGGTAGATCTGAAATGAGTAGAAGCTCTGCTGATTTCATCATCCAATCATGTGCAAGCTAAAATTATTATTATTTTTTTAAAATTTTCCTTGCATGTCCCCCTTGGATCTACAGCGACTTTACTTCCAAGTGCACTTTTAGTGCACTTGCAGTGAAAAGTGGATTTTCCTTTAGTAAATAACCCCCATAGTGTAAATGCCGCAAGCATGAGTACCTTACTGAGTCATTGTCTGACTTATCCATTGCAGCAGTGAATCCTGGAAGGTGAATCCTTGAATTCTGAGAACAACTCCCGGCAGAATGGGCAGTAACTCTTAATCACTGCTAAACTGAAAAGAACCATTATGTTTCTGGTTAGTGAGGTGCGCTCCTGTTTGAAACTTGAGCCTTCATCACCTGCTAGACCTAAGGTCACTAGTATGTGCACTAATCTCTTCCAAAGACTAAGAAACCTTCTAGGTCCTTTGTTCTAGATGAAAACGGGCCATGGCCAGACAAAAAGTGTATACACCTCCTAGGCAATACTCAGTGGAAAAGGCCTAGAATAAAATGAAAAGTGGAAAGTGTCTGTTATGGTGTTTCCTGTGTCAACCAATCTCTTAAGCTGGGCATACACCATACAATTTTCTTATTCAATTTCCTTTAGATTGTCCTTCAACTGTGTAGTACAAGGGCCTGCCTGATTGCACACAAACTGAAAGTGTTCAGATTTGACCTCATATTATATGGTTTTGGTAAATCTAAAGGAAATCTATAGAAGAAAATTGTATAATGTATGGCCAGCCTTACAGTTCTTATTGAGGATGTCTTAGTCTTCAAAGACCCAGTGGTCAAAAAAGATTTGAAGCCCTCCTCAAAGCCTCTTTTGCTCGGTCGAGCTTTGCCATGCAACCATTGGTGGTTTCTGTGGTGGTTTGCCAAACTCAAACAGCCTAGGTCAGTGATGGTGAACCTTGGCATCCCAGATGTTTTGGAAATACATTTCCCATGATGCTCAACTACACTGCAGAGTGCAAGAGCATTATGGGAAATGTAGTTCCAAAACATCTGGGGTGCCAAGGTTCGCCATCACTGCCCTAGGTCAATTGCAAGACAAGCAACCCCAAGCAATCCTGACATATCCTTCAGTTATCCAAAAACTGGCACTCTTCCTAGTAGCCTTGCACTATTGAGTGGACAGTTTGACAAACTGCTTTTGTCAAAATTCTTACCTTGCACTCATGTGAGTACAAATGCATAGGATCCTCTTGCTGTGGAATTGGCCTGCTGAGATGCTGTTTTTAAGAAACATTTCTCACAACCAGTACACACTAAATGTTTTGGTTCTTAAAGGGAACTTCAAAACTAGTTCAGGAAGGAAAACTTTTGAACAAAGAATGATAATTCTATTTCATGCAAAAGGTGATAAATTAAATGTGGACTTTATCTTTCAAAATCACAACACAGCAGTTTTGCGACCTTCCTCCCCTTTGTGACTCTTCCCCCCTCCCATTCCATAGCTCTCTTCCTGCCTTATCTCACAAAATGACCATTTCTGTGTATCTGTGTGTGTGTGTTTTTTTTTTTCTTTCCTCCGAGATTGTCTTATTAACATTCTGCTAAAACTTTGTGTATCAGCACTCTTTTGACCTTGAAGAGGGGGTTACACCCCGAAAGCTTGTCCTGAAATTTTGGATGTTAGTGCAGATAAAAAAAGGATCACAGATAGTACCCAATTGCTTTTGTAACAAGTGCACTAATATGACTGTAATCACCTCAAGTAAGAAACATTTAGAAAGCATTACGTCTGACAAAGAATGACTCCTTGGAAAGCCTCTAGACACCTTTATTAAGGAAGTCATGGACAGATCACACCCTAGTAAGATTAAAGCGAAGATGTTCATGGCAATTTCTTTCAATTTTGCATTTTTGTAAGAGTTTTTTTATGCCTCCCAGACCTCCACAACAGCCACATCCTCCACTCAGTTTGATCACAAGTCCTGGACATCTAAGCAAGTCAAATCTAGAGCCAAGACCACCTCACAATAAAAGGGGCTCCCCCACTCCCACAAGTGGTTTATATATTCCGACCTTTTCAGCTACCTAGGCTCAGGGCATTTGAAATCTATGTGCCTGGTCTGTAATTGCATCATTGTACACAAGGAGAATTTCTAGAATTGATAGACATCAAAAATGCATATTTACATATTCCCATTTTTTCCCTGCATCATCGGTTTATGCAGTTTATGTTGGCTGAGCAGCATTTTCAACTTGAGGATCTTCCTTTTGGCTTTGGCCTATCCATGCAACTCATATCTTTACCAAGGGCAGCATGCTTTTCTCTCAGGGAATCCACATTATCAGTTACCAGGACAACTTTCTTTTGAAGATCAAGATGTTGGCAGCCAGTGTGCAGCAGATGATACAGATACTTCAGAGCTTTAAGTAGATATCCAACCTATGGAAATCTGCATTGACCCCAATCCACTACTTAGGAGTACCTAGGCCTAGACTTCAGTGTTTCTTCAGTGGGAAGAATGGTTGACCCTCTGAGCTCATATCTGGAACATATGCTCTCAAAAGCTTTCAGTGGTCTGAGCATACATGAGGGTATTGGGCCTCATGGTTGCCTCATTTAAGGTCAGTCATGTTTGCTCAGTTTCACTAGTGTCCCAAGGCTGGGAAATCTCTGACCTGGTGCCTGACTAGCCCTGCACTGGAATTCAGGAAAGTCTTTCTCCTTTTAAACTAGACTGTTATTCCTTTCAGGATGCGGTGTCAGCTGTCAAAGGGACTCACCAAGGGAGCCCAGACTTCTTATTAATGTTCACAAACTAAATGGCTGTACACACGGGTCATATATCAGATGGCATCAGCCTGTTCGACTGGTTTCTGTCGAAGGGGCATGAACAAAAAGGGTCTGCCAATCGGCATCCTATCAGCACTCTCAGCCAATGGCTAAGAATGCTGACAGGTGTGTTCTGGCGGGGGGAATGGACACGTCCCCGGCGTTCTCCTGTCAGAACACAATAGTTGAGCGGGGGAGATCACTCTATTAGCATTGAATTGTAAGTACCGAATCTCCTCCTGAGCTCTTTTTTTTTTTTTTTTTCATTCAGCCCACTTTGTTGAAAAAAAAAAATGAACACCATGTACTAGGCTTAACCACTCGACCTCCGATTTACCAGGCCATTTTTTGCACTATGGCACTGTGCTACTTTAACTGACAATTGCGCAGTCGTGCGACACTTTACCCAAATAAAATGTATGTCCTTTTTTTCTCACAAATAGAACTTTCCTTTGGTGATATTTGATCATCCTGCGTCTTTTTATTTTTTGCGATATAAACAAAAAAGAATGGCAACTTTGAAGAAAAAAAAAAAAGAAAACAATTTTTTTTACTTTCTGCTATAAAACATATACAATAAAAAAAAATCGAATTTCTTCATAAGTTTAGGCCAATATGTATTCTACTACATATTTTTGGGAAAAAAAATTCCTAATAAGCGTACGTTAATTTGCGCAAAATTTATAGCGTCTACAAACTATGTGATATTTTTATTTATTTTTTAATAGTAATGGTGGCGATCAGTGACTTATATCGGGCTGCAATATTGCGGCAGACAATTTGGACTATAACTGACACTTTTGACACTTTTTGGGGACCAGTAACATTATTATAGTGATCGGTGCTAAAAAATTTATACACGGTCACTGTACTGATACTGGCTGGGAAGGGGTTAACAGGGGTGATCAAAGGGTTAAATGTGTGCCTAGCTTGTATTGTGTACTGTGAGAGAGGTGCATTTACTAGGGGAAGGCATGGATCCATGTCCCTGTTTTGCAGGAACATAGAATCCATGCTTTCCTTACTGACAGAACGGCGATCTGCCTTGTTTAAATAGAAGGCCACTGTTCTGCCTTTCTCTTCAAGTAGAGGTACCCGCAGCTGGACTCCCGTTGTGATTGATCACAGTGTGAGCGACCCGGCGGCGCGCATGTGTGTGCCCTACTCAGAAGAGCTGGATCACGTATATATTCCTGATCTGGTGCTGCACTGTAGCAGTAAAACTGCTATAGTTACCTAGATGAGGTTGAAAAAGGACACAAGTCCATAAAGTCCAACCTATGTGTGTGAATATATGTCAGTATTACATTATATATCCCTGTATTTTGTGGTCGTTCAGGTGCTTATTGCAGCCCAAAATCTCTCAGATCTAGATATGTATATGTCCATACTAGTGATGGACGAACTTCCGACGGGACGTTTCGCGAAAGCGAAATGCGAACGGACCCAAACGTTCGCGAAACCGAACGTTCGCCGCGGGCCCCATTGACTTCAATGGGAGGCGAACTTTGCAAACCTTCATGTCGAATTTGCGGCCACGTGGTAATTATTAGGGGGTAAAACGTAGTCCCACCATCTGGACAATGACATAATACATGTATGAGGTGAATTTGGGATCGATAACTACAAGCATTTTTATTTTATTTGGGAAATTGTTCTAACAATTCAGGACTATGGAGCTAATGAAGGCAATGGAGGAGAGGGAAGGTCAGGGACCAGGGTAGGCAAAGAAGAGGGTGCAGGAGATGATCACCAGCAGCGTGACATACCGGAATGACACATGCACCGTGATAGAGGCATCTGACAGCAGCACCGTGACATACAGCGCTGACAGCAGCACCGTGACATACAGCGCTGACAGCAGCACCGTGACATACAGCGCTGACAGCAGCACCGTGACATACAGCGCTGACAGCAGCACCGTGACATACAGCGCTGACAGCAGCACCGTGACATACAGCGCTGACAGCAGCACCGTGACATACAGCGCTGACAGCAGCACCGTGACATACAGCGCTGACAGCAGCACCGTGACATACAGCGCTGACAGCAGCACCGTGACATACAGCGCTGACAGCAGCACCGTGACATACAGCGCTGACAGCAGCACCGTGACATACAGCGCTGACAGCAGCACCGTGACATACAGCGCTGACAGCAGCACCGTGACATACAGCGCTGACAGCAGCACCGTGACATACAGCGCTGACAGCAGCACCGTGACATACAGCGCTGACAGCAGCACCGTGACATACAGCGCTGACAGCAGCACCGTGACATACAGCGCTGACAGCAGCACCGTGACATACAGCACTGACAGCAGCACCGTAAGCAGCCCCAGGAGGAAGTCAGCACAGCACAGGGATGGTGTGATCCCCTCATAATAAGAACCCCCAGGAGGAAGTCAGCACAGCACAGGGATAGTGTGATCCCTTCATAATAAGAACCCCCAGGAGGAAGTCAGCACAGCACAGGGATATCATAAGCAGCCCCAGTAGAAATATGACACCGCTCAACCTCTTCAAAGAGGAGGGTAGGGGCATATAGTACGGTGTGCTTTTTTGGGTCAAGGAAGTGAGCCAAATGA
Organism: Lithobates pipiens; assembly: GCF_037356315.1. Taxonomy (NCBI): domain Eukaryota; kingdom Metazoa; phylum Chordata; class Amphibia; order Anura; family Ranidae; genus Lithobates; species Lithobates pipiens. The sequence goes on along the minus strand of NW_027507764.1, from coordinate 377,056,692 downwards.
ATTAAGAAGGTCTGTGTGCTTGATTAAAAAAATAGTTTATAGACATATACATGGTCTACTGGTCACATGTGTTGAATTCCTCCGAGATCCATGCCTCATTCATTTTTAGAAATGTGAGGTAGTTAACACTGTGGTGAGCTAGGCGAGTACGCTTATCGGTCACAATCCCCCCTGCTGCGCTGAACGTCCTTTCGGACAGGACACTGGATGAGGGGCAAGCCAACAGTTCGATTGCAAATTGGGCAAGCTCTGGCCAGAGGTCAAGCCTGCCCACCCAGTAGTCTAGGGGTTCATCACTCCTCAGAGCGTCCACATCGGCCGTTAACCCAATGTAGTCGGACACCTGACGGTCTAGGCGTTCCCTGATGCTGGATCCGGATGACACCTGTCGATGGGTCGGCTGAAAGAATGACCTCATATCCGAAGTCACCAACACATCTTCAAACCGGCCTCTTCTTGCAGGCGCTGTTGGATTGGTACCCGCAAATCCTTCTCTGGGAGTGGGAATTGCTCCTCTGCCAGCGCACGCAAAAGCAGAATGCAGCATTTCTCGAAGCAAGGCCTGGAAGTGCTGCATTCTGACAGCCCTCTGCGACGGCGGTAACATTTCCGCCATTTTGTGTTTGTACCGGGGGTCTAAGTACGTTGCCACCCAGTACTGGTCCTTGACCCTCATGCTTTTTATACGGGGGTCCCTATTAAAACACTGGAGCATGAAGGCCCCCATTTGCACTAAAGTGGAAGCGGTGTGGTGGCCTGGCTCCTGCTCATCATCCAGGATAATGTCGTCCTCTTCATTCTCCTCTCCCCATCCTCGCACAACAGGGATCCCAGAAAGGTTTAAAGCATGCTCTTCTTGCTCCTGCTCATCCGCCCCGGCACCATCCTCCTCTGACTCCTCATCAGACTCCTGTTGTTGACTTGTCTCAGATAGAGTAGCCCCCCCCTGGGAATTCATCCAGCATTGCGACTTCCTCATCTTCCCGCTCCTGCTCCTCCACAGCCTGATCAATGACACGACGCAATGCACGCTCCAGAAAGAAGGCATAAGGTACCATGTCACTGATGGCGCCATGGCTGCGACTGACCAGTTTGGTGATCTCCTCAAATGGCCGCAGAAGTCTGCATGTGTCGCGCATGAGCAGCCACTGGCGCGGTGAAAAAAAACCCAGCTCCCCAGAACCGTTTCTTTCGCAGAGTTCATACAGGTAGACGTTAACTGCACGTTTCTGCTGGAGCAGCCTATCAAGCATATAGAAGGTTGAGTTCCATCGCGTCGGGCAATCGCAAATAAGACGTCTGACCGGCAGATGGTGTCGCCGCTGAATGTCAGCAAGGCGAGCCATGGCCGTGTAAGATCTTCTGAAATGGGCCGAGATTTTCCTTGCCTGCCGCAAGATGTCCTGGACCCCAGGGTATTTGACAAGGAATCGCTGCACGACCAAGTTTAAGACGTGTGCCATGCACGGCACGTGCGTGATTTTGCCCTGTTTCAATGCGCTAAGCAGATTGGCACCGTTGTCACACACCACTTTACCAACTGTCAAATTGAGCGGTGTTAGCCACTCATCTGCCTGTGAACGCAAAGCTGAAAGGAGTGCCGGGCCAGTGTGGCTCTTTGCTTCCAGGCACAACAGACGCAGCACGGCATGGCAACGTCTCACCTGGCATGTGGAATAGGTTCTGGGGAGCTTGGGCGGTGCAGTGGAAGAGACGCTAGCAGCGGAAAAGGAGGAGGCAGCTGAGGAGGAGAGGGAGGAGGATGGAGTAGGAGGAGGAGAAGAAGAGTCAGGCCTGCATGCAATCCGTGGCGGTAAAACCAAATCTACACGGGTGCCACGGGTTACATGCTTGACGGCCGTCAGAAGGTTCACCCAGTGGGCAGTAAAACTGATATACCTTCCCTGCCCGTGTTTGCTAGACCACGTGTCTGTGGTCAGATGTATCTTGGCACCGACACTGTGTGCCAGAGATACATTCACTTGCCGCTGAACATGGCCATATAGCTCTGGGATGCCCTTCTCTGAGAAATACTTCCTTCCTGGGACCTTCCATTGTGGTGTTCCAATGGCCACAAATTTGCGAAAGGCCTCCGAGTCCACCAGTTTATATGGCAGTAGTTGGCGGGCTATGAGTTCTGACAAGCCAGCCGCCAACCGTTGGGCAAGAGGGTTATCCGGCGTCATCATTTTTTTACGCTCAAACATTAGGCCCACGGAAGCCTGCCTTTTTGCAGAAAAATGTGAGCTTGGCGTGATGGAAGGTGGAGTGGAGGACAATTGTGAGGAGAGAGGAGAAGGAGAAGTAGAAGACGAGGCTGGACGGTGAGAGCCTGCAGTGTGGCTTTGTGTGTTCCGTTGCTCCCACTGGGCTCGGTGATGGCTGCTCATGTGCCTTCTTAAGGCGGTCGTCCCTAGGTGAGTATTGGGCTTACCGCGACTAACGCGTTGACTGCAAAGATTGCAGATGGCAACGCTATTGTCAGCAGCGGACACGTTAAAAAAAGCCCACACTGCGGAGCCATGTGCCGGTGTCCTGGGAGCGCCAGATGTGACCGTACATGGTCGATGACTCGCTCCTGATACATTTGCAGTCTGCTTTGTCCCTGCTGTGCAATGTAAGTCATTGCTGCTTCTCCTCCCTATCTGCTGGTCCATATCTCCCTCTGAACTCCCCTCCTCTTCCTCTCTTGTGGGCACCCACGTGACATCACTAGACACGTCATCATCAACGTCACCTTCCCCACCGCTATAAGTAGAGATCTCGGAGTAGGCAGCAACACCGGGGACCAACCTCCTCCTTGGGCTGATCTGGGTACTGGCGTCAGACTGCTGAGTAGCGCTTGTTGCTACCTCCTCTTCCTGATCCAATACCAAGAGTGGCTGCGCATCAGAAATGTCCTCTTGATATGGATCGGAAAATAATTCCAGTGACTCAAGCGGAAGGTATGTGGTGGTGGTGGTGGTGGTCGTGTTGTTGGTGGTAGTGTCTTTGGGGGTGCACATAGCAGAGAGTGAAGAAGAGGGTGCAGATCGAGAGGATGAGGAGGGTGCAGAAGAGTAAGGCTGAGCGAGCCACTCAACCAAGTCTGGTGCATCCTTTAAAGTAATTGAACGCACCTTCTGCAACTTCCCACTTTGGCTCAAGCCTGTTGCTCCTGCCCTACCCCTACCACCCCTGCGGAAGGGCCTGCCTCTTCCTCTGCCTGTCATTTTTTAAATGACCCTGTGACAAAACTCTTAGTCCCTATACCGCTGAAGGACTGCTGCAGTATAGGGCAGCGGTCAGCAGTGGTGCACGTCAACCCTATCTATTGTGGACCGATAGCGGTCCTTACAGAACAGCAGACTGTACCGCACTCAAGCCTATGTACCGTAGCACCCTATACCAAGTTACCAGTCCTTATAAGAACTTTTGTGGACCAAGCAGGTTGTGTATTAGTGTTTAGCAGACTGTACGTCAGTCCCTATACCGCTGAAGGACTGCTGCAGTATAGGGCAGCGGTCAGCAGTGGTGCACGTCAACCCTATCTATTGTGGACCGATAGCGGTCCTTACAGAACAGCAGACTGTACCGCACTCAAGCCTATGTACCGTAGCACCCTATACCAAGTTACCAGTCCTTATAAGAACTTTTGTGGAACAAGCAGGTTGTGTGTTAGTGATTAGCAGACTGTACGTCAGTCCCTATACCGCTGAAGGACTGCTGCAGTATAGGTGAGCGGTCAGCAGTGGTGCACGTCAACCCTATCTATTGTGGACCGATAGCGGTCCTTACAGAACAGCAGACTGTACCGCACTCAAGCCTATGTACCGTAGCACCCTATACCAAGTTACCAGTCCTTATAAGAACTTTTGTGGACCAAGCAGGTTGTGTATTAGTGTTTAGCAGACTGTACGTCAGTCCCTATACCGCTGAAGGACTGCTGCAGTATAGGGCAGCGGTCAGCAGTGGTGCACGTCAACCCTATCTATTGTGGACCGATAGCGGTCCTTACAGAACAGCAGACTGTACCGCACTCAAGCCTATGTACCGTAGCACCCTATACCAAGTTACCAGTCCTTATAAGAACTTTTGTGGACCAAGCAGGTTGTGTATTAGTGTTTAGCAGACTGTACGTCAGTCCCTATACCGCTGAAGGACTGCTGCAGTATAGGGCAGCGGTCAGCAGTGGTGCACGTCAACCCTATCTATTGTGGACCGATAGCGGTCCTTACAGAACAGCAGACTGTACCGCACTCAAGCCTATGTACCGTAGCACCCTATACCAAGTTACCAGTCCTTATAAGAACTTTTGTGGACCAAGCAGGTTGTGTATTAGTGTTTAGCAGACTGTACGTCAGTCCCTATACCGCTGAAGGACTGCTGCAGTATAGGGCAGCGGTCAGCAGTGGTGCACGTCAACCCTATCTATTGTGGACCGATAGCGGTCCTTACAGAACAGCAGACTGTACCGCACTCAAGCCTATGTACCGTAGCACCCTATACCAAGTTACCAGTCCTTATAAGAACTTTTGTGGACCAAGCAGGTTGTGTATTAGTGTTTAGCAGACTGTACGTCAGTCCCTATACCGCTGAAGGACTGCTGCAGTATAGGGCAGCGGTCAGCAGTGGTGCACGTCAACCCTATCTATTGTGGACCGATAGCGGTCCTTACAGAACAGCAGACTGTACCGCACTCAAGCCTATGTACCGTAGCACCCTATACCAAGTTACCAGTCCTTATAAGAACTTTTGTGGACCAAGCAGGTTGTGTATTAGTGTTTAGCAGACTGTACGTCAGTCCCTATACCGCTGAAGGACTGCTGCAGTATAGGGCAGCGGTCAGCAGTGGTGCACGTCAACCCTATCTATTGTGGACCGATAGCGGTCCTTACAGAACAGCAGACTGTACCGCACTCAAGCCTATGTACCGTAGCACCCTATACCAAGTTACCAGTCCTTATAAGAACTTTTGTGGACCAAGCAGGTTGTGTATTAGTGTTTAGCAGACTGTACGTCAGTCCCTATACCGCTGAAGGACTGCTGCAGTATAGGGCAGCGGTCAGCAGTGGTGCACGTCAACCCTATCTATTGTGGACCGATAGCGGTCCTTACAGAACAGCAGACTGTACCGCACTCAAGCCTATGTACCGTAGCACCCTATACCAAGTTACCAGTCCTTATAAGAACTTTTGTGGAACAAGCAGGTTGTGTGTTAGTGATTAGCAGACTGTACGTCAGTCCCTATACCGCTGAAGGACTGCTGCAGTATAGGTGAGCGGTCAGCAGTGGTGCACGTCAACCCTATCTATTGTGGACCTATAGCGGTCCTTACAGAACAGCAGACTGTACCGCACTCAAGCCTATGTACCGTAGCACCCTATACCAAGTTACCAGTCCTTATAAGAACTTTTGTGGACCAAGCAGGTTGTGTATTAGTGTTTAGCAGACTGTACGTCAGTCCCTATACCGCTGAAGGACTGCTGCAGTATAGGGCAGCGGTCAGCAGTGGTGCACGTCAACCCTATCTATTGTGGACCGATAGCGGTCCTTACAGAACAGCAGACTGTACCGCACTCAAGCCTATGTACCGTAGCACCCTATACCAAGTTACCAGTCCTTATAAGAACTTTTGTGGAACAAGCAGGTTGTGTGTTAGTGATTAGCAGACTGTACGTCAGTCCCTATACCGCTGAAGGACTGCTGCAGTATAGGTGAGCGGTCAGCAGTGGTGCACGTCAACCCTATCTATTGTGGACCTATAGCGGTCCTTACAGAACAGCAGACTGTACCGCACTCAAGCCTATGTACCGTAGCACCCTATACCAAGTTACCAGTCCTTATAAGAACTTTTGTGGACCAAGCAGGTTGTGTATTAGTGTTTAGCAGACTGTACGTCAGTCCCTATACCGCTGAAGGACTGCTGCAGTATAGGGCAGCGGTCAGCAGTGGTGCACGTCAACCCTATCTATTGTGGACCGATAGCGGTCCTTACAGAACAGCAGACTGTACCGCACTCAAGCCTATGTACCGTAGCACCCTATACCAAGTTACCAGTCCTTATAAGAACTTTTGTGGAACAAGCAGGTTGTGTGTTAGTGATTAGCAGACTGTACGTCAGTCCCTATACCGCTGAAGGACTGCTGCAGTATAGGTGAGCGGTCAGCAGTGGTGCACGTCAACCCTATCTATTGTGGACCTATAGCGGTCCTTACAGAACAGCAGACTGTACCGCACTCAAGCCTATGTACCGTAGCACCCTATACCAAGTTACCAGTCCTTATAAGAACTTTTGTGGACCAAGCAGGTTGTGTATTAGTGTTTAGCAGACTGTACGTCAGTCCCTATACCGCTGAAGGACTGCTGCAGTATAGGGCAGCGGTCAGCAGTGGTGCACGTCAACCCTATCTATTGTGGACCGATAGCGGTCCTTACAGAACAGCAGACTGTACCGCACTCAAGCCTATGTACCGTAGCACCCTATACCAAGTTACCAGTCCTTATAAGAACTTTTGTGGAACAAGCAGGTTGTGTGTTAGTGATTAGCAGACTGTACGTCAGTCCCTATACCGCTGAAGGACTGCTGCAGTATAGGGCAGCGGTCAGCAGTGGTGCACGTCAACCCTATCTATTGTGGACCGATAGCGGTCCTTACAGAACAGCAGACTGTACCGCACTCAAGCCTATGTACCGTAGCACCCTATACCAAGTTACCAGTCCTTATAAGAACTTTTGTGGAACAAGTGAGTTGTGAATGTTTAGCAGACTGCAGCAGAAGGGCAGCAGTCAAGTATAATATCCTTTCTATATTTGGAAGAAAGAATATTATACATGTACAAGCCTATTACTGTACCACTGATACCAGTCCTGAAAAGAACCTTTGTGGAACTAATAATAACAGCAAGTCTTTAAAATTACCCTCACTGCCTGACAACACTGCTTCCTTCCTGTCCCTATACAAATTGGCAAAAAAAGAGAACGATTAGTGGTTACTGGAACAGCTCTTTTGTGGACCTTGATAGTAACAGCTAATGATGATGATGATGATGATGATGATGAAAGACTAATCTGGCTGTCCCTGTAGCATACACCGTCCTTTCCCTTTCTCTAAACTAACAAAAGACACTCAGGCTGCTGCAAGAATCAGCAGCACAGCAAACCTATCAACACCTAACACCTATACCAGTCCTGAAAAGAACTTTTGTGTACCAAATAGCTAGTGGTTTATCTCTCCCTACTCCACACAGGAACCTGTCCCTATCGTAACAGAAGAAAGAATGTAAAATGGCCACCGGATCGGGTGTATTTATAGGTTAGGGGGAATGTCCAAGTGTCCATGTGCTGTCATGTCTCAATTGGCTGTCCTGTATCACATGATAAACGTGTCACCAAAGGTTAAAGTTCTTGTATACATTAAACACGTAAGTCCGCCGCGGCGAACGACGGAAAAAGGCGTTCGAACGTGCGGACCGCGAATGTCGGAAATTCGCCGCGAAACGACCGCCGGGCGAAACGTTCGTCCATCACTAGTCCATACTACTACAATAATTCCCTTTTGTGAAAAAGTTTTATCTGTATTGTGGGGTCACCAGTATGTTATTTATATATTGAAATCATATCCCCTCTCAAGCGTCTCTTCTCCAGAGAGAATAAGTTCAGTGCTCGCAACCTTTCCTCATAACCAATATCCTCCAGACCCTTTATCAGCTTTGTTGCCCTTCTTTGTACTTTCATTTCCAGTACATCCTTCCTGAGGACTGGTGCCCACAACTCGACAGCATATTCCAGGTGCGGCCAGACCAGTCTTGTAGAGCGGGAGAATTATCATTTTATCTCTAGAGTTGATCCCCTTTTTAATGCATGCCAATATTCTGTATGGTTTGTTAGCAGCAGCTTGGCATTGCATGCCATTGTTGAGCCTATCATCTACTAGGACCCCCAGGTCTTTTTCCATCCTAGATTCCCCCAGAGGTTCTCCCCACAGTGTATAGATAGCATTCCTATTTTTTCCATCCAAAATTGGTTATTTTACATTTTTCTACATTGAACCTCATTTGCCATGTAGTTTCCCAGCCCATTAATTTGTGCAGATCTTTTTGCAAGGTTTCCACATCCTGCGGAAAAGTTATTGCGCTGCTTAGCTTAGTATCGCCTGCAAATACAGAGATTGAACTGTTTACCCCATCATCCAGGTTGTTCATGAACAAATAAAATAGGAATGGTCCCAGCATAGAACCCTGGGGGACCCCGGTACCCATCCCTGACCATTCCGAGTACTCCCCATTTATCACCACCCACTGAACGTGCCCTTGTAGCCAGTTTTCAATCCATGTACTCACCCTATGGTCCATGGCAACGAACTTTATTTTGTACAGTAAACGTTTATGGGGAACTGTGTCAAATGCTTTTGCAAAATCCAGATACCCCACATCTACGGGCCTTCCTTTATCTAGCTGGGAACTCACCTCCTCATAGAAGGTTAGTAGATTGGTTTGCCAAGAACGATTCTTCATGAATCCATGCTGATTACTGCTAATGATACAGTTTTCTCATTACTAAAATCTTGTATATAGTCCCTTATCATCCCCTCCAAGAGTTTACACACTTTTGATGTTAGGCTAACTGGTCTGTAATTCACAGGGATGTATTTTGGGCCCTTTTTAAATATTGGTGCTACATTGGCTTTTCTCCAATAAGCTGGGTACCATTCCAGTCAGTAGACTGTCGGTAAAAATTAGGAACAATGGTCTGGCAATTACTTGACTGAGTTCCCTAAGTACCCTTGGGTGCAAGCCATCTGGTCCCGGTGATTTATTAATGTTAAGTTTTCCAAGTCTTTTCCAAGCCTAATTTTAATTCTGTGCTCTGTTAACCATGGAGGTGCTTCCTTATGATGTGTCTTGAGAATAAACACTGCAGTTTCGGTTACTGAAGCCCCCCCCCCCCCCCCGATTCACTCATGAAGACTGAGGAGAAGAATAAATTCAATACCTTCGCGATCTGCCTATCCTTTGTAACCAGGTGTCCTTCCTCATTCTTTATGGGGCCAATATGGTCTATCCTCCTTTTCAACTATTTACATACTTAAAGAATTTCTTGGGATTTTTTTTTGCTCTCCTCCGCTATGTGTCTTTCATGTTCTATCTTAGCCGTCCTTATTGCACCCTTACATTTCTTGTTGCATTCTTTATGATGTCTGAAAGCTGATGATCCCTCAACCTTGTATATTTTGAAGGCCTTCTCCTTTGCTTTTATATGCATTTTTACATTGGAGTTAAGCCATCCGGGACTTTTGTTCTCTCTTTTAACTTTATTACCCAATGGGATGCGTTGGCTAATGTCCTTATTTAATATGAAAACCCATCTCTCCGTGTTCTTTGTTCCTAAGATTTTATCCCAATTTATGCCTTCTAGTAAGGTTTGTAGTTTAGGGAGGTTGGCTCTTTTGAAATTCAGTGTCTTTGTATTCCCCTTATGTTTCCTATTTGTGTAATTTATACAGAAGCCAGTTGACCTGTGGTCGCTGTTCCCTAAATTGCCCTGTATTTCCACATCTGTGATCAGGTCTGTATTGTTGGTAACCAGTAGATCCAGTGACGCTTTATTTCTAGTTGGTGCGTCTACCATCTGACCCATAAAATTGTCCTGCAAGACATTTAGGAACTGGCGAGCCTTAGATGAATGCGCGGTTCCCTCCGCCCAGTCTATGTTTGGATAATTAAAATCCCCCATTATGATAACACTTCCCATCATTGCTGCTAATTCAACTTGTGATAGGAGATCCGTCTCCCCCTCCTCCTTCAGGTTAGAAGGCCTATAGCATACTCCCAGTATTATTTTCCCCTTAGCTTCATCCCTTTGGAGCTCTACCCATAAGGATTCCATTTCCTCCTTAGCTCCCTTAGTGATGTCATCTCTCATATTCACTTGTCCATTATTCTTGATATATAGGCATACTCCCTCCCCCCTTTTACCCTCTCTATCCTTGCGATAAAGGGTATACTCTTGAATGTTTGCCAGCCAATCATGAAAGCTGTTGAACCAGGTCTCTGAAATTCCCACAAAATCCAAATCCTCCTTGTACAATAGTATCTCTAGTTCACCCATCTTGTCCGCCAGGCTCTGCCATGTAGTTTAGACCAGTCGCATATTATCCTCTTATTGGGTCTTGCTACTGTACTTACCTTGGATTTATGTGCTTTGGTCAACCTACCACCTACCCCCCCCCCAATACTACCTTCTGGAATAAATTCCGTGCTATCTCTACCTCTGGACCCTCCCCCCATCGCCTAGTTTAAAAACCCCTCTAACTTTTCGGCCATCTTCATTCCCAGCTGATCTGCTCCTTCCTCATTTAGGTGCAGTCCGTCCCTTCTATAGTACCGGTTATCGACTGAGAAGTCGGCCCAGTCCTCCAGGAACCCAAACCCCTCTTTACTACACCAGCTCTTCAGCCACTTGTTTACTTACCTAATCTCCCTCTGCCTTTCTGGTGTGGCTCGATGTACTGGTAGTATTCCTGAGAATGGTACCTTGGAGGTCCTTTTCCTCAATTTAGCTCCTAAATCCCTAAAATCGTTCTTAAGGACACTTCATCTGCCTCTGACTTTGTTATTGATGCCAACGTGCACCATGACAGCTGGGTCTTCCCCAGCCCCTCCCAGTAATCTGTCCACCAGATCCATGATGGGCCAAACCTGAGCGCCCGGTAGACAACATACTGTTCGGTGCTTCAGATCTTTGTTACAGATTGGTCTTCTAAGAATTGAGTCCCCTACCATCAGAATCTGTCTTTCCTTTCTCTTCACTTCTCCCCCACTCTAACTTCCCCCGGCAGCTAGGAGAGTCCCTCAGTTCCAGCATTGCTGGTCCCTGACTGGGATCACCAATGTCACTCAATGGAGCGTACTTATTGAGATGTTCCAGCCCTGGACCAACCTCCCTGGCACTTCCCCCTCTACCCTTCCTGACTGTCACCCATCTACCTTTGCTAGTTCCTGCACCTCTTTGTCTCCACCCACCTCTGTGCTGGCCCCTGCTGGCACCTGCTGTGTATGTTCCTGGTTTTTCTTTAGTATGGAGGGACTTCTCAGTGCTGACCGTTGCTTCCCCAAATTCAGAACCTGGGCTTCCAGGGAAACAATGCGCTTACATTTTGCACAGCAGTATTCACCCTCGATCGGATGATCAAGGAATGCGTACATGCCACAAGATGTACAACAATGCAGAAAAAATAAACAAGTAAGGGATATCAAAATGCACTTAGTGGTAAGAGTGGATATCCCAATAAACATATTGATAGAGAGTGCCAACGTCCGGAATAATTGTATACAAGAAAAAAATGTATCGGAGACTTATGGACTTTACAGGCACCAGTAGGAAACACAAATAGTATTAAACTATTTTATTATTCAAAAGACATACAAAAAAGTAAAAAAAAAAAAAAAAAGCCAGGAATGAATGAATACATTACTGAATAAAGACCAACAATCAGCAAAGCATATCATTAGTACATATCATATGTTATACAGACTCAGTGCAGTAGCCATCAATATAGTATTGAGATCCTAAATGTATTGATGTGGGTCCCACATCAGCATATCATCATTGTGAATATACATTTAGGATCTCAATACTATATTATACTATATTATGTTTAATACTATTTGTGTTTCCTACTGGTGCCTGTAAAGTCCATAAGTCCCTGATACATTTTTTCTTGTATAAGATGTACAACAAGTCGCCTCTCCACACCCGCCGGGCATCGTACCTATTAAATTTAATGAGATTTGGGGATTTAACCCTGTCCAAATTACGTAACAACTAGCTTCCTGACACTAATACTCAAGACAATACACAGGTACTCGCAGATCTATGTGCACTAGCAGACCACTCGCAGATCTACGTGCACCCGCAGACCTACCTGCATTCACAGACCTACGGTGGACCTGAACTGGTTAAAGTACGATTAAAGTCTTGTTTGTTTTTTTTTAAATAACAAAACTACTACACAGAGCAGCCCAGATTCTCCTCTTCTTGAGTCCCTCACCGGCATTCCTAGCCAGCTTGCTATGAAGGCATCCGAGCTGAGAAGCTGCTTTGTGTGTCCATTCAGACACGGAGCCACTGCTCGGCCCTGCCCAGTCTCTTTCCTCATTTGGCTCACTTACTTTGATTGACAGCAGCAGGCGCCAATAGCACCTGTTACTGTCTTATCCAAGGAGGAAGGACAGTCCTGGACCGCCAAGACTCTTGTGCAACATCGTCGGATCGAGAGGGGCTCAGGTAAGTATTGGGGGGGCTGCTGCACACCAAAGTTTATTTTATCTTAATGCATAAATTGCATTAAGATAAAAAAAACTTCTGCCTTTAGAACCACTTTAAGGGCCATTAGGCTATCCATGCTGTGATGGACCAACCAGCTTCAGAGGTGACCGACAAAGAGTCAGTCTTACAGTGCTACAACCATGGCTTACATCATTCATAAAGGTGGCACCAAAAGCCACGTGACTCTACACTAAATGGATCCAATTCTGGCTTGGGCCATAATGCATTTTCTAGTCCTATCCACAGTCCATGATCCTGAAGTAGACAATTGGCAGGTGGACTTTCTGAGTCATCAGCACCAGGATAAAGGTGAATAGTTTCTTCACTTCTATGTTTTTTTTTTACATCTGCAACCACTGGGGGACAATGGACGTAGGTATTGGTCAATTTTTTTCAACTATTAAAAGTTTATAAACTAATATTTTTATATTTGTTTTAGTTATTTGTAAAACATCTATTTTTCTAATACAAATTTAAACTGAATACAGAGTGCTTCCATGATATATTGTTTGCAAACATTGGGTCGCTTTTAAATACGGATGCCTACCACTGTCTGCTTTGACCTGTCTGAAGCTATATATGAGTCTGTATTTGTTGGGAAAGATCAGAAAGGAGTGTACATCCTAATTTATTAAGCTGTTTGTCTAATTTGATTTCCTGCTATTCAATTCTGTTCCCAATTCTAAAGTTTAATATAACAGTTAGATGGCTTGGAGAAGGCCTACAGTCTTCTGGTTGCAGATGGTAAAATTTGAAATATGTGTATGTATGTTTTTCATATTTATACATCTAAGAACTAATACCTAATAAAAAAATAGGTTAAACGCTGTACAACTGCTTTATGGTTTATTTAATACTTTTTTTTTTTTTTTTGCCTGTCCTACTTCAGATGAACTGGCAGGTATAAATACCACCTGATCATATTTGATGTCTCATGCAATGTTAATGTGCCCAACAAAAATAAATCATTTGGTGAAGTCCCTAGTAATACCTTGTTTTCAAAAGTTCTGTTAGCATATCTATACAGTAGTCTGCAGGTATGGCTACAATTGTATAGATTGTATAGAACATTGGTCAGTAGATACATGTTTTCTATTATAACAGCTCCTTTCCTGATTATTGCAATGGCAAAGGAGCTGATCTTAGCATTTGACTAGAAGATGCATCAACAGCATTTCAACAGTGAAATTAATGAGTCATTTCAGAGGACGATCCATATGTTTACAACTAAAGCAAACAGTCTGTGTGAAGTGTTCAATTTTCATGCCACAAAGAAAAGACTTTAGTTTAAGCACCTGGTTATTTTTCAAGCCAATCTAACATCCTAATTACTAGGGGAGGCATAATAGTGCATGGCTGACTTTGATTGTATATTAAACAGACAGTACAGTATTTAAAATTCAGAAGAAAAAAATATGCTAAGATATAAGTTGGACTTGTATATGTCGCAATGCTTACTAAACTATTTGTAAAAATCATGAAGAATTTTGATATGTATATTTTAAGTAACTGTATTGAAGGAAGCAGTTTTGTCTTTCAACTCTTCTACCTACATTCAGAATTATTTTTCTTAGGTGCATGCATCGTTCAAAGCTTAATGAATAGCCAATTAAAGGGTCACACCACCCAAAGGCTTCTTGCAATTCTTTCAGACTGCAATGATACCACTGCTTCCCCACAGAGGGCAAGGGTCCCACAGCAGCTACTGGAAAGGAGAGGGTTTACTACTTGGGATCTGGTTGCTTTGAAAGGAAAACAAACTACTAAAACACAAAATTATTGAAACCGGTATGGAAAAAGAATGAAATTGTTACCTACCTTGTGGTGTTGGTCTGGCTTTGGCATCCAAGATGGCCTGAATTCTACTAGGAATTGACAAATATAAGTCTTGAATGGTGGATAATGGAATCTGGTACTGGAATCTCCATGCAAAAATCCGGGTCACAATTCTGTGCAATGTCCTTTTGTCTCTTTTGGTAAGTTGATCATGTCAACTTCTTATGCTTATTGCAGGACGTTTTCACGGAAACAATATATGCCATCATAACTCCCGACCCCACAAATAAATTGGCAACTTCAGTCAAAGGCAAGCTAAGCTAGCACTGTCAATTTGCCCTCTTTGAAACTCAGTAAGCTGATGAAAACGAGGCTTCTCACCTGTTAGCTAGGTGTCTCATCACACAGCGGAAGCAAAAGAATGTTACATCACTTCCTCTTTCAACGTAAAAACATGTCTTCACTTTCACACCTTCAAATCAGGTTTCTATATTTTTTGCCCAACCCCATTACAGTATTTAGCTCATTTAAACTTAAGATTCACTTGGCTTTCAGTGGGTTTAAAAAGTAGTATGGAAGCAGGAAATAATTTCTGATTTGTTTATATTTTATTATTATTTGACCTCAGTTGATAAAAAAGGTGTTAAAATATATGTATAATTTGTCAGAAACTAGCTGGATCATAACTGACTTCTCATAAAGCTCTAGCCTTATTAGGTGTGGTGTTTAGTTTGCATGTTTCAGATGGATATTTCAAGTTGTGTAGGTATGTTCATTATCTCTTTCTCCAATTTATGCTTGTGTAAAAATTCTTTCAACAAATTTGAAAGTTATTCTTAACATTCTCTCCCGTTTAGTTGCATATGGGATTAGATTGTCTTTCAGATTTTTTTTTTTATCGTATCACAGTTAGCACTACAATCAAAAAGAGCTTTACTGAAAAGAACAGATGTATAAAACATCTGTAAATGGCTGAATGCACAGTGTGCTTTTGCAGCCTTAGGTCAGCCTTTTGCACTCTCTATGAATTGGCTCTGCTAAATAAAAATACACAGCAAGAACATCTGTTACACTTCTGCTCTCTAGCAGAGTTTTATGGTAGTTTTCTTATGATGTCATCATATAGCTTACCAGCAGATTGTATTGTCTACTAGCCTGTGGCACTTTACTTCAATTATCTGCATATGACATACTATATCAAGTGTTATATTTCCTCTTACTTCGGCACCTCAGCGCTCTTGAATTGAGGGTGTAAGTTACGGTAGATGGTGAAGAACAGCCTTTGTAATTTAATGGATGCTAAATCTGCCCATATTTCTATAGACAGAGACCGCATTTTTAACTTTGTAAGAAAAATCACCTATGCCCGAGCACATATTTTTTTCAAATGCAGCAAAAGCTCTAATTGTTTTTCTTTAACACCGTTTCTGATTTCCAGATGGAGTTCGACAGTCAGTTCTCCCACCTTTAGTAATTTTTCTTAATATGTTTTTGAGCTAACATATTTCAGACCTTATGTATTCTTTTTTGTGATGGATACCTGCACAGTGGGAGACCATTTCCGCCTACCCGTTTGCTATTTTTGGAAACTGCAGTTGGACATGCAACAGTGAAAATCTAGCAGCACCACAACTACTAAATTCCATGTAATCTAAGTTTATCCAAACCCTAGAACTTTTTTTTTTATTGTAGCTTAGCAGTCCTTAGATGTGTTGGTTGCATTATTTTCACCTGTGATCGTGCCATTAACCCACTTCCTGTTTTAGGTTGAGAACACTTACTGTATTATATCTTTGGAGAAGCACAGTAGGCTGCTTACTTCTAATTTGGACCACAGACCACCACCCTCTCTCTCCTTCTTTATACAGTAGTGGGGAGATGTTCTGTAGTCCAAAGAGGTACACCGAGCCAGGTTGATAACACTACTTGGGATTAAAGTGCAGCAGAGGCAGAGTGCACAAAAGTTAAGGACTCACTGGATTTCTGGCAAAATCAATATGTGTTTTTCTCTATTGCAGCACTTTTAAAGAGACAAAATAAGGGGGAGAATGTACATGTATTCAAGATATTTTCCCATTAAGAATCAGTGTGGAGATGGTGAAACAAGCAGCTGCTTCTTCAAACCAGAAGAGATGTAAGAGGGCACTTTGCCTTCCCACGCGGAAATCTCTTTATCGCTTTGTGTTTGGATGAATAGTTTAAATTCCCGGGGGATTATAATAGTTGCAAGCGCTGCGCTAATAAAACTGTCCAAGGTGCAGTGGAGGAAAATTCCAGCACTCATTTGCACTTCCGACCACCATTATTCAGGTTTCCCATTGATGATTACGGATGCTGCGGTGGAGCTGATGAGCATATCCCCTTGCTGCTGGAGCTGCCATTTGGTTGATTACCTATGCTTACAACAGTCTATCTGAGGGTAAGAGGCAGTGTGTTTGGGTGATGGTGGCGGTTTCTTTACACCAATGACATCTGATCTCAACTCCAGCAATCATTCATCTGACTGATTTATGGACCTGTTTGACCTATCTAATTAGCACTGCACCTTTTCCCATATTCAAGATATGACATAGGGACACAGGATCAGTGGAAAGTCATAAACAATAAAAATGAGGCTGCTTTGACACTTAGGTGCTTTACAGGCGATATAGCGCCTGCATGTAAAGAGCCTCTCCTCTCACTCCAGTGTAAAAGCCCAGGTGCTTTCACACTGGAGCGGTGCACTGGCAGGATGCCAAATAAGTCCTGCAAGCTGCATCTTTAAGGTGCTAGCACCACTGCCCATTGAAATTTATGGGCAGTACTGCCGAAGAGCCAGCAAAGCGCCGTTGCAGTGACGTTTTGTGGGCGCATTTAACCCCTTTTCAGCTGTTAGTGGGGGTTAAAGGGGTTGTAAAGTAAAAATTTTTTTTTTTTTAAAATAACAAACATGTCATACTTACCTCCACTGTGCAGCTCGTTTTGCACAGAGTGGCCCCGAACCTGCTCTTCTGGGGTCCCTCGGCGGCTGTCTCTGCTTCCTCCCGCAGGTGCTTCTCACGTTAATGCGAGCTCCCTCGCATTGGTGAGAAGCACTGCGGGCGCGCTCCCGTGATACAGCCGGCGGCTATAGCCGCTCGCTGTATCACAAGGCCCCGCCCCCCGGCGCGCTGCGTCATTGGATGTGATTGACAGCAGCGCGAGCCAATGGCTGCGCTGCTTTCAATCCATCCACTCCAGCCAATCAGCGGCCAGGCTGAGCGGCGAAGAGGACGGCGGGGGCGAGCGCGGGATTTTCGAGGGGTCAGGTAAGTAAAACGGGGGGACTGGGGGCGCTAGCAGTGTGAGATGTTTTTTCACCTTAATGCATAGAATGCATTAAGGTGAAAAAACATTTACCTTTACAACCCCTTTAAAAGCGCCGCACTAGCAGCCAAAAAGTACCACAAAAACGACGGTAAAGCACCGCTTTATCGCCAACGCCCCAATGTGAAAGTAATACTTTTGCCATAAAAAGAAATTGACACTGGCATAGAAACAGGTGTTGGCCAGCTAGGTATAACACCTCCCACTATTATCATGTATCGGATTTTTGCTAGCATCCAAAAGTTTTGCCATTTTTATTTCCTCAAAATAGTTCCTCCTTTAATCAAGACTTCACTATTACGCTTCTGGACTGAGCTTTTATTTGCAGCAATGTCAAGGCTAATCCATGGCCATACCTTGGAGGTCGTACCTAAGCGGCAATGTTTTCCCCTGTTACTGTCAGATTCACAGAAAGCATTAATGCACTGGTGGATTTCATGCTGCAGCATTACTCATGCATTCTATATACTGTATTGCATTGCTTCCTTTTCCTTGTAAGGCAGAATCTCTATCACTTCCAGGTCTGCAGCTCCCATTGACCCACTTATGACTCATCCCCCCTCCCTTCCTGGCAAACTCTCTGAGCTGTGCATGATGTCATAAGCCTAGGCTTTTTACCGGACAAGAAGCAGGAAGTGGGCTGTATAAGGTATTTACTGGCAGAAACAAATGTTTTACTATCCAAAGTTAAAACAACAAGGGCATAGAATTTAATGGAAAGATGAAAAAAATTACTGAAGATTTGCTTTAAGGAATTGCCCTTGACTTCCTTTTTCCTAGCAGGTTGCCAGACTATTGAAAAACGAACAAGACAGTTGAATAGAGAACATGAACCTGTCTTTGATGACATTGTTCTATTTGAACAATTGCAGCTAATGCTCTCAATTTTTTTTTGATGCTATAGAGAATGTATTTAGCCAAGTATTTATTATGTTGTATCTCTGTATATGTGTGCATTATTTTGTGGTTAAAAGCTTAGTCTGCTGAACCTGCTTGTAAGAGGTGCCTTATAGACATGCCTTTTGATGGTGAATGCCTGTTTGTGGCAATCCGTTGACAAATTTATCAAAGAAGTCATTGGGGTAAGGTAGTCTTACCCTACAAGAAAAAGGCTTAATCTCCTACTCCATCGGCTACTGCCTTTACTCAAAGAAAGGGAAGTTTTTACTCCGCGCAAACATTAACCTCCAAGCCACGGCCTAGTACCCCCTTTTAGTGCCTTGTCCAAAAGCCCCCCTCACATTGAAGGGATGCCCCCACTGTTCAGAGTGGTGGGTTTCTGTTGGCAATTACCTTTTGGTCAAAACTGTCATTTACAAAATAGAATTTTTATCTTGGCCCTGATTTTTACTTCCTACCCACCTATCTGCCAGCACCAGCCTAGACATTAGCAGATTTACTGTCTGTCTCGCAAAACCTCAGTCACAAGGAGTGGTTGTGCCAATCCAACCAACAGAAATGCTCCAAGGTTTTTATTCAAATCTATTCTCAGTCCCCAAACAAAAAAAGGGGCATCTGCTCCATATTGGACTTTAAATCGAAAA
The DNA here is from genome assembly GCF_037356315.1 of Lithobates pipiens. NCBI lineage: Eukaryota > Metazoa > Chordata > Amphibia > Anura > Ranidae > Lithobates > Lithobates pipiens. The sequence goes on along the minus strand of NW_027507764.1, from coordinate 377,037,718 downwards.
AACTGTTTTCTTTGGATACCAAAATTTCATGTGAAATCTGCAAGATTTGTCATTGCTTCTCTCAGAGAGAGGAAATTCTTGCATCGGTAGACAAGATGCCTATTTACACATCCCCATCTTCCTCTAAGATCAATGCTTCCAATTTTGTAGAACTACTATGTGGGCTTTCCTCTGCATCCTGAATGTTCACAAAAGTGCAATCCCCGCTTTCTTCTCTTTTGCGAACCCAGAAAATTCATGTCACAGGGTACGTGAATTAACTTTTGCCGAGGGGCTCCTAAAGCCACAACCTTGTCCAACAACATCCGAAGACGATTTAGTTCCTGCAAACTATTGGCTGGTTAAGCGACTTTTCAGTCTGCCCTCCAGCACTAGCACTCGCTGGAGCCTCTGACTCCAGTCTTACACACAGTCCAAGCCAGAATTTTCCATTACAGAAAATTGCCTCCTTAAAGTGGTTGTAAAGGCTTAAGGATATTTACCTTCATGCTCCCCCCTCTAGTACTTAAGCCCGATCTTGATCTATTGATGTGCAGGAGACTCAAGGCTCTCCTGGGTCTCTTCCTCTTTATTGGCAGTGAGGCAGGAGCAGGGGGCTGGGCTGAGCGGCGCTTTCTGTGTTTTATAGGTGCAGAGAATCGGCTCAGGAGCAAGCATGCATGCGTTCCCCCTTCACTTAACAAGGTGGAGGGATCCAGAGCTCTGGTGGTGGACCTGTGAAGAGGAAGATCGGGGCTGCTCTGTGCCAAACCACTGCAGACAAGACTCTACATAAACATTTTTATACTGGGAGCCATCAAATTAACTTTACATCTTTGGACCCCTCTTCTGCAAGGACATTCAGTTAGTGTGCAGACAAACAGCAGTGGCCGATATGGGCCATCAGAGCAGCATCAGAAGTAGATCGCCCTAAGAGAAATATTCTTAATACTCTGGTCAAAATTTTACAATACAGTTATCTTTGTCGTCCACATCCCTGGAGTGGACAATTGTCAGGTGAACTTTCTAATTCACCAACACCTAGACCCGGGGGTAGCCTGCATATAAACCATTGTTTATGAATACAATATTATGAATACAAGTCCTGTGCTGTACTCCAAGACAAGGAATTTACAGTTAAGTCATATTTCCCATTTTTTGCTGGAGTTGGACTTTAAAGTATGGTTGTCTTGTATGTATCCTTGTATGGTAAGCTTTAGTAAAATACTGAAAGCCCTGTTTTATAATCATGTGCATATTATATAATAAGGAACCTTCAAAGTAATTTCACTGAAGCATAACTTATGTGTAGTTTTTTTCTGTTTATTTGCAATTGTAGATGGTTATTTCAATTTGCTGAAACCTTCTAATTATTATTATTATATACATTTTTTTTTAAATATGGGTGCTTAAACAATTTCATGTTTTGTTTTTTTGCTTAATAAATGTCTAAAGTCAAAACTTGTTTTGGATAGTGTATTGAAGAGGTAGGACCTCCGTCAGGTTTTCATTGTCTTAATTTAACCATTTCAGCCCCGGAAGAATTTACCCCCTTCCTGACCAGGGCACTTTTTGTGATTCGGCACTGCGTCGCTTTAACTGACAAGTACACGGTCTGCGACTTTGCACCCAAGCAAAGTTGACATCCTTTTTTTCCCCCACAAATAGACCTTTCTTTTGGTGGTATTTGGTCGCTTCTGCTGTTTTTATTTTTTGCACTATAAACAAAAAAAGAGTGACAATTTTGAAAAAAACACAATATTTTGTACTTTTTTTTTTTCATTTTTTCCTCAGTTTAGGCCGATATGTATTCTACATATTTTTGGTAAAAAAAATCGCAATAAGCGTATATTGAATGGTTTGCGCAAAAGTTATAGCGTCTACAAAATAGGGGATAGATTTATAGCATTTTTATTATTATTATTATTTTTTTTTTTACCAGTAATGGCGGCGATCTGTGATTTTTATCCTGACTGCAACATTATGGCGGACACTTCGGACAATTTTGACACATTTTTGGGACCATTTGCATTAATACAGCGATCAATGCTATAAAAATGCATTGATTACTGTAAAAATGGCAGTGAAGGTGTTAACACTAGGGGTTAACTGTATTTCCTGGGAGGTAATTCTAACTGAAGGGGAAGGGGGACCGACTAGAGGAAGTGATGGATCGTGGTTCCTAGCTAATTGGAACACGAGATCTGTCACTCCTGTCAGAAAAGAACAGGCAAGTGTGTGTTTACACACACTTCTCCCTATTCTGTCTCTCCTGCTTACAATTGCTCTTGGCCGTCGGTCATCGCGACCGTCAGCCACAAGCATCGGCTCCCCCGCTGTCCCGACCCCGCAAGCCAACGTATAGCTACAATGGCTCATGCAGGGGAGCCAACCTGCTGCAGTATAACTGCAGCGGTTGGTCGGGAATCGGTTAATTTTAAAAGTCTTTTTCTCTCCTGAGCACATTTTAAGGGATAAGTTCACCTTTGAAACATGCTCCATGTGTTTTTTATGAATGAATGAATGAATGAAATACTTATATATATTTATAGGGTGGAACATGTTCCAGTTCTGCACCTTCTGCCCCTGATACCCCCCCTGTGGGTGTGCTGATTCACACTAGTTCATTCGCACTGTCTATGGGAAACAGAGTTGTAGGCAGTGTATGCAGGAGCCTGACATTGCACCCATGATCTACTGATTTTTTTTTTTTTTTTTTAATATAAAGGTCAACTTAGCCTTTAAACTGTCACAAGAATAAAAATAAAGGGAAAACTTTTAATCATGCATTTAGGACAACTGTCTAGAATAGGATTGTCCTCTATTTGTACAAAACTCTCATTTCTTTTACAGTCTTTGACACACTGTTATTCAACAATTCTATGCAAAGACATACTGATTCTACCCCACAACAGTTAGACTCCTTTCACATTGGGGCACTTTTCAGGTGTTTTAGCACTAAAAATAGAGCCTGAAAATCGCCTTTCAAGCCACCCCAGTGTGAATGTCCAAGTGCTTTCACACTGGGGCAGTCCACTTGCAGGATGGGAAAAAGTCCTGCAAGCAGCATCTTTGGGGCGATGGAGGAGCGATGTATACACCATTACACCATACATACATCCCCGCCCATTGAAATGAATGGGCGCTGATTTTAACAGCTTTTTGGCGCCAAAGTGCTGCTAAAACTAGCGGCACTTTACTGCTGACACCCGCACTGCCCCAGTGTGAAAGGGGTGTTATGCATGTGAATTGAACACTGATGATAACATTGAGTAAAAAAATAAACATTGTTTTAGATGTGTTTTTGTTTTGTTTGTTTTTTTGACACAGAACTAAACACATTATTTATGTGTATTTGTGTATATTCTATTATCTGTAGACAGCTGCTGCTGTTAAAAATCTTCCATTCAGTGCCTCCTTCAGAGCTGCTGGATATTGCCCCGAGCAGTTATCTTTTGGCGCTAAGGCCTGGTTCATATCTTGGCGTATGGGTGCAAAAAATGCGGTAAAAATTTGCAAATAGAATCGCGGGACACCCATCTTCTTTTGGACAACAGGTAACCCGCGATTCTGTTCACACGATTTTACCACGTTTGTCGACTGATGAATTGCAGGAAAATCACGCTGCGTTTGGGGTGCTATTTGATTAATTGGCAGGTAACGCACGGGTACCACATGGGCTTTACCACGATTTGCTGCTATTGCGAATCGCAGGCAGAATCGTGGCAATTCTGTCCCCAATTTGGACCATGAAGATGTGAACAGAGCCTAAATGTTCACAACAGCCACTGCTACTGAAAAAAGCTGACCAGCTAGCCCACCCCCTCCTTCCCTCTCCACCAGTCACAGAACTAGTACTGTTATTGTACTAATATTGTTCCATAATGTTCTGTGATTGGAGGAGGAGCAGCTGAATGACATGATCTCCCATGCCCATTCACAGAATTAAAAAAATAACCTTTAGCTATAACATTTCTCTTACAGCTTAAATAATTGATGCCATATAAAGGAAATTACAGGGTAACTGACATTTACCTTAATAGTATATTTAATATTGCATGCTTGCTACCTTGTGTTCTTTATTATGGTGTTTATATTTTTCTGCAATTTAGGCCGGATGTATACAACGTCCTGAAATAATTGCTATTTCCTATTGAGATTCATACTGAATTTAAATGGTTTGCCAATGGGAAGAATTTGAAAGGCTTAACTGTTACTTAGTTATTGTATAATTTTTTTTACAATATCGATTGCTAAATTGGAAATGCAGAATATAAAGTACTGAGAGAAATCCTATTTTAATTGCATTTCAATCCCATTTGTGACCTTTTGTAGCTTGTACTATAGAACATATCTTGATAGGAATTTTTTTTTAATACGTACATTTATTTATTTACAGAATCAAAGAATCCCAGCTGACATGGTCTTTCTTAGAACCTCAGAGAAAACCGGTATGTCAAATGTTTTGGCTGAATGAAATGCAGAAAATTAGGTTTGTTAGCCATATTCTGCTTGTTGCAGTCTTGACAGATTAACAATTCAGTGAGAACTGACAAAGTTTTGTATGTTGAAACTGCACTGACATTTTATAAGATATATGGGACTATTTAATCAGGCAAAGAGGAACGTGTAGCAGCCCATCAGATATAGCCTGTTGTTCTGAATTCTATAAATGGATGAAAGGTGATGCCACACTTCTATGGCTACTGCACTTTTGCATATACCGTAATATTTCTACAGGGTGCTTGTTTTTTAAAGTGACACTGTCACCCTGACCTTGTAGGGCAAAATGACAGTGTCTCTGCCAAGAGCACCCTTATGATAGTTACCTTACTGTCACGGTCTCGCTGCACAGCCGGTTAAAAAAAAAAAAAAGACGTATATGGAGGGGACAGTAATGCCACCCCCTAGGTCAAGTGACCGTTCTGAGGCCTAGCAATCGGCTAGCAGACCTGAGCAAAGAAGAGGAGGTCACATATTTCTCCATACCCAGAAGTGCTGGATATTGTTTCTAGCTGTGGAGCAGAAAGAAGTGGCAAGAGAGAATAGGCTAGTATAAAGAGGCGGTTGATGGGGCTTTGCATTGACAAGGTGAATATTTCTCTTTAAATAATCATAATAGCTGTTTTTTTTGTTTTTTTTATGTCACAAGCATTTGTAGAGCGAAGTAGTGTGTTGATGTACTTTTTTGGCCCTAATCCTGTTTATATCAGTGTTGTAGTTCAATATTTTTTTGATAACATACTCATACAGTGCTTGTTTTCAGTAAATATAGAAGATAAGTGTAAGTTTTCTGAATTGGCTGGTAAAATACAAGGTTAAATTGTATCATTACTGTCCAGAAACCATTTCATATTTCTGTCGTTAAGTCAAATACATCCTCCAAGTGCCCAATGGAAGGGCTTCTGAAAAGGCACCACACTATATTCTGCAGCCTTGCAAATTGCTACCGCTAAATTTGCATACTGAATGGATAGAAATACAAATCAATTGACAGCTTAAACAGCTCTCGTACAGTATATTTCATCTATGTATTAAGCCATTTTCTGGATTTCAGCTTAAAGCAGAACCAAGGTCAAAATACTTAGCTCTTCTCTCCAGCTCCTTCCAGGTGCTGGTTTTTGGCTACAAAAACAAAAGAGGGCACACCAGTCTTGCGCAATATCCCAATAAACAGTTTTTTGATAAAGCCGAAATAAATACTCGGAAACAACTGTGATATACAAAGTTTATCAGAATAGTCATCAGTGAAAATATTGCTCAATCCACTGCATGTACTTCTTGGCTTGGGAAGACACCACCTGAATCTTTTGTAGCTCATGCATTTCAGGGGTGCCCCTTTTTCCTCAGAGCCAATTCGCTTAGACCCTTATGGCTTGACTTTATATATCTAACAAAAAATGACATGAGAATTCTTTTGCTCCCTTCCAAAGGAATAACATCCAATTTTCATTATATCACTGCAGCACCTGAGGCTTTTACATGGCAATTGTTATAGAACATTATTCTGCAAGGGCAACCATCCAAGACAAAAGAAAAAGTCTGGTATGTGCCATTTATGAGTAATGGAAGTGTATTTTGGTATAGAGATTCCAAATGTCATTAGCTTTATCCATAACATCATTATCACGTTTAAGAATTTGTTGTAGTCATAAGTCATCTGCCTCATGTCAATTGATATCAACAGTCAGAGTCCCACCCTAGTAGTGGGAGGTGCAAAAGATTCTTATGTCAATTTTAGTTAGATGTATAAAGTAAAGCCATAAAGATCTTAGCTTTTTGGCTCTGAGGAAGAGGGGACACCCCTCAAAGCACATAAGCCAGAAAAGATCCAGGTGCTAGCTTCCCAAGCCAAGGATTCTGATGAGCTTTGTATATCATAGTTGCATGTGAGTATATTTATTTTGGTTTTATCAATAAATGGTTAATTGGGATAATGTGCAAGCCTCTCTCTTTTGTAGCATGTTATGTGGGCATCACCAGTCCTGAGAGGGCAGCAAACTGTGACGCTTCATTCTCTTCCTTTTAAAATTGGATGTGTGAGAAGCATTGGTGTCTGATTACCACACTCGTATGCAGGGGGTGGTTTGCATTGTTTACAGCTGAATTTTGGCTATCTTGATTGGCAGGATGACCTAATTTGTGTGCAGCTCATTGTACATGCCCACAAGACTGCGAGTTTTGTGCTAGTGTCTAAAGGTGATGAGAGTGTCTTCTTTTTGGAACCTTGTTCTTGCATCTCTAAGCCTGTTCCTTACACCCTTCTGGTGCAGAGCTGGGCTATATCTGAACCGGTCAATACAACCAGAAAGCCAAGAGAGACTGTATTCTTATCCTGTGTGCAAGAGCCAAGAACCATAGGTAACGTACTGACGTCACCGCTCACTACGTCCGTTGTTTGTAAGCACGGGCATGTTGTATTGTAGCCGGCCGGCCGCTATTTTTATTCATTGTGCTTGTTTTATACACCTTTGGCGTATTTTTTTTTACATTATTAAATGTCCTACGGGTTTTACCTATGGCCATCCCATCTCTCTTTATTTGAGCCTCTTTGCACCACCTTACTTTTTTTGGTATTGGCTGCCAGTGGAGGATTTGTTGTGCAGATACAGCTCTGACCGGGGGACCCTCCTACGGATGTGACTACTAGATCGTGCACTGAAAAGGATTGAGGAAAAGGCCCCGGCTGGGTAATGGCCACAGACAACTAATATCTTTTAGCTGGTAAGCGTGCACTTCACTTGTTGGTGGGATTCATCCAGCAAAGTCACTTCAATTGTGGATTTAGTAAAAGGCGTCACAGAATATTGCACTAAATATTGGACACTGATATATATAATTTTTTTGGACACTATTTAATTTCACAGATTCTTTTTTCACCAGGATCTGCTTTCTGTTTTCATGATATGAGATCACTTTATCAATTATTCACTTTTGTCCACATACGTATTTAAATTATATTTGTGTTTAGTTTGGAGTGCAACCTTTTTTATTTTTACAATATCAGTAGCACCATCTCTTCACTCTGCTAGTCCTGTGCTTTTAGAAAATGTATGGGAGAAATAAAGGTGGAGTACTTTGCCTGGCAGGGAAAGACTTAAAGTGATTGTAAAGTTTTTTTTGTTTTGTTTTTTTTAAACATGTTATACTTATCCACTCTGTACAAGGGTTTTGCACAGAGCAGCCCCAATCCTCCTCTTCTGGGGTGCCCTGGCGACACTCCTGGCCTCTCCTCTGCAATGGGGTACCCCCATGAAGAGCCACTTTTCATGGGGGTACCCGTGCCAGTGCGCTCACGAGTCCTGCTGCTGTGTCCATTGACACAGACAGGAGGACTCGGCCCTGCCCCCTGCTCTCATGTCACTGAATTTGATTAACGGCAGCGGGAGCCAATGGCTCCTGCTGCTATCAATTGATCCAATGATGACAGAGACAGAGGCTGGAGCCGCTGGGCTTGTGCTCGTCGCTGGAACGAACGGGTTTAGGTAAGAAAAATGGCTGCTGCACTACAGATAGTTTTTCACCTTAATGCATTTCATTGGTATAAAAAATGTAAGAGTGCCTTCTCCTCCTGAAAACAAACTTTATTTACTGAAATAATACAAACAGAGATTAATAAAAATGTTCATAATAAATATGACATCTGTGAACTGGAGATTGGCTTCACTTTGTTCATGTATTTAAATCTACCAGTACATTTGACACTACTACACCCCCCCCCACCTAACTGACAATGCTGCTGTGCTCCCTAATCCAGAATGGGGGTACTATAGTACAGGAGGTGTGTTACTGGCCAGATCACCAGGTGAAAACAGAAGGGAAAAAAGTCTAAAAACAAAATAACTAAAAAAAAGGAAAACTAACGCAGCCACCACATCTAATGCTTATTAGTAGGGCTGTGGAAATTAAAAATGAATTCCTCGATTAATCGATTCATTTTTTTGATCGATCAAAATTCTTTTCATCGGTACTCACCTCTCCGCTGGCTTCCGGGTCTTCAGGGAGTTCCGTCGGAGATCCGGTGATGTCACGGACAATGATGTCACTGGACTCCTCCCCCCTTCCCCAAGTGCCTCCGTCTGCTAATTAAGGGAAAGGGGGAGGAGTCCAGTGACGTTGAAGTTCTGATTGAAAGTAACGCGTACGGGGGAGGAGCTACGCATGACGTCACACGCTGCTGCCCTACGGAACGAACACGATTGTCGGCTTTACATGCTGTGTTTTTATCATCTTTATGTGAGTAGTTTGTGTTTGAACACAAAAATTAAATCTTATACTTAAGCGGTGAGCACTTAGATCTTTTCTTTCTACCCATGACCTGGCGTCCTTGCTGAGATCTAAGGAGAGGTGAGAGAAGTTTATGGTCCGTGTTAACCCTTTTGATACCCGCTTGCATGACCACCTGTTTGCACAGCAGTCCATGCCATAAGGTGAGAGTGATTAGTTAGACCCGAGGTGGAGGGATTGTCACGCTACTGTGGAAAAAAAATTACTTACGTCAGTGCTACAGTTTGAATTTAAAATGTATTTGTGTGAATTGTGAAGTTAAGTCATGGATTGTGGAAACTAACTAGTGTCAGGTGATTGTATATAGTGTATACCACATTTACCACTGACTAATGCAGAGTTGCAATGCAAGGAGATCAGCTAAAAGTAGTTGGATCTGTATGTGCGTTATAATTAATCAAAATTAGTTGATTAATCGATTTAAAAAAAAATTGATTAATCGAACACGAAAATTTTAATCAGTAACAGCCCTACTTATTAGTAAACTGCAATATATTACATTTTTAGTTTGGGGTTTAATACTGTTTTAAGTAAGTTCCTTGAAACAGGATTTGGCTTTATCTAATCTTAATGCTGCATGAACAATTATTAGACAATCAGCTGATACTTCTGTTCTAAAGTAAAATAAATCTAATACAAAAAATATAAAGTTTCTTTTATTTCTTGCACCCTTATAATTTACAATTAATAATATCCTTCTTCCTTTCCATTATGTTTTTTTAGAGATTTGCAACCAATGAGGTACTATGTAATTAAAATTTGCTTTGCTGCCCAATATATATTAGAGTCAGGATTTACCAGATCATTGAGTTTTAATAATGAATTATACTTTTCTGTCCTGTATATTAAAGATTCAAGTTTAACCAGAACCCTGGGTTGCAATAATTAATCATTCTTTCAATAATATCCCAAAACCCCTAAGTAAATGTTGCATTAATGCCTGTTCTGCTGCCAAGTGGGTGACTGCTTCTCACTGGCTTTTGTCCATCTTGCCCATTTCCATACTACATAACAGACTTAATGAAAAACTCACAGCATGGCTCAAGGATTGTATACCAATTTTAGAAAGGTTTGGGATCCTTGGATGTAACCTCAAACTCATGCTAATAATTTTTCTTTCATTTATTAAGTGGCATAGTACCTTTATTTTGCACGTTGTTACGCCCAGTTTTTACATTTATCTTAGATTGCTGTGCAGTTACTTCTCTCTTACTACCCCCTTCTCTGTTTTAGGGCAAAGCAATGATCTTTATTCTAAAGGACAGTGATAGCCAGAAAGAAGACAGAATGTTCATTTCCCAGCCGCTTTATTGTACCATGACTATTGGTAAAAGCCTGGTTACTGCAAGTGCATGCAAAATTCTATGTACATTCGTTATTCTGAAAACGGTGCATGCGTGTGCTCTCCCATGTGACGCGTGAGGCAACATACATTGTGTAATATTGAATAGAAATTGCTAGAATACATTTATATCACTGGCACATCATACTCTTCCCACCCAAATATAGATTTACGAGCGAACCCTAAAGAGCTGACTGGAGAAGCATTAGTACCTCTTGTTAAAGCGGAGCTTCACCCAAAAGCTCAGCTTATCTGCGGGAGCGGGTACCTGCTCCCACTTCCAGGTGATTTCACCACGGCGAGATTACCCAGAAGTTTGGCCCCCTCCTCCTTCCCCTGCTACCGGGCCATTCACAAAGTGCAGCTCTTTGTGCATGTGAAGTAAGGGACTGGCTGTGCAGCCGCAGGGCTTCACTGCCAGTTTCCCCTACAAGCAAAGGCAACTGCAGAACTCGAGAGCCCATGGAAAAATCGGCTGGGGTGCTGACATCGCGGGATTCCTGGACAGGTTGGTGTCCTAATATTAACCACTTAAGCCCCGGACCAATTGTCAGCCTAAGGACCAGAGGTCTTTTTACAATTTGGCACTGCACTGCTTTAACTGGTAATTGCGTAGTCAAGCGATGTTGTACCCAAACAAAATTTGCGTCCTTTTCTTCCCACAAATAGAGCTTTCTTTTGATGGTATTTGATTGCCTCTGCGATTTTTATTTTTTACGTTATGAATGGAAAAAGACTGAAAATTTTGAAAAAAAAAAAGATATTTTCTACTTTTTGTTATAAGAAAAATCGAATAAACTCAATTTTAGTCATACATTTAGGCCAAAATGTATTCAGCCACATGTCTTTAGTAAAAAAAAATGTCAATAAGCGTATATTTATTGGTTTGCGCAAAAGTTATAGCATCTACAAACTAGAGTAAATTTTCTGGAATATACACAGCTTTTAATTTATGACTGCCTATGCCTCATTTCTTGAGGTGCTAAAATGGCAGGGCAGTACAAAACCCCCCCAAATGACCCCATTTTGGAGTAGACACCCCAAGGAAATTGCTGAGAGGCATGTTGAGCCCATTGGAACCCTGCTATTGCAACCGGCTCACCTGCTCCAAATGTGGTGCCTATGGACGCTTTGTTGGCGGTCCTGGAGACCTGTGTTGCCAGGGTTGAAGCAGCGTGCGGGCGCAAGGGGGAGGTAAAAAACGCCCCCTGCCTCCCCGTCTTCTGGGGAGAGCTCTGATTCAGACTCGGGCCCCGGGGTGACTGCGGCCCCTGTTCTGACGTGTCAGAGGATGCGGACCAGTACCGTTCGGAGAAGTGAGAATTACTCTGTGTCCGGGTTAGAGCAGGAAAAAGCGCTAGTAGGAGCACTTATCACTGCGGTGCGGGATACCCTGAAGATACAGGATGCAGCAGGAACTCCCTTTTCGGTCCCGCAAAGCGGCCTGCACGCCTAAGGTGTTTCCGTATTTGACTTATTTTGATAAGTTCATCTACAAGGAATGGGGAAGCCCGCAACGGGCCTTTTCAGTCCCAAGAAGAATGCTGGTGCGTTACCCCTTTGAGGAGAGTCTCCTGAAAAAATGGGCATCTTCTCCGGTCATTGACCCCCTGCTATCCAGGTTAAATAAAGTAACCATGATTGCGGTAGAAGGGACTCCTGCCTTCAAGGACCCTGCCGACAGGAGGGCTGAGGCAGTTATGACCTGTGCTGGCCAAGGCCTTGGTGTCTGATAAATTAGTGTATACTGCGCTGTGAGTGAAACTTTGATTAAGCCGCCAACACAGCTCTAGACAAAAAGCATAAAAATTCTAAAAGGTAAAATATGTGTAGCTCTATACCAAAGTGCTAGACTATAAATATACATGCAAACATTATATATATATATATATATATATATATATATATATATATATATATATATATATATATATAGACTTGGATCGGATTCATATATAATATATAAACCAAAATATAGCGATCAGAACAATATTCAGTGAAGAAATATAGTCAATAACCACTTTTTAAAGTGCAAGTGCCACTGCAGTCCTAAAAAGATGAAAATCGGTACCCGATTTGAATGAAAACTTCCAAAAGTGTACTCTTCCCAAGTGCGACACCGGAAAGCAGCGACTTAGCTAGGCATATGCTTCCCAAGTCATAAAGGCTTATGGACAAAGCTCGACCCGATGAATGTGAGTAGTCCACAATCTCAGCTCACACCACAACATCAATTGGCAGAAGATCGTTATTGTCCAATGAGGGATGGAGTAGTGGTATTGTGCGTGAACCATAGGAATAAAAATCTAACATAGCGTAATACTGTACCTAGTACGACTGGTGGCAGATGTTCCTTGGTGGCTACCGGTGCGAGAGGAGCTTCTATCGCAAGTTCCGATACTTCATACTGCTTTACAATCGCTGGTTTTAACGGCATGGCAGTTGAAAACCAAGTACTAAGGGACCGAGGTCTGTCAGACTTTGTAATTTCCACTATGCTGATGGCATGGAAGTCGTCTGCTCAAAAAATTTACCATTGTACGTGGAAGACTTACATCTCCATGTGTGAGGTGATGGGGTGGCATCCGTGCACATATTCAGTTTCCAGGATGCTGCTGTTTTTGCAGCGAGGAGTGGATCAGAAACTTGCCTTAAGCACCATCAAGGGGCAGATCTTTTTCCAACGTCCCTTGGCAACTCATTCATTGGTGAAGTACGTTTGTGCAAGGGGTTCGACACGTAGTCCCTCTGGTTCGACCACGGCTACCTCCGTGGAATCTGAATCTGGTGCTATCGACGCCTCAGAAACCACCATTTGAAAACATTAGGGAGATTCCCTTGTTAACTCTTTCTCAGAAAGTAGTCTTTCTAGTGGCTATTACATCTGCCAGGAGGGTTTCTGATTTGGCAACCTTGTCATGCAAGTCTCCCTATCTGGTCATCCACAAGGATAAGATGGTGCTACGTCCGCAGCCCTCTTTCCTTCCAAAGGTGGTTTCGGCATTTCATCTAAATGAGGACATTGTGTTACCATCCCTATGTCCTAAGACGACACACCCGAAAGAAGTTGCCTTACATTCCCTGGACGTGGTCCAGGCTCTACGGGTGTGTCTGTCTGCTACGACTCCCTTCCGGAAGTCAGACTCTGTCTCTGTGGCTTGTTCGAAAAAAGGTCTGGCGCTCCCGTCGACCACCATTTCTCGGTCAATCAGACATATCGTGGTTCAGGCATATGCCTTAAAGGGGCAGGTGCACACTTTTCCTGTCACGGCTCATTCCACAAGGGCAATTGGAACCTCCTGGGCTTTCCAACATCAAGAGTCTGTCTCCCAGGTGTGTAAGGCGGTGACTTGGTCGTCCGTTCCCACTTTCACTACATTCTACAAAGTTGATGTGAACGCATGTTCGGATGCTTGCTTTGGCTGCAAGGTTTTGCAGGCAACTGTGTAAGGTTGCAATTTGCACTTTCTTTCATTTACATGTTTGTTGTGAATGCATCTTTTGATGCATAAGTTGGCTGCAGGTTTTGATGATGGCCGTTTAAGAGGGCAACTCCTCTGTTGAGGTCTTCCTTTTGTTGTGGGTGAAGTTATGTTTTGCCGTTTCCATCCCTCGTTTTTTGACACTGCCTGGGGACATCCCTAAGGTCAAGAATTAAAGGAGCTGTGTCCGTCAATGAACGAAAGAGAAAATAGAATTTTTGTACTCACCGTAAAATCCTTTTCTCTAAAGTTCGTTGACGGACACAGCACCCACTCCTCCTATTTATGTTTGTACTGCTTTTTGACAAACTGAGCTGCAGGAAGCAGGGTGAACAGTTATAGCCAGAGGGACCACCCCCTGGCGGTGCTGTGCAGTCTTGCTGTTTTTACATGTTTTACATGATCTGCCTAGTCCTCTCCTGAAGGTGGCGTGATAACCCTAAGGTCAAGAATTAAAGGAGCTGTGTCCGTCAATGAACTTCAGAGAAAAGGATTTTACGGTGAGTACAAAAATCCCATATTTTTTTTTACGGTCCTTTGAATGAAAGTGCAGGACGACTTGCTTAAACTGTACTTGGTGTTCCTTGTCTAGAGCACAGTTTCTCTCACCACTACCACCTGAGTATGTCCCCTTTAGGCTGCATTAACACTTGCCGTTTTCTGAACACGATCCAAAACACGTTTTGGAAACGAGCTGCAAACACACATCATGCTAGCAGTGTCTTTAATAATTAATGACACGCCAAACGCTTTTAGCAGTCACTTTTTCTGCGCGTTTTATCGCGCAGCAAACACTACAAAGGCGCCAAAATGGTCACTCAAAAAACACTTAAAGTGTATATTTAAGTTTTAATCAATTAAAGGAATACAATTTGTTGAGGCCAGATTGATTGTTGTACTAATACTATCCCTGCAATATGCTGCTTTTATACAGTACATTTTTTAAGTGACTGATGCAGTCTTTCAGTAATGAATATATTGTTTAAACAGGAATACAGAATGCATAAATGCTAGTTACAGTCATGTCCTTAACTTTTAAAACTTCCAGGAGGTGGCTATCCTATCAATTCTGCTTCTGTTTTCATAAACTCAGATCCAACTCTGTATAGTTTTTAATGGTTCATCAATTTTCTAAAGCCTAATATGTATATGTTTTTTGTGCCTTGGGGATTTGTGCTTAAAGAGACACATGTATTCATACCCCTTGAAATTTTACACATTTTGTCATGTTACAACCAAAAACGTAATTGTATTTTATTGGGATTTTATGTGATAGACCAACACAAAGTGGCACATAATTGTGAAGTAGAAGGAAAAGAATAAATGGTTTTAGACATTTTTTACAAATAAATATGGGAAAAGTGTGGCCTATATTTGTACCCAGCCACCTTTAAACCTAGTACACACGATCGGATTTTCCGCAAAGCGCCAGAATTTTGTCCGAAGTGCGTGTGCCTGGATTTTGTCTTGCACACAAATGGTACACAATTGTCGGCCAACAAACACGAACGTAGGGACGTACTAGACGTTCTATGAGTTGATAAAAGAGGACTTTAATTGTCAGGCGCCACCCTTTCGGCTCCTTCTGCTAATTTCGTGTTAGTAGAAGTTTGGTGAGTGTTTATTCGCTCTTTTAATTTCACGCTTTTCAGTTAGTTTCTGAATGGCCGTTCGTCAACCAGACATGTTACGAAATTGGAGGAGATAACATGTTATTTATTATTGGCCTTGGAGTTATTGTTTTGAACCAAGTCCAGTCCAGGAACAGGAGGAGGATTATTTCTTGGACTAAAAATTGGTTGCTTTATTAATCGTGACCAGTTATGTTATATGCCTTTGCTGTGGGGGCTCCAGGAGAATAATCTGGATGATTTTCAAAATTGTCCCTGAAAGACGGACCCCTGCTTTCACTAACTCTTGACATTGTTGACCCCCTATATTAATAAGCAGGACACATGCATGAAGCTTTTATTTAATTTTTTGGTTAAATAATGATTTAATTTGGTATATTTTCTATATTTTTGGATGCATAGAATGCACTTTTTGGTTAAGTTCTATTGGCAGATAACATGTCTAATTATATTTGTTTTCTTTTTTCAATGCCCAATAAAATAAATTGTGGAGAATAATATTTGGCTATGCTTTTTACTTCAAATGACAGTTTGGGAGTAAGCAGTTACATTTAAAAAAATAAAATGTAAAATTAACAAGGGATACCAACATAGTTGTAACCTTGATCTTAAAAACTCGGCGATAATGGTGTTGTGGTAACTTGCCCAAAAAACTAAAAAAACAAGCATAATAATAATATTCTTGAGATCACTAGAAAAAGAAAGCCTTTTAAAATTACGTTTGGCAGAACTCCATCAGTATCACCAGCAAAGCAGCTTCGTTATTATCCCATTAAAGAAGAGGAGAATGTGTGCGGAATTTCGAGATTTCATAATTTGCCACATCACAAATGTTAATTCTCCATTACGAACGCTAGTTTACAAGATTGCTTCTGGCTCGTCCTTGCTTCCAAGCATGCGTGTTTGTACTTTTCACTTTTGTCTGATGGACTTGTTTAAACGCGATCTGAAAATCTGACAACAGACAAATATTTGTCCGTGGAAAATTTTAAAGCCTGCCATCCAACATTTCTCAGCGGAAAATCCGACAATTGTCCGATGGAGTCTACAAACGTGGGACTTTAAATGAAGCTCAGGATGACAAAAATGAGTAAAATGGTAGAAAATAAGGATTTTCATTTTACTCATTTTTGTCATCCTGAGCTTCATTTAAAGTCCCACTTTCTTCCTTTTTGCACCACCGCTGCCCCCTGCCGCGGTGAAGCTTTTATTTCCAGATGATAGGGATGGAGGCACATGACTTTACCCAGCCATGGCTTCACTCAATATCCCAAGTTCCCCAATTCCCCCCTTTTTTAGGAGTCTACAAACGGTCGGATTTTCCACCAACAGCCTGTCATCACGCAGTTCCCATCGGAAAATCTGATCGTGTGTACGAGGCTTTACTCCGATACCCGTAACTAACATCTAGTTGAACTAACTGCCTTCAGAAGTCACCTAATTAGTAAATAGGGTCCACCTATGTGTAATTTATTCTCAGTAAAAAATACAGCTGTTCTGTTAAGCCCTCAGAGGTTTGTTAAGGAACCTTAGTGAACAAACAGCATCTTGAAGGCCAAGGAACACACCAGGCAGGTCAGTGTTAAAGTTGTGAAGAAGTGTAAAGCAGGGTTAGGTTATAAAAAAAAAAATATCCCAAGCTTTGAACATCTCATGGAGCAGTTTTCAATCCACCATCCAAAAATTGTATGTCTACCTAAACTGACAAGCCATGCAAGGAGAGCATTAATCAGAGAAGCAGCCAAGAGGCCCATGGTAACTATGCTGATGTCTTCTGCCTCTGTCTGTTCTTCTCCCCTCTCCGAGTCTTCTCTGCTGATGTCTTCTAGCCCTCTCCAGTTCTTCTCCCTCCGTCCGTTGTCTTCTGCCTCTATTGGGTATTCTCCACTATGTTCTTGCTCTAGTCGGGTCTTCTCCGCTGTCTTCTCCATCTGTTCTTCTTCCGATGTTGACTCGACACTCTCCCGCCCTAATACTGGGTGTGTGTTGTGCCCCTACTTATATTGGCCTGGGGAGAGGCCATCCGGAGGCCCCACCCCTTATGATGTCACCACCCGGGACATGATGGGGTGGTGACATCATAAGGGGCGGGCCTCCAGTGACCCCGCCCCATGGCAATAGAAGTAGCGGCACACCGCTCACCCACCATTAGAGCTGGAGAGAGTCAACATTGGAAGAGGAATGGGCAGAGGAGGGTGGAGAAGACCCAGCAAAAGAGCGAGAAGACAGTGTAGAGGGAGAAGAATCAGAGAGAGCAGAGAAGAACTGGCAGAGGTTAAAGACATCAGCGGAGGAGTCAGAAGAGCTGGAGAGGGGAGAAGAAGTCGGAAGAGACGCTAAAGCTGCCATAATAAATTACTTTCAAAACATGTATAATGTGTTTTATTTTTGACACTTTTTTAGGTGAATGGGTAGGGGTACAATGTAACCCACACTCATTCACATAGGGTGGGGGGCTGGAATCTGGGGGCTCCCTTGTTAAAGGGGGCTTCCAGATTCTGATAAGCTCCCCGCCCGAGGACCACAGCAACCAACGGTTAGGGTTGTTGTGAAGAGGCCCTTGTCCTCATCAGTATGGAGACAAGGAGCTTTGGGGGTGGGGTGGGCACAAGGCCCCTCTGCCCCAAAGCACCTACTCCTCCATGTTGAGGGCATGTGGCTTGGTAGGGTTCAGGGGGGGCACTTGCTCGTCCCCACCACCTTTCCTGACTTGCCAGGCTGTGTGCTCAGGGGAACCCCCATGCTGTTTTTTTCGAGGTGGAGATCCCCCTTAAAATCCATACCAGACTGAAGGACCTGGTATGCTCCTTGAGGGGGCACCCATGCCGTTTAAAAAAAATAAAAAATTACCGTTGAGTTACCCCTAATGATTCATACCAGACACAGTCCCTGGTATTGTTTGGGATCAAAGTCTGATCCCTGTTCATTGAAGTTGGATGCATGTCGGACTTCAAGTCACAGGGCAAAGTCGGATCCAAAGTGATACGACTGCTGTGTTGTACCAGTGTGAACCCGGCCTCAAACAGCATGGGGTTGATTTACTAAAATTGGAGAGTGCAAAAATTGGTGTAGCTTTGCATGGGAGCCATTTAGGTTCTAACTGCAGATTGTTCAATTAAGCTTTGACAAAAAAAAAAAACAAAAAAAAACTGGAAGCTGATTGGTTTCTGTGCACAGCTACACCAGATTTTGGACTCTCCAGTTTTAGTAAATAAACCCCTATGTCTTAGTAAATCAAATTGCAAAATGAGAGAAAAGCTGCAAGCTAACCATTTTGTGCCTTTACAAATAGGCCCAATTGTATGAAGCTAAGGATTTAGAAAGTTGTCTAAAAAGTAGGCATCTGTAGAAGTCCAATGTTTTCCTGTGAAGAATGACAAATGACTAGAGTGAAGTTTAGCACATACGGCCAGATAAACTTTTATCTTCGGGGCATGAGCAACTGCCAGCAATCTGTCCAAACTACTTTAATCTGTTTCCTTACCTCGATTCCTATTCCAGTTTTAACATTTTATTTAACTCAGGCTGGAAATGTTTTGACACCTATTTTACGCTGCTGAATAATATTGCCCTTGTTGTCACCCAGACATTGTTTAAAACTGTAACCTCACTCAGACATCAGCTAGGTAGAAAAACCCCTCATGATAACTTTGTCTTTATCACAGTAAATCATTTCGTTAAAGGGAAAAAAGTCTTTGAGTATCAGTCAAAGAGGTGAAAACAAATATGCAATTTACATAATGCCACAGAGCAAATAGCGCATTAAGCGTTACTGAGAGATAGTGACAAGCAGCAAAAACTATTGAAAATGGCAGTTTTCAAATTGTGCTAGGGCATGCGTACGTGTGTTTTTTTTTTTTTAGTTATATGTAAAAAGTTAGAGATGAATGACAAACTGCATTGATGCTTTCAACTTCAACATTGCTGCTTCTGCTGTTTTGTTATTTCTTTCAGGATTTCGTTTAGTTATGTAAGATTAGACCATGTCCGCATTTCCTCTTGTTTCACCTTCATTCATTTTTTATTTCATTACTACAAGAGCGGTTGTAGATCATGTGCTGCTTGCACGGATATATTTAACCACTTGCTTACTGGGCACTTAAACCCCCCTCAGTCCCAGACCAATTTTCAGCTTTCAGCGCTGATGCACTTTGAATGACAATTGCGCGGGCATACAACACTGTACCCAAATGAAATTTTTATCATTTTTTTCCCACAAATAGAGCTTTCTTTTGGTGGTATTTAGTTACAGCTCGGAGTTTTATTTTTTGCTAAACAAACAAAAAAAGATGCAAAAAAAATAAATAAATAAATCATGTTTTAATAGTTTGTTATAAAATTTTGCAAACGGGTCATTTTTCTCCTTCATTGAAGTGCGCTGATTAGGCGGCACTGATGGGCTGCATTGGTGGGCACTGATGGGCTGCATTGGTGGGCACTGATGGGCTGCATTGGTGGGCACTGATAGGCTGCACTGGTGGGCACTGATAGGCACAGATAAGGCGGCACTAATAGGCACAGATAAGGCGGCACCGATGGGCACAGATAAGGCGGCACTGATGGGCAAAGATGGGCACAGATAAGATGGCATGGATGGGTGGCACGGATAAGTGGCATGGATGGGTGGCACGGATGGGCACTGATAGGTACCACTGATAGATGGGACTGATGGGCACTGATAGGTGGCACTGATAGGTGGCTCTGATAGGTGGCACTGCTGGGCACTGATGGGCGGCACTGCTGGGCACTGATGGGCGGCACTGCTGGGCACTGATGGGCGGCACTGGGTCGCAGCACCTTTGAGGCAGATTGTGGGCACTGTGGGTGGCACTGTTGGTGGCACTGCTGGATGGCACTGTGGGTGGCATTGTGGGTGGCACTGTAGGTGGCACTGTGGGCACTATGGGCACTGATGGGGGCACTGATGGGGGCACTGATGGGGGGCACTTACTTTTATTCAGGATGGCACGGCGGTGGGCAGGTGGGCACTGGCAGGGGGCAGGTGGTCAGCTGTATTGCTGGCCGTGATCGGGACTGATGTCCCGATCACGGCCGCCGGTGATCGGCTTTTTTTTTCTCTCCTCGCGCTGTCAGCGCGAGGAGGAATAATAGCCGATTACCGGCTCCGTTCTATCACATGATCAGCTGTCATTGGCTGACAGCTGATCACGTGATAAGGGGTCGGGATCGACCCCTTGCACGGATCGGTGATCAGGCGAGTCTCACGGACTCGCCGATCACAGAGCGCGCCGCGCGCGCCCCTCAGGGGGCGCGCAGGCCGCTCGTATCCGGGACGACGTCAATAGACGTCGTCCCGGAAATGTGGGTCCGCGCTGATGCCGTCATTTGGCAATAGCGCGGATCCCAAGTGGTTAAAGAACAGGATTTCTTAAAATGAAGAGGTGTTCTTCATCACTGTAATACAACGAAGTGTCATTTTTACCTACCTTGCTTTCAGTGAGAAAGAAACCTTTAGACAGTCCTAGACCTGACACACAAAAATTGTAGTGTGTGTGCTTGGTACTATTGAGGATAAGCAGAAGTGAGTATGACCCTATTGTAGCACGAGAGCAGTGTATATTTATTGTTTAGCTTATCACTCCTACAGAGGAGTAGAAGAACCTGCTGGTCCAAATTTTTGTATTACAGACAAATCACCATACGTGAAGTTTAAAAAAAAAAAAAAAGGTTTGTTTATTCTTGTGTTGGTCAAGGTTATATGGCCATGTTATATGCAATAATATTTACCAAAGTTCTTAAAGTGGTTGTAAACCCTTACAAACAACTTTGACCTACAGGTAAGCCTAGATTAAGGCTTACCTGTAGGTCCAAGAAATATCTCCTAAACCTATACGGTTTAGGAGATATTTGACCGAAGACAGGCACCGCTGTCTACGGCGCATGCGCCGTAGACAGCCGCGCACAGGCGCACTGACGAAGATGTCGTGCGTGTCGGCTCCCGTGCGCATAGGCGCGGGACTGACGTCATCATGGCTTCGCCGAATGACAGCAGCGGAGCTGCGAGACCCCACCGAGGTTGATCTGATAGAAATGTATTGTATTTGTTACTACTCATGAGCTGAAAAGAAATCCCTTTATTGCGTCAACTACTAGTCCCATCAACCATGTAATGGAAATAAACAAAGGCTGACATGTTTAAAGTCCAGCCCATGTGACCACCATGGTTCCTTCCATAGATACAATTAAGAAATAAGGATCAATGGGTGAAGATAAAGTACAAAGGGAAAAATTACACAGCCACCAAATTTGACCACTTGAGCTCCCCCTTCATGACCAGGTCATTTTTTGCTCTTTAGCACTGCATTCATTTAACTTGTAACTGTGCAGTCATGTGATGCACTACCCAAATTAAATTGATATAATTTTTTTTTCACACAAATAGACCTTTCTTTTGGTGAAATGTAATCACCACAGGGTTTTTTATTTTTTCGGTATAAACAAAAAAAGACTGAAAATTTTGAAGAAAAACCCCACTATTTCCTACTTTCTGCTTTGAGACATATCCAGTAAAAAAAAAAAATTTAATTTCTTCATATTGTATTCTGCCACATGTCTTTGACTAAAAAAAATATCCCAATAAGTGTATATTGATTGGTTCGCCTGAAAGTTATAGCACCTACAACCTATGGTATATATACTGGATTTTTTTCTTTTTTAAATACTACTAATGGTGGTAATCAGCAACTTAGAACGAGGCTGCTATAGTGACATTAATACAGTAATTAGTGCTAATACTCTCACTGTACTGACAGGGCAGGGAGGGGGTTAACATATAGGGTGACCAAAGTGCTAAATGTGTGTCTAACAATGTGTAATGTGTGCTGCTTTTTACTACAGATCTCTTTGTTTTGTATCCCTGCTTTGCAGACATAAGAAACAGAGAGCTTGTTTCCTCTGTAGCGAGCCCCGTGTTGATTGTCAACACAGGGCTCTGGGCTGTGATTGGACATGGCCGATCAGCAGGTCCTGGCCGTGAATCATTGGCTGGTATTTGCTGACAGACTCTTACTTTGTACAATTACAGCAGGTGTCACACGCGGCCCATTCGCAGTACATTATGGGTGGACAGTCCGCAAGTGGTTAAATGGTAAGTTCTCTGTTTAACAAAAAAGAATAAATGCACATTTTTTTTGCAAGTAAAAAAAATGTGCATTTATAATTTTTTCTTTCTGAAACCTCTAAAGCATTGCACCAGTGATCAGCAGATCTGTCGGTGTATCTGTGTTCCCATACACCATGTACGGGCGCACAGATACAATCTCACAGAAAGAAAGAATGAACTACAGCAATGCTCCACAGTGACGTGGTAGTTCATTGAAAACTACATTGTAGTGTTCCGTTTACAGAGCACTGTGAATAAATTACATGGCTGGACGGAGCCCCACTTGGACATGGTTTTTTAAACTTGTGACAGCGAGCGGGGGGGGGGGGGGGGAAAGAGGAAGAGAACCCAGCTACTTGTCAGATCTGGGAATCAAGGGGGGTGAGGGGGTTTGTGGGGCCCTCTCCGTTCGTAACATGTTACACCCTGGATGTGAGTCTAACATTTTACAAAAGGTGAACTTATCCTTTAAGGACAGGTAACCTGCAGTGTATTACATTTTTGGTTTTGGGTTTAAATGCTCTTCAAAGGGGTTGTAAACATTCTATGCATTAAGGTGAAAAACCTCCTGTGATGCAGCAGCCCCCCAGAGCCCCCCCTTTTACTTACCTGAACCCGGTCTTTCCAGCAATGGGCATGAGCACACCAGCTCCAGCTGATGTCTCATGTCCTGATTGGATAGATTGATGAGCGCAGCCATTGGCTCCCGCTGCTGTCAAATCCAGTGAAATGGGAATTGGGGGGCGGGGAGGAGGAGCCAGGAGCGCTGGAGAGGAGGATCGGGGCCACTCTGTGGAAAACCAGCTGCACAGAGGAAGTAAATATGTAAGTATGACTTTTTACTTTATTTTTTTTAAACAAACCTTTACATACCCTTCAAATACCACCAAGCAAAATGTAAAAATAGCACCTCTTTATTTGTTAAATGAAAGGTCTTTTTTATTATTTATATTAATGTCTCAAAATACTTTCAGAAATAAAGCAGAATAAAGCTTTATGGAAAAACGCAATTGAACAAATTTGTTATCTAAAATCATAACTGCAGCCTTTTCTGAGATTGCAGTCTTTCATGTCTGTGTGCCATTCATGCTTACAAGGATTTGAATCTTTACTCCTGTGTGTGACTGCACCTTACCAGCAGGGGCAACAGAAGCTTTGCTTGTATTATCAATCATTAGGATATAGTATATTGGAAAGAATGAACATGGATGAATCATTTTAAAGGATATCTTGGTTGCAAAGAGTTAATTGATAATATTTAGTTCTTTTACTAAGCCCTTGATTTAAAAGAATCATTTTTAAATGATGCCTATTTTTAGTTAGCGTTCTACGTTATTGCAAATTGTTGCAGAAACAGCAGTCAAATGAATGTGTTTGCAGTTCTCCAATATTTACCTAAACCAGAATCAACAAGTACCTTGTATATGTGAAACACGTATCTGTTTTAATTAAACTGTACCGTTGCTGCATTTTGATATATTCCATAAAGTATTCGATACGACGGCATATTGCTTAAACACAAAAGTCAATATAGAAATCCTCAAATATATGCAGTGTGATCAAGCTCGGATTAAAAGCATCTGTGTGCTTGTCAATAAAGAATTGTGATGAGTTCAGTGGCATCATATTGAAGCTGTATTAATACGCCGGATCCTATTGGCTCATCAGCTGATTGTTTAGAATGTAAATGAATCTGCTGATGGATCCAGTGACTGATGGCTTAAATTCCAATTAATCAATTGCTTCATCAGTTTCTTAATTCAGATCAAATATCTCTTGAGTGCACATAGTTCCTTCTGTGGTATTAGGAGAAATGAATGCTTTAGAACTAATTTTCATCAATCTCTTATAAATGCCAATATGTTTTTCTCTTTTGTCCCAGGTGATGACATTATAGCTTAAATGTTTGGGGATATATTACAGTGCCTATTTAGTTGGTATGAAAGCTTAACTTTGCTTTTTGTGTTTTGAACGAAACTGTTTCTCTAGGGCACATCATGCTGTCCTTTTTGTTCCTGCGCATCTTGTTGTCTGCTTAAAATTTTCATGCACTTGCATTTAAATGATTTAAAAATAAAGTTGCTGGTATTTGATATACGTAGTTGACGTCTTTTTTTTTTTTTTTTCCTTTGTTTAGTGAAGGTTTGTATGCCTTCTGTCAATGATTCTTCTTGCGTCCAACTATTTATGACAGGAATGTGCCCTCTTTCACAAAAGACTATCAATTAATGTATCAACAGTCTTCTGTGTGACACTCATACCAGCTGATCTTAATTTGATTGCCACGAAAACTATCGTTTCCTGACAACTCTTGTCAATTATACAAAATAAAATCAAGTATTCATAAGCAGACTGTAACTGGATATCGCCAGGCAGATTTAATAATTCAGTTTTACTGGGGATTAACTGGCATTTGTTGTAGCTAATGTTCGCTTGTGTAAAAAATTTATTGAAACAAGCCTTTAGAGATAAAGAGAAGGTAGACATAATATTGGTTTTCTGCTTTTGCGAAGAGGGCGTGATACAGAATAGTGGCATTGGCTTTTATTACTACATTCAGGTTTACAGATTGAAGACTACTCAAAATGAATCACTAAAAATTGTCTTTTACTTGTATTTGTGGTTTCATATATTAATACAGGCATACCCCACTTTTAAATACACAATGGGGTTTATTTACTAAAGCTGGAAAGTGCAAAATCAGGCTCACTTCTGCATAGAAACCAATGAGCTTCCAGGTTTTATTACCAAAGCTTAATTGAACAAGCTGGGGTTAGAAGCTCATTGGTTTCTATACAGAAGGGATCTTGATTTTGCACTTTCCAGCTTTAGTAAATAAAACCCATTGTGTACTTAAAAGTGGGGTATGCCTGTATATGATCCTTCATTAGTTAATGATCTTGCATGGTCCCATATTTGGTAGAAATTCATAATACTACTAGAGACTGAGTAATATTAGTCAGGTCAATTATGAGCTCTTTCAGTGTTTTTATTTATTTTTGTGTGACCTGTTGTTGGTCGAATTCAAATGCTTGTCCCTCTGTGAATTATGCTTGAATCAAGTTTTTTTTTTTTTTTTTCCATTTTCTTTGCTTTCGCTTGTCAGTCTGTGTCCTGTCTACAGGTGTTATGAGCTGTAGGCAAATAATTCTGAAAGTGCAAATGGTGGAAAAGAATGCTCCAGTTCTTTGAATGAATGAAGTACTTGTATAGCGCACAATGCGAACTGAATCGCCTCTAGGCGCTGTGGCGAGCTTTGATCATCTGCTAAAAGAGGAAGGTCTTGAGTTTTTTCCTAAAAGCCAGGTGATTTTCTTCCAGGTGGATGTTAATTGGTAGAGCATTCCATAGCCGAGGCCCTTGGACAGCGAATCTCCGATCCCCCTTGGATTTATACCAGGCTTTGGGAACGAGGAGGAGGTTTTTGTTGGCTGATCGAAGACTGCGGTTTGGTGTGTAATGATTTATTTTCTCCATTAGGTATTGCGGAGCTTCTCAATGCACGCATTTGTGGGTGAGGCAAAGGGTCTTGAACGTGATCCGATTTTTTACGGTTTTACGGTAAGCTCCTCAGCGAAGGAGAGATGGATTCCCAGGGTTTTTTTCCTGTTATCATCCTTGCCGCCGTGTTTTGGATCAGTTGTAATCGCGCAAGTTGATATTGTGGTAATCCTATGTAAAGCGAGTTTGCGTAGTCCAGTCGTGAATTAATGATTGTTCCAACTACCACTGCTTTGTCATTCTTTGGGATAAAAGGGATGAGTCTGCGAAGCATGCATAGCAGATGGTTAGATCCACTGACTACCGATCCTATTTGCGCATCCATTGACATTTGTGCGTCTTTCAAAAGCATTGTCTACTCAAGATTTACAGTCCAACTCTGTAATAAAATTCATATGGTTTTCTTACAAGGCTGTTGTTGGGAGTGTTTGGGGTTTGCATTGTGGTTTGGAAAATCTCCCCAATTAGAAGGGCTTGAACCACTTCATCTATCCCTTTATAGTAAACCTGCTATAAACCTGAGCAATTCACACTGAAGTTGTGATTAAAACATGTATAAATTGAAGCCACCTTTAGTGAACATTGCATGTCAGACATTTAGTAGATCCATAGACAGCTAAAGTTTATACACAAATTCAACTTTTCCTGGAGATTGAAAGTTTGTGCTATCCCGCCTTTTTCCAAAGCTTCCTCCATGTTGGTAAATGAGGCTGTACATCATTAGTTAAAGAACCATAATGTAAGCATATTAGGTGGAAACATTTGGGGCCTATGGTGCCGTAAAGTGGTTATAAACCTCAGACGTGAAATATGAACAAACCATATCCCTCTATAGTGTGTCCTTATCCTAATCCGGAGCACTAAGTGTCATTCCTCTCCTGTGTTCTTATGCCTCTGTTATCTACATGAGTCACTTTTGACATGGTTTTTCTGACGCCAAGAGAAAAATTGTGACAGGGGAGGGACCTCCAGCTGATTGACAGCCTCAGCTCTGTCCATATGTGCTGTGTAAAGGGGGGGGGGGGGCAGTGTGTTTCTTCCCTCCAATCATCTCTCTTCTCACTGAGCTCTGCAGTGTGTAATTTCAGCTCTCTGCACCATTTTTTGACAGCTCAGACAAGCTTTATAAATTCTATACTTTGAATGGATGTAGAGGAGAGAAGACTGCAGATAGACAGGTCCAGCCTATGTAGGAGGATTTGTTTAATCTCTGTGTATCACCTGAGATCAGTCACTTCACTAGGTATATGTAAGGGTTCACAACCAAATTAAAGTGACCCTATCACCACAGGGTCACTAGTAAACCAATCACACCCTGTAAAAGAGGAGCATCTATACTGACCTTTTCAGTGACCCATGTATTCATCACCGTCACTTTGATGCTTCTGGTCACCACAGGTATTCCCACTTTTGATTGTCGAATGCCTGCTCCCACACTACACATTTCAGTTTCTTCTGGCTTGTAATTCCTGTTGTGATGTATGAATCGGTGACAGAAAATGCAGTGTATGAGGACACACACTTTCATTGGTAACCTTAAAACTTTCATTAGTAGCCTTAAAGCTCATCTCCAGGTTTCCTGTTACTTTAAATAGTTTGGACCAAGATGGTCCAAATCAATTATTTCCTTCACGAAGTACTGCGCTGGCTCTAAATGCTTAATGAACTGTAAGTAGCTTTTGCTACATACAATACACAGTGCTGGATTCCAACTGTAAGGCAGATATCCTTGACATCCTCAGCCCGCCTCTCCATCTCAGCCAATGAGAGGAAGCTTTGTATTCACAAAATACAAAGCTGCCTATAAAGTTATTTTCTTCTGGGTGTGAGACGGAAGTAAAATTTCTTTCGACTAATGATCTGCCGATTTTCGGATTGTTAGTATGGTGATTTCAACAGCCGATTCCAGTTTTTCGCCCGACAAAAGCTGGATGTGCAGACTATAAAATTTTTGTCATACATGAGTGCAACATATGATTTTTGTTTAATATGTATGGTTTTTGCCTGAAAAAAATCATAAGAGCAAGACTACTCATGCTCAGAAACAAAATACTTACAAAACTATTCAATACATTACATCATTTCTGAAGTTGAATTCTGTCATATGAGAATTTTCACATGGTGAGTAACCTCTTCACTTTTGACATGAGACTAGCATGCAACAAAAAACGGTTGAATGGTCATCCGAAAATCTGATCGTGTGTACGAGGCTTTAGTGAAGGAAATAGTTTGTATGGACTAGCTTAGTCCAAACAAACGATTTAAAGTGAATAGATATCAGTCAGCGCTTGCTTAAACAAATGAATTATACTAAAGATATTATAGTGACTACTATAAACATTACTAAATTGGTAATGCCAAACAGTGCTTCAATCTGTCAATCAGTAGAAAAAGTGACAAAAAAAAAGTCCTTTTGTGCAATATAAAGTGCTTTGTGCCTTATTCCCAGGATATCCTCTGTGCTTCCACCACGTGCAATGGTATGATCACTCCGCACTCACCAGATGTTGGTGATTTCTATGCCATATAGCAAGGAAAGTCAGCTGAGCTTGTAGGTCTTTAGTTGGGGGACCTATTCCACTCTCCCTGGTGATTCCTACAGGTTCTGAACTCCTTCCTGTTATGGTCACAGGGGCTCTTCCAGAGTGGTGTTCTGCAGGTAAAAAATATAGCGTAAAATCCTTAGGGTTTATTCATAAAAACTTACAACAATTGCCATGCTTGTAATAAAAAACCACCACTATACAGTTACAAAAACTGCATTTTAATTGTGTGGAGAAGTGGACACTACCTGTGGAGTGATCATACCAATGCGTGTGGTGGAAAGACAGGGGATAACCGGGGAATAAGGCACAAAGCACTTTATATTGCACAAAATGACTTTTTTTTTTTTGCACAATTTTTTTTTGCACTTTTTTCTATTGATGGACAGATTGAAGCATTGCCTGCCTGATATCTATTCATTAATAGACCATCAATTAGAGAGCATAGACAGTGGATGCTCATATTATTATTATTATTACTATTTTACATTGGTTGTTTACCTAGACGCGGGTGTCCATAATTGCTACACTATTTAAAGTGACAGTAAACCTGGTGATCAGGGTTAAAACTCCATTGATGTTCTGGCTCTCAAATTAACCAAAATCATGTCAGTTTTTAGTAGTCAGGACAATGAAACATTTAGTTGGATACAATTCTTTGTCTTTTTAAATGAAGATTATCATCTGTCATAGCACATTGGTTGCTGGGTGGTGAAGAGTCTTTTTGTTGCACAGGATAGGAATATGTAAAAGAATACTTTTTTTGCACAACAGTTTTTTGTATTAAAAAGTGTGCAAAAAGATGTTGCTGTCCTGGAACATATTGGTAATTAAATTGATTTGCTCTGTAAAGAATATAACTTACAGGCATCTAGATTGTATAATGATGATAATCCTGTATTGATAAATCACTATTCCAAGCATCATTTTTAGCAGTCCACTAATTACTATTGTTAATGATGATAATCATATTTAAAAAACAAATCTAATGAAGATAACATTGAATATTATAGTACAAATGAAGCAGTTCGATATTTTTATTCTGTCAACAAATTTCACGTATTGCCATCCAGTAGGACTTTCATGTCTAGACTATATTAATTCAGGAGGAGTTTTGATGAGTATTAATGATTTTGGTTTCAGTGTTGGTGAGTGCTATTGAGAGCTAACTTGGCACAACACAATCTGTCTCTTCTGAATAAAAGGGAAACGGGCTATGAGATAAGTTATTGATGAAATTAACTGCTGAAGTGGAGAGGAAATGCAGTAGGCCAATACATGTCATACTGTGCAGTCAACCGTTCACAAGAGCCACATTGGTCTTGAACCATATTGATCTAAGCTATAATTCTAAATGAAATTGATGGATGGAGAGAAACATAAAGAGTCACAGGCATTGCTTTATGTAAAAGAAATATTATGGGCATCAAATAGTTAATACACTGAAAGTACTTATCAATGTATGGCATTAAACTGACATTCCACTACATTAAAATGCTCTCAAATTGTAATAATAGTCACATAAAACATGACAAAGTGCCAAATGACATGCTTCAATGGAATCTATAGTCTTTTTACATTTGTAGAGGTGTGGATTTATTCAATGAGGATTTGCTTATTGTATGCATATAGGCTAGGCTTGTATATGGAGTATAGCACAGTGAGGGGACTTTACTGTTCCTGTTTGTGATAATCTATTAGCCTACATAAACTAATTTCAGACAATATATGCAGCTCACCCTGTCATTTCTTTTTTTTTCTTGGGACTCATTAATTTTACAGCTAACTTCTATAGGGATAATTTACTATGAGACAGTCACGATAGTATGCAAATGCAAGCATGTAAATTGTGGAGATCTTATCATATCAATTTCTTTAATCATACATCATGGGACACAAAGCCATAGTAATTACTATGTGGTTTATAGTCCACCTTCAGGTGCTGGACAATGGCACACCCTAAACAGGAAGTTGCCCCTCCCACTACTGGGAGTATCAGTTTTTTTCGGCAGTGTCTAAGGTGTTGGTCACAAGTGAAGATGTGCTGTGCTGAGCTCCACTAGAGCAGTCCTTGCTGGGGCTAGCTATGCAGCCGGATCCATTCAAAGTGTCTTTTAGGCACAAATTTAATGATACCCGGACCTCGTATCCAAACAAACAAGGTTTTGCCTGTAACGCTTCTCTTTCTAGAGAGCTGGACCTCGAGATCCAGTACTTTTGGTATTAAGGCCATAAAATTTTACTGGTGGGGTGCTTATTACAGGTCCAGGATTGTGGGTTCCCCGAGGGTCCCCGTTTCCTGAAGGTTTGTTAACGGAACCCACCGTGAAGGGTGAAGATTGTGTCACCACTGGGGCTGTATGGAGCACGTACCACCTTATGCTTTTCCCAGAGTCACGCTATGTCACAAAAGCAGCAGACTTTTTTTCCTCCGGCTAGCAGGCAGACCTCCAGTAAGTTTGGGGGGTTTTGTTTCCTCCAGACACCCCCACCTGAGCTGAAATCTTTCCCTCTTCAAGAGGCTAAGCATAAGGGAGAACTAAAAATGATCGGCAATGCTGTTTTCTTTCACCTCCCCTACACGGCGGCAGCTTCCAGGTCTCCTCCGCGCCATCCCTCCCTCACTCAGCCAATCCCACTGGATCGGAGGCCCATGCTTGTGTGGGAAAACTTTTTTTTTTTTAAAGAAAGGAGGGGGGCGTAATGCGACTCTGGGGGCGGGGCTTAGCACGGTGTTGGCGTCCTCCAACGCAGAAGTAGTTTTTTTTTTTAAAGAAAAGAAAAACTCAATTTATGCAAAATTGTCTGAGAGACATAAGAGCAAAGAATAGCATGAAAGAGGATTTGGTGATACAGACATTTCCTATTTGACACATTTACTATTTGCATCAGGCTGAGCATTAATAGCAGTGGCAGTAGCTGGACTATTGCTCAAGCAGTGGATGCGATTTCTTCTGGTAGTACCTCTGCTTTGTGCATCGGGCTATGGTCAGAAGGAGGCGTTGAAACACCCCCAAAATAGAGATAAAAGGGTCTCCCTCAAGCTCTGGAAAGGCTACTCATCTCTACAAATGGCATCCCATCTGAGAGGGGATGGCAGGTCAGGGTGAGCATCAGGGCCATGAAATGTCTGCAACTGTTTTTAACACTGCAGCCCCTGTTTACTTAAAAAAAAAAAAAGTTTAGCGGCTTTAATTGCATCCCAGTGTGGGTCAAAATGTGACAGGTTCTCTTCCATTACCCAGGACCCTCAAACTGAGGAACTAGGGGCAGGAGAAGACTAATTCCCCCTTAGGGGACCATGGTGAGGCCGATGACTCCTCTTCTGAGGTGTCAAATATGGTTGTTTCAATCTTAATATTGATGGTGCAATTTCTTGCTGAATGATCGCTTCACATTTATGTACCCTTAACGGAGTGTTTGGGTTTGCTAAAGCCTCCTCAAGCTATGCATGCCTTTTCCTGTTCATTCATTGCTGGAAAAGCTTTTTTTGTATCTGAGAGGATCACCTAGATAAGCATTATTTATGCTGCTACATCCTCTGTGAATAAGTTTGACTTGTCTGGCAGACAATGCTCAAATGCTTAGGGATCTAACTGATAAAAAGGTGGAATTTCTATTGAAAAAAAAAAAAAAACACATTTTTTTTCTCTGCCAGATTGAGTGTCTTAGCCTGTGCTGACAGAAATTGCTTAATCATTGAGAGACCAGTTTAAACGGGTGTTCAAGGTTATCCTGCTCAGCAGGCCCAGGAGGCAGCTTTATGTTTGCAATAGTTGCTATGAGAGATTCTATCCTTCAGGCCTTGCGCCCTTCGCTAAGCGCCTTGTAAGAAGCTCCTGGCTAGTCTTCCTTTTTGCAGTGAAACAGCTATTTGGGGATGTTTAGAAATTCTACTGGAAAGTGCCATTTAAGAAAAGGAGTGAATATATTTCCGTTTTAAAGCTCCTTCTCCTGTGCCAGAGGCATCAGCCTCCAGGCAGCCACGGCAGCTTCCACCGTCAGGTTCAATCGAATAGGGTGAGTTCTCAAGGATCTGGCAGCAAGAGTGTGGAGACAAATGGGGGACTTCCCCAATAGCTCCAGGGTACAAACTGGAGTTCCAAGAGTTCCCGTCTCCTCGTTTTCTCAGATCAAATGTTTCTAAGGGTCCAGAGAAAAAGAATAAAGTGATCATGGGGTCCCCATGTAAGAACAAAGGTTGGGGTTTGAGTCAAACCTCTTTTTTTTTTTCACGGTGCCAAATGAGAATTGACGTTCTGGATCTCAAAAATCTAAATTCAGTTCCTGAATATAACCACTCTTTTTTTAGTATGGAGTCAATCCAAATCAGTTATCTCCATCCTACAAGGAGGAGAACTTCTGGCGTCAATCGACATCAAAGATGCATACCTCCATATGCTTATTTCCTCGCTCACTAGTAATATCTACTTTTCGAGGTGGAAAATCTTCATTTTCAGTGTGTAGCTCTGCTTTCCGGTCCAGCTACTGCACCTTGAGTGTTTACAAAGGTTCTGGCCCCTCTTCTAGCCAGATTAAGGGCCCAAGGTATAACGGGTTTGGCTTACCTAGTCGATTTGTTCTTGATAGACCAGTCGTAGCCTGCTTAGACCAAAGTATGGTTACCACATTCAACTACCTGGAATATCTAGGTTGATTTCTCAACCTAGGAGAAATCTTCTTTAAAACCATGAAGAAGGCTAAAATACTTGGGTCCGATCATAGATACACCCAGAAAAGGGTATTCTTACCCCAGGAAAAGATCAGCGCCATAAAGGAACTGATTTAGGCTGTCGAAGCAAGATGAATTTCTTCTATTCAACTTTGCATGAGGTTGTTGGGAAAGATGGTGGTTTCATTCGAGGCCATTCCTTATGCTCCGTTTCATTCGAGACTGCTGCAAAACCAGTATCCTATCGGCTTGGAAAAAAGGGTTCAAGCTCTACATTCCCAATGTGTCTGACTCCAAAGCCTACGGCCATATAACCCTGATAGTGCCCGGTCTCATCTGATCTTGGGGGCTTAGCAGGGTCGGGCCTGGTTAGTACTCGGATGAGACACCACCTGGAAATACCAGGTGCTGTAGGCTGGGTACGCCGGAGCCTCAGTTTATGGTTAATATCCAAAAATCTATTAAGGGGAAAATCCTTCCTTCAGTTACCTGGGAAGTGGTAACAACATATGCCAACCTTTTTTTGTTTAGGTTGGGGAACAGTCCTGGAAGAGGCAACTGTCCAAGAAAAGTAGCCCAGATCAGAAATGGCCTTGCCCACTAACATTTTAGAAATTCAGGTAGAGCACTTGGTCCCGAGGGCCTGAATGTTAAGTTTACAGTATTGTCCTGCCAGGATTCAATCCAACAATGCCACAGCAATGGCCTATATTAATCATTGCCTATCAACAGTCTTTCTAGGGCTAGAAAATTGTCAGGTGGACTATTGAGTCGCCAGCAGTTGTTCCCGGGAGAATGGTTCCTTCACCCCGATATCTTCCTGTCAATATGTCAAAAATGGGGGATCCCAGACAGATTTGTTTGCATCCAGGTTCCTACAAAGAAATCGACAACTTTGTGTCAAGAACAAAGGATCCGCTAGCATGCGGAACAGATGCCTTGGTATTCCTGTGGAATCGGTTCTCACTGATTTATGCATTCCCTCCTATTCTGCCTGCGTCCATGACTTCTTTGCAGGATCAAGCAGGAAGGGAAGTTGTTGATTCTTGTGGCCCCCAGCGGGGCCCAGGAAATCTTGAGATGCAGAGATGGTAGTAGGGGACCCAGGGACCGTACCATCATGGCTAGACCTTCTCTCGCAGTGTCCGGTGTTCCATCCTACTTTACAAACACTAACTATAACTGTTTGGATATTGAGACCCACTCTCTGAAGAAGCGAGGGATGTCAGGTTCAGTAGTTTCTACCTTGGTTAATTAAAGGGAGAGCCGGCCTCCATAATTCTATATTATAGAGTCTGGGAAACATATGTCTCCTGGTGTGAAACCTAAAACACAAAGTACCACAACTCCCTGCCACCCAGCATCCCTACCACTGTGCTCTTGACTCTGAATCTTCCTGCCTGCC
The DNA here is from genome assembly GCF_037356315.1 of Lithobates pipiens. Lineage (NCBI taxonomy): Eukaryota > Metazoa > Chordata > Amphibia > Anura > Ranidae > Lithobates > Lithobates pipiens. The sequence goes on along the minus strand of NW_027507764.1, from coordinate 377,003,253 downwards.
AGCATGGCTGGTGTTGCACTACAACATCTCAGACACTGCATATATCTGTCTGTCTGCCACCCCCAACACCAAGCAGTTTCAGTTGCTTCACTTATCCCAACACCATGGTGGGCGATATGTTGTCAGGATGAGTGAAGTGTATTATTTCCATTATTACATTGTAAAATACATTGAAATAGTTCAACTCCCCATAATGCAGCTTTTCACTTGCCACTGCAGCCACCAGACGCAGCTTGTCACTGTAGCCTGCCACTGCAGCCGCCAGATGCAGCTTGTCACTGTAGCTTGCCTCTGCAGCCATCAGCTGCAGCTACCACCTCAGCAGGAGCAGGAAACCAAAAACCGGCACATGCACCGTTGACACAGTTTCTTGCTATGAGCATCTTGAGGGGGATCCCACAGCTGTAATGCGGGTAGTGTTTATTATTATTACAATTTATATAGCGCCAACAGTTTAGGCAGTGCTTTACAATGTATAGGGGGGCAACACAATTACAGTACAGTTCAATACAAAAGATACAGGAGGACCCTGCTCGTAGAGCTTGCATTCTAAAGGGAGGGGTTGGTGGTACAAAAGGTAATAGCTGCAGAGAATAATTTGATGGGGTGGCTCGGGGAAAATTGTTAAGTGGGTGTGGGATAGGCTTCCCTGAATAAATTCGTTTTCAGGGATCTCCTAAAGGTGGACAGGGTAGGGCCTGATCGGATATACCGGGGAAGGGAGTTCCAGAGGATGGGAGAGGCTCTGGAGAAGTCCTGATGGCGAGCATGGGAGGAGGTAACAAGGGAAGTAAAGAGCAGGAGGTCCTGGGAGGAGCGAAGGGGACGATTTGGGCGATATCTGCAGATGAGGTTGGTGATGTAGATGGGGGCAATGTTGTGAATGGCCTTGTATGGCAAAGAGGAGCAGCAGTCACGGATCGGTTAGTGAGGTGTATTAGTCTAGCAGCAGAATTCATAATAGACTGAAGGGGGGATAGCCTGCTTAAGGGTAGGCCATTAAGGAGAGAGTTGCAGTAGTCAAGGCGGGAAATAATCAAGGATTGAATAACTTGCTTTGTGGTGTCATTAGTCAGGAAGGTTCGAATGAGTGTCATCAAGCTGTGTCTGTACTTGCCCGCTGCTCACCTCCTTCAGTGTGGCCCTGCCTCAAACATGTCACAGACTGGCTTCTACGTGTTTGGCAAGTTTTTACTATTAGCTGTTCCCTCCTGGTTCAGTGGACGTAAAATAGAACTGTACTCGCTGGATATGAAGAGCATGCAGTAGACCGTATATTTGTTTATTTGGTCTTTATCTAGATTTCCTGATGTAGACCCAGTGGTGATGATTTACTAAAACTGAAGAGTGCAAAATCTGTTGCAGACTTTTGTCAAAGCCTAATTCAGCAAGTTGAAGTCAGAAGCTGACGGTCTACCTCGCACAGCTACACCAGATTTTGCACTCTCCATGTTTATTAAATTAGCCCCTATCTTTGCACCCCAAGCTAATACAGGTCCAAGGAAAGGGAACCCCGATAAAAAAGGACCCGGTCCTTGAAGGTTTGCTATCCCAGCCCACCGTGATGGGTGAAGTTTGGATCTGCTGTTACAGCAGTATCCTACAGCGAGGAGAAGGTAAGGGAAGAAGCTTAGGAACCATAAAAAGTCCACCTATGTTGTTTTTCTTGCATGAGTAAAATGTTGTCATGCCTTAAAGTCTCCACTAGAGGGAGTACCTTAGTACATTGCTTCTTAGTCAGCTCATGTCCCAGCTAAACAGCATTTGTGTGGTCTCAGCAAGCCAGGGTGGATTCCTCATCCCGAACGTTTTTTTTAACAGCATTGTCTCTTTTCCCCCGAGGGAACTAAGAGGTTGGGAGGGAGGTACAACAGTAGTTTCCCCCCCCCCCCCCCGGGGGGGGGGGGGTTCGGTGGTGTCGGCTTTCCTATGTTGGTTTTTTATTCCCCACATAAGCTCATAAGTTTTAAAACTTCCCGCCTTCCTCAGCCCTCCCTTCCCTCCTATCTTGCTGGGTGTGGACTGGCTGACCAAGGAGAGTGTTAATGAATGCGAGCCCGGACTATGGCTAGTTTTAACCAGAAGGGGGGACGAGTTTAATGACAGAGGGAGCGCTGCACCATGTGCGGGACGTAAGTCCACGAGGAGCACACAGGTGTTGGGGACAAAAGAGAGATAGAGACAGACGCTTCTAAGCTAACCAGCTGGAGTCTAGCACACAGGACACAGGAGTGCTGGGGGACATGTAAGGCAAATGCATACAGGCATTTCCAGTACAGGAAATACATTTATACTCGGCACCAAAGCGGAACTTTATTAGCAGCATTGTTTTTTGCCGGACTATTGTTCAGCAAGTAGTGCATTTACTTAGTGCCTCTGCTCTTTGTCTGTTAAAAAAAAAAAGTTTATTGAATTTGTGTGCCTTTGCTTTTTGTGCTTAGCACTATGGCTTCTAAAAAAGACACCACAAAGAAGGTACCAAAAATTCCACCCTCAGGCGCCGGGAACTCCAGTCGTGCCTCTACACTGTTATCCTCTCCTGAAATACCGGATATGGCAAGCCAGGGTGAGTCATTGGAACCAATTGGTGGTGCAGCTGCTTCTTCACATCTCAGCCCCTGTATACATTACTGAAGATGCATTTTCCTCCGCCCTGCAGGGCCTATAAGGAAGATTAGCGGCTTTAATCGCATCATTCATCCAAAAGTATAGGAAGCATGCTAGATCCGCCTCCCCCACCTCAGACCCTTTACCAAGGGAACAGTGGGTACAGGATGAGGTGTTATCCTCAGGCAATTGGGAGGAAAGGCAAACCGATTACTCTGCGGAGGAGACAGCAGTGGATGAACCTTTTTCAGCCTCGCAATCTGAGAAATTGCTGGTACAATCTCTTACGGAGAGTCAGCTGAAAGTTCTGTTTCTTCTTTAGGTTCCTTAAAACCTTAACAGCCTTTGCATGCGTTTCCTGTCCATGCATTACTAGAACAGCTTATTTATGCTTAATGGGTTCACCTGAATAAGCATTTTCTCCCTCCAAAGAGATTCACAGCACTCTATCCCATGGAGGAGAAATTCACAAAAAAATGGAATGTACCAGCAGTTGACATGATTTCCAGTGTGAGTAACTTGTCCAGTAAACAATGCACAAATGCTTAAGGATCCAACAGATAAAAGGTCGGAATTCCTGTTAAAATCCTCTTTTTCCTTGGCAAGTGCCTTTACTCAGCCTGCAGTCGCTGAAATAGTCATCTGTCAGTCCATAAAGGACCAGTTTAGACAGGCCTTTAAGGAGGTTCCTGCACAACAAGCCCGAGATTTGGCCGAACTACCAAAAGCATTATGTTTTGCCATAGACACCATGAAAGATTCTATTCCTCAGGCATCCCGCCTTGTGCTTGTGCTAGTACACATGCGTGTAAAAAATTAGGTTAAAAAATTGGTCAGCCGAAGCACCATGCAAAAGGCTCCTGACTGGTTTTCCTTTTCACGTGGATCGGCTATTTGGGGATGATTTCGACAAATACATCCAAATGATTTCTAGTGGGAAAAGTTCTCTTTTGCCAGTCAAAAGAAAGTATTAACACCCTTCATTTAAGTGGACTCTTTCTCCTGCGCTAGGGGCATCCGCCTCTAGGCAGTGGCGATGGCCTCCGCCATCAGACGCTAGAGGAAAGCCTAAGGGTCAGGTCAAAAGAAGTCCTGGGGGCGGAAACCTGCAAAGCAAAATTCTAAAGCCTCATTATGAAGGGGCGCCCCCCTCGCCAGAGTGGGGGGAAGACTTATGCAATACTCAGAAGTCTGACAAGAGGAAATTCAGGACAGATGGGTCCTCTCCACTGTGTCTCTAGGATATAAACCAGAATTTTTGGAGTTTCCACCATCTCGTTTTCTGAGGTCAAATGTTCCCAAAGATCCAGGGAAAAGGCAATCTCTATTTCGGGCACTAGACCGATTACTGGCTCAGGGGGTGATCATACAAATCCCCACTGAAGAGCAAGGTTTGGGGTTTTATTCAAACCTGTTTACGGTACCAAAACCGAATAGTGATGTCAGACCCATTCTAGATCTAAAGAATCTAAATCCGTTCCTGAAAATCCGCTCCTTTCGTATGGAGTCGTTCAGGTCAGTAGTTTTTATCCTACAAGGAGGAGAACTTCTGGCATCTATCAACATCAGGGATGCATATCCCTATATTTCCCTCTCACCAAAAGTTTCTGTGGTTTGAAGTAGAACAACGTTTTCAGTTTGTAGCCTTGCCCTTCAGGATAGCTACAGCACCCAGGGTGTTTACAAAAGGGCTGACCCCACCTTTAGCCAGGTTAAGGGCACAGGGCATAACAGTCTTGGCGTACCTAGACGATCTATTGCTAATAGACCAGTCGGTGGCTCGTTTGGAGCAAAGCGTGCACATTACAACCAGTTACCTGGAAAGTCTGGGTTGGATTCTCAACCTAGAGAAGTCTTCCTTAAAACCGCTAAAAAGGCTGGAGTATTTGGGTCTGATCATAGACACAGCCCAGAAAAGGGTGTTCTTGCCTCAGGCAAATATCAGCTCCATAAGAGAGCTGGTGCGGATGGTCAGGTCAAAAGGAGATCCCTCCATTTGCCTTTGCATGAGGTTGTTAGGATAGATGGAGACTTCATTCAAAGCGGTTCCCTATGCCCAGTTCCATTTGAAACTGTTGCAAAACAGTATCCTGTCTGCTTGGAACAAAATGATTCAAGCTTTAGACTTGCCAATGCGGCTGTCCCCAAGGGTGTCCCAAAGCCTCAGTTGGTGGTTACTAACCCAGAATCTGCTGAAAGGAAAAATCTTCAGACTAGTTATCTGGAAAGTGGTAATGACCGATGCCAGCCTTTCAGGCTGGGGAGCAGTACTAGAGAAGACAACTGTCCAGGGACAGTGGTAAAGAACCGAAAGAGCCTTGTCCAGCAACATCCAAGAGATTTGAGCAGTGCGTCTGGCTCTGAAGGCCTGGACTTTCAGATTATGGGATTGTCCTGTCAGGATCCAATCCAACAATGCCACAGCTGTGGCCTGTATCAATCACCAAGGGGGCACCAAGAGTCTCGCAGCACAGAGAGAGGTGAACCATATTCTATCTTGGGCAGAAAGGAATGTTCCATGCCTGTCGGCAGTCTTCATTCCTGGAGTAGAGAATTGGCAGGCAGACTACCAGAGTCACCAGCAGTCATTCCCGGGGGAATGCTCCCTTCCACCCAACATTTTTCGGCTGTTTGCCAAAGATGGGGGACTCCGGACGTAGATCTTCTGATGTCCAGATTCAACATGAAGTTAATCAACTTTGTGTCCAGGATAAGGGATCCACTCACATGCAGAACAGATGTGTTGGTGAACCTGTGGGATCAGTTCTCACTGATGTATACATTCCCCCTATTCAGTTGCTGCCGCAACTTCTTTGCAGGATCAAGCTGGAAAGAAAGCCGGTAATTCTGGTAGCCCCAGCATGACCCAGAAGGTCCTGGTATGCGGAAATCGTAAAGACGGTGGTGGAGGATCCATGGTCCCTTCCACTACGGCCGGACCTACTCTCACAGGGGCCAATATTCCATCCTACCTTATGAACGCTAAATTTAACAGCTTGGCTAGTGAAACCCACATTCTGAAGAAACGTGGGCATTCTGGGTCAGTTTTCCCTACCTTGATTAATACAAGGAAGCCAGCTTCCTGGAGTCTGGAGGGCTTTTGTTTCCTGGTGTGAATCCAAGGGTTGGCATCCTCGGAAATATATCATAGGCAGAATTCTTGTCTTTCTACAATTAGGGGTAGAGATGAAATTGGCCTTGAGTACTATTAAGGGCCGAGTCTCAGCTTTATCGATCTTTTTTTCAAAGACCGCTTGCTTCACATATTTTAGTCTGGGATTTTATGCAAGGGGTGATGCGGCTTCATCCACCAGTTAAATCACCTTTGAGGCCCTGGGATTTGAACTTAGTCCCGACAAGGAAGTGTTCTTGGTTGCTATAGCCTCAGCAAGGAGGGTTTCAGAGTTGGCTGCTCTTTCTTGTAAACAGCCATACTTGATTATTCACGAGGACAAAGTGATGTTGTGCCCTCGTCCAGGTGTTCTGCCAAAAGTGGTCTCAGGTTTCCACCTGAACCAAGATATTGTCCTGCCATCATTTTTTTCCAAAACTATGTTCCAGGAAAGAGAAGTCACCACATTGTCTTGATGTAGTGAGAGCCATCAAAGTCTATTTAATAACGACTGCTCAGATCCGGAACACGATGTCTTATTTGTACTGCCAGAGGGTCCTAAGAAAGGACAGGCAGGGGTAAGGGGTAAGATTCCACCTTTTCAAGTCAAAGCACACTCTCCCAGAGCAGTTATTGCTTCTTGGCAATGCGTCACCAGGCATTCATGGCTCAGATCTGTAAGGCCGTAACTTGGTCTTCAGTACATACATTCACCAAGTGGATGTAAGAAAGCATAAGGATATCGCCTTTAGGCTCAGTGTGTTGCAGGCTGCAGTATAGGTCCTCAAGTCTGGGGGTGCCCTACTGGTTGTGTCTCCCTCCCCTCAAATAGCATTGCTATGGGACGTCCCACATAGTGATTACTACTAGATTTACTCTGGTACTCTGTGTCCTGTGATGTACAATAAAGAAAATAGGATTTTTATAACAGCTTACCTGTAAAATCCTTTTCTTGGAGTATATCACGGGACACAGAGGTCCCGTTCCTCTTTTTGGGGTTTAAGTATATTGCTTTGCTACAAAAACTGAGGTACTTATGGTAGGAGGAGGGGTTATATAGGGAGTGAAATTCCGGTATTGGGTATACCAGTGTCCATCATCTGAAGGTGCCTATATACCCACATAGTGTTTACTATGGTGCTCTTTGTCCTGTGATGTACTCCAAGAAAAGGATTTTACAGGTAAGCTGTTATAAAAATCCTATTATTGTGTATCCATATAGTATGGCAAGTTTTAATATATTTTATGATGCCATTTTTTAAGGCCAAATTGTAGTTTTCTAGACCCTGCATAGCCTACATAAATGAAAGGTGTTAAAATTAAAGAACACATTTTCTGAAACAAATATGATACTATGATACTTTTGGCTTTTGTTTTATGAATTTCATAACATTTGTTGTTTCATTTGGTGGTCAGGTTGTTGCTAATTAGCTGACCGTTCCATTCTGTTCAGGAAGAAGTAAAACTACATTTGAAAATAACATTGTTTTAACAAGCTTGTAGGCTTAGCTTGTAGGCTTTGTGATCTTTTCCGTAGGAAGCTAGGCATCTTTAATGAAGTGAATGTAATATGCCAATCTAGTTCACTGATATAAGGGATAAAATGACATATCATGTTAAAAGACGATATCAAGAGACATTAGATATGTGGCCAAGGTTTCTCTTCTATTCCAAGCAGCAATGTGTCATATGGTAATTAGGTGTTCATAAATTTAGTGGAACTACAAATTCTTATAGTGATATGGTGAAAAACAGTGGGGTTGTTTTACTAAGGTCAAATCGTTTTGCAAGAAAATTTCCCCAGACCTTAGTGAATGAGGTGAAGCTCTGCTGCCTTGCATCATCCAAACGTGCAAACAAAAATGCTGTTTTTATTTTTCTTGCATGTGATTGGATATTCTTTACAAGGAAAAAATTTCACCATATTCATTAAACTCTGGGAAAAGTTCACTTGAAAATCCAATTTTGCTCTGGCGCCACACTTTTTCCTCAACTTCAGGGGCCCAATCTTGCATACAGGCCCACTGCTTTCAGAAAATGCCCCTGACCTGAGCTTATCATTGCATATCCATTCCAGATGCTTGTATGTGACATCACATACAAGCACGTGCTCTGGATGCGAGAGGTGGATTAACGGGGATGAGTGTGCCAGGACAGGTAGATGTGTCTCATCTCCGCTTCCTTTCTCCACTCTGCATATCATAAATGAGAAGATACAGCGGTGGAGCCGATGAGGAGGGTACAGAGGTAGATGTGTCTCATCTCTGCTTCCTTTCACCACTCTACATATCACGCACATTATAGATGAGAAGGGTACAGCGGTGGGGCAGATGATCAGGGGGAGGGTTAGCGGTGGCACAGAAGAGCAGGGGAGGTTACGATGGTGGGGCAGATGTGCAGGGGGTACAGTAGAGGAAGAGAGGAGAAGGGGGTTCAGTGGTGGGACAGAATAGCAAAGGGGGTTACAGTGATAGGAGCAAATGAGCAGGGGGTAACACGGGTAAGACAGAGGAGTGAGGGGATTACACTGGTGGGGCAGAAGAGCAGGGTGGTACAGAGGTAGGGCAGTTGTGCAGAGGGGTACAGTGGCAGGGTAGAGGAGAAAGGAGGTACATAGGCCAGACAGATGAGCAGGGGGTTACAGTGGTGGGGCAGAAGAGCAGGGGGGTAAAGAGCTGAGACAGATGTGCAGGAGGTAAAGTGGTGGGGCATATGAGAAAGGGGGTTACAGTGGTGGGACAGAACAACGGGGGTACAGCAGTGAGGGAGGTGTTCAAGGGGGTACAAGTGGTTGGGCTGAAGTGCACTTCAAGGGGGTACAGTGATCTGAAGTGTGAAGGTGCAGGAATTGGAGCTGATCTGAGGACTGGAGGTAGTGGATTTGGGCCTGATCTAAGGCATGAAAGTGCAGGATGTAAGTCACTATTACTCAAGTAGTTTACAGCATTTACTTTATTAAAAAAAATCCTTTTCGTGATTGAGAGTGTAAAGTTAACACTTTTTTGTTTTAAAATCGGCACGCTCAATTTCTTTGAAAACATTTTTCGGCACACTTGGCTCAAAAGATTCTACCCCTGCTCTAGGATCACTGTAGTTTAAAATGAAATGACAAGAAAAATGTTAATAGTGGAAAAGTGAGTTTTTCATGCAGTAAATTATGGATTAAAGTGGTAGTAAAGGTTTTTTTTTTTGTATTTATACCTACAGGTAAGCCTATAATAAGGCTCACCTGTAGGGTACAGTAAATATCTCCTTAACGTGTACAGTTTAGAAGATATCTACCTAAGCAGCTCTGGTGATGTCACTGGCGCATGCGCACTGCGCTCTTAATTGGGAGCGTGCTGTCTTTTGAGAGAGCTGTGCCGCGACCGTGACTCCCGCACGCATACACAGGAGTGAAGACATTGCGGCTCGGCCAATCGAATGGCTGTAGCCTGCGAACCCCAGAAGGAAGACTGGGTGAAGATGGAAGCCCTGTTAACAGTGACAGCATGCTGCTAGAGGGCTTTGGTTTAAGGTAAGTCTTTCATAATGTGCTAGGATGCGATGCATACTAGCACATTATGACATTAACCACTTCCAGACCAAGGACGTCATATGATGTCCTTGACTTTCAGTGGGAATATCTGAATGATGTCCGCCGCTACAGGCATCATTCAGATATCCTCTTTTTCAGCCTGCAATTCTGTGCACCATAAGAACAGTTCAGCTGCTAGATCGTTCTTACAGGTGCAAGCAACAATTCTAGCACTAGACCTACTCTGTAACTCTAAACTGGTAATCTGTAAAAAGTGTCGCCTATGGAGATTTTTAAGTACCGAAGTTTGGCACCATTCCATGAGTGTTTTTAAAACGTGACATATTGGTTATCTATGAGATTATCTGTCACCAGCACACCAGGATCTCCAAAATTGGGTCCAAAATTTGACGTTTCGGAGCCACGTGGGACCACTTCATCAGGCATGTGACGAAATAGATATTGGTTATTTAGCCGGCATAACTTCATATTTCACATTATACAAACAAGTTGGGCTAACTTTACTGTTTTGTTATTTTTTAATTCATGATAGTGTTTGAAAAATCGTTGCGCAAATACCATGCGACATAAAAAGTTGTATTTGCTATTTTATTCTCTAGGGTCTTTTTTTTTTTTTTTACTGATTTAATATGAATTTTTATTGCCTATCAATATTGTTAAAAAAAAAAAAAAAAAAAATGTGTGTGTGTATATATATATAAAAAAAAAAATGAAAACCATTTATAATTTTCCTTCCACATATATATATATATATATATATATATATATATATATACCCTGTTTCCCCTAAAATAAGACCTAGTGTGATTGTCGGTGAAAGCTGCAATAAAAGCCCTACCTCCCAAATAAGCCCTGGTTAAAGTCCTTGTAGGTCTTCTTTTCAGGGTAGGGCTTATTTTTGAGGAAACAGAGTAGGGCTTATTTGGGTGGTAGGGCTTATATTGCAGCCAACACCGACAATCACGCTAGGTCTTATTTTAGGGGAAACAGGGTATATATAAAACTTATTCATGTACAATGTATATATATATATATATATATATATACACATATATATACATATAAACAAACACACACACAGTTGTTAGATATTTCCCTGACTAAGCAGAATTTAGCTATTTTTCTCCCCAGTGCTTAGTTGATTCGACCCACTAATTTCCCTTTGGCTAATTAAGAGAACACATGTTTACACACTTGGATGTTTAAGGGAAAAAAATTGTTTTCTTTATTGTCCATTGAAGGACACAGGAATGTAGTAATTCTTGGACATATGGGTTCAGTGCAGCTGCCTACAGAAAGTGGACACTAACAAAGAATAATTAAAGGCAGCCCCGTATAACCCCCACCTTAAACCATCAGGCTTCAGTTTTTCGCTGGTATGGTTGGATCCATTTTCCTTAGTTCTGCTAAAGAAAATTCTAGATATATTCTGCAATTGTTTTTTTTTTACAGATTTAGATTTTTTTCTTCTATCAACACACTTGCTCAACATTATTTTCCCTATGGTCAAGGGTATCCTAGGCTTCTGTCTTGGCCCTAAAAACCTTGTTTTTTTGACCCCTTGAAGTGGCACTAAACAATATCCTTATTGTCCAAAAATAATTCATATACATCCACCACTTAAAGAGGAAGTAAACCCTGATGAGTTTACTTCCTCTTTTTTTCCCTGCAAAGGTAAAGCATAATGGACTACTATGCATCGCATAGTAGCCCATTATGTGTCACTTACCTGACACAGGAGCCAGCGAAGTCGCCGCTGTCCCCTGTAGTCCGCCGCATCCATCTTGCTGGTGGCGTCTCGCAGCTCCGCCGCTGTCATTCGGCGAAGCCGCGATGACGTCACTCCCGCGCATGCGCACGGGAGTCGACAAATGCGGCAGCTCCATTCTTGGAACTGCCGCGCTCAGTGCGCCTGCGTGCCGCTGTCAACGGCGCATGCGCCGTAGACAGCGGTGCCCGTTTTCGGGCAAATATCTCCTAAACCATATAGGTTTAGGAGATATTGCTTGGACCTACAGGTAAGCCTTAATCTAGGCTTACCTGTAGGTCAAAGTGGTTTGTAAGGGTTTACAACCACTTTAATGGCCCTGTAATAGATTCAAATTACCTGATTCCCCCATCCACACATTGGTTCAATGAAAAAAAAAACCCGATTCGAGTTGGATGGGAAAATCAGGTATTTCACTACCATTGTGCCATCCCCACCGTCAGAACACACTGATCAGTGTTGCCAGGTATAGCCAGCAGAGCTGATCATTTGGAAAAACCCGATAAGCTGTTTGTACAGAAGTCGGTAGATTGACTTCTGTACAACCATCCTGCCCATACATGGAACAAATTTGGCTGGTCCTTGCTGAATGGCCGAATTTGATCTACGTATGGCTGCCTTTACTATGTTTTTCTGCCTCCTTGTAATGTCTTCTGTAAGCTCCCAAGCCCCTCCTTTTCCACCTCAATGAACATGTGCATGCAGGGCATGTATGCGCCCTGCATACTACAAATCATATACTCCAGAGTACTTAGTTTCTACTTCATTTCAGAAGTGAGCAAAAGAGAATGTTCCATCCTCTCAGAAGGACCATGGAGAATGAACGTAGCCATCCTTTAAGAATATATACTTGAATATAATGTTTTCTTTATTCCGTGCCTTGAAAATGTATTCATAAATATTCCACATTTTGTCATGTTACAACCAAAAAAGTTAATTTATTTTATTGGGATTTTATGTGATAGATTAACACAAAGTGGCACATAATTATGATGTGGAAGGAAAATTATAAATGGTTTTCATTTTTTTTTTACAAATATGTGAAAAGTGTGGCGTGCATTTGTATTCAGCCCCCTTTACTCCGATACCCCTAACTAGAATCGAATGGAACCAATTGCCTTCAGAAGTCACCTAATGTGTAAATAGAGTCCACCTGTGTGTAATTTAATCTCAGTATAATTACGACTGTTCTGTGAGATGTGTTAGAGACCCTTAGTGGACAAACAGCATCATGAAGGTCAAGTAACACACCAGATAGGTCTGGTATAAAGTTGTGTAGAAGTTTAATGCAGAGTGGGGTTATAAAAAAAATATCCCAAGCTTTGAACATCTTCTGGGCGCACTGTTCAATCTATCATCCAAAAATTCAGAAATCCACACTCGGGGGGAGAATCTGTCCACAGGACAACTAGTCGTGCACTCCACAAATTTGGTCTTTATGAAAGAGTAACAAGAAGAAAGCCATTGTTGAAAGAAAGCCATAAGAAGTCCAGTTTGCAGTTTGCGAGAAGCCATGTGGGGGACACAGCAAACGTGGAAAAAGGTGCTCTAGTCAGATGAAACCAAAATTGACCAAATTTGGCCTAAAAGCAAAACGCTGTGTGTGGTAAAAAAACTAACACTACACATCACCCTGAACACACCATCCCTATAGTGAAACATGGTGGTGGCAGCATCATGTTGTGGGGAAGCTTTTCTTCAGCGGGTACAGGGAAGCTGGTCAGAGTTGATGGGAAGATGGATGGAGCCAAATACAGGACAATCTTAGAAGAAAACCTGTTAGGCCGCGTACACACGCGGGGACTGTTCGCCCAACTTTGTCCGTCAAACAGTTTCGGCAAACAGTCCGCTCAAAATTAGCATGGACGGACATGGCCACACACGACGGACGAACAGTTTGCTGAAACCGTGCGCGATGACGTGAACGGCACGTACGACGGGACGAAAAATACGACGTCCTATACACTGCATTATAACTTTCGGAGTGAAAATCCTTTCTGAGCATGCGCGCAACTTTGTTTGACGAAAAAGCCTACACACGCGGGGACTGTCCGCTGAAACAAGGTTTCAGCGGACAGTTTTTCGGAATTTCCGAAAAACCTTGTTCAGCGGACTGTTCGCTGAAACTGTCCGCTGAAAGCCCACACACGAGCGGACTGTCCGCTGAAACTTGGTTTCAGCGGACAGTTTCAGCGAACAGTCCCCGCGTGTGTACGCGGCCTTAGAGTCCGCAAAAGACTTGAGACTGGGGTGGAGGTTCACCTTCCAGCAGGTCAACGACCCTAAACATACAGCCAGAGCTACAGTGGAATGGTTTAGATCAAAGCATATTCATGTGTTAGAATGGCCCAGTCAAAGTCCAAACTAAGCGTTTTTTAACCCCCCCCCCCCAAAAAAAAAAAAAAAATAAATAAATAAGGGATCCCGCTCCTTTAAAGCATGTTATATGACACAGTGCTTGTCCTGTGTCATTTGGCCCCTATGACACCTAAAAAACCTGGCTGATCCTGCCATTTTCTCTTCAGATCCCAGGCACTGGCATGTTTACTAAGGGAAGCTGGCTGTGACTCCTTGCCGCTTCACACTGCACTGTGTGAATAGTCCTGCAGCCTCCTGTGACGTGCTTCCACTGCGATCGCCTAGGCAGTTGGAACGGAAGTGTGAGCGGTGACCTGTTGAACCTAGGTACCTGTGCCCCCCCCCCCAAAAAAAGAGGAGTGGGAGAAGAGAGGGGAGAGAGGTAGTAAAGTGGAATTTCCCTTTTTGGATTAAATTCTGCTTTAACCTGTTGTTGCCGAGCACTCGCAAATATGTGGACTCTCCCTTGGCGCCCGCATATTTGCAATAGTGTCAACAGTGCTGTGCCAAGTGTACGCACCTTGCACGCTCCCAGAACACAGGTACTGACGGCTCACAAAACTTTTCTGATCATGTGACCGCTGTGGTAGCCAGTCATGGCCTCCTGAAATAGCAAACCCCTTAAAGGGCTGGCGGTAGCTGCCATCCAGGGGTTAAGGCCCATCTTTCTTTCAGAAAGCAGTCTTCCTAGTTCTGGAAATCCAGACTTTTTTGGTGCCTCTGCTTGTTAGTGCAATTTCCATATTGACCCTCCTCCCTTTTTTTTATCTAGCTCTTTTGAGGCAGTGTCTACTTCTAGTAAGATGTCTACATCCGTTGGATCTTCTAGTGTCTGTCGCCCACGCCTTTGAGTTGGATTGCTTTTGGATGTCTCATATTTCCAGGAATTAATACATTCCTGTGGCCCTCAATGAATGTTATGAAAATAAGATTTTTGTACTTACTGAATAATTTTTTTTTTACTTAAGTGTCCATTGAGGGACACGGGTCCTACTCCTCCTTTTTATTAGCCCCATGTACTGCTTGCTCACAAAACTGAAGCATTACCGTTAGGTGCAAGATTATATGGGGGGTGGCCTTCAATGTTTTTTTCTGTCTGCCAGTGTCCACCCTTTGTAAAAAGCTGCATACAACCTATATGTAAACGAATTACTGCAGTTGTTTCTCTCTCAATGGACTTCAAGCAAAAGATTTCACGGCAAGTCCAAAAATCATACTTTTTATTTAAATATTGTATTATTTGCTGTGTTACATGCTCAGAGTAATTTTTTTTATCATTGCGCAGTTGTTTAGTAATCCAGTGCTGTACTATATAATAAATATTTAATTTGCAGTATATTCCTTAACAATAGTAAGAATGGAACTCTCCCCTTCTTTCCCCTCCTTTTTAGGATCTTGCTTCATTCGCACTGATCAGCTAGATGGTGAAACAGACTGGAAACTGAAAATTGCAGTGAGCTGTACGCAAAGATTACCAGCTTTAGGAGTAAGTGTTGTCTTTATTTACACCACAGACATAAGATTTTCAGTGCATATTAAAAAGCAGGTCTATATATACTTTATATTGTTTGTTGTATTTTGCAATTTAGCTATAGCTATGCACTGCTATATTAAATAAGCCCAATAATCATACAATTCTGTCTGTTAATTGCTTCTTTCTCTGTAACCAGTCAGAATATAAACCCCACTTTTAGTAATGCTGCCTAGTGTAGTGTAACAACTAGCATCCTTTAAGGGCCTTTCCACACTGATGCACTTTTAATGCGTTTCCATTGACTTACAATGGAAGGCACCTTTTTTGGTGCACTTTTAGAAAACTGCACCAAAGATGCATCATGCAGGACTTTCTAAAGCACCGTTCACCTCCAATGTGAACAGTTACATAGGATTTAATGGGGAACAGTTTTCATGCACTTTTGGTGCCCTGAAAAAGTTTGCTTGTGTGTAGGGTTCTAAATACTTACCTTTTAGCTGGATTGGGCTTCCAGTGGGAAAATACTAAAATACCTTATAGTGGGATTGAACTACCAGTGGGACAATATTTCCTGGTTACTTCCTAGTTAGAGATGCAGAGCGGGAGCAGCTGACTGGCATCCGCTACCTGATCAGTCAATTGGTGCCTCTGCTTTACACAGGTCAGGCTGTGTCTTTTGCTGCAACTCTGACCAGCAGCAAGCATTGGGCGATTTGAACCTGTTTGATGTAAAATTCAGGGTTGTAGTATTACTTTCTGTTAGGGAACATCCATATATTTAAAAAAATATAAATCTTATAAAATTTATAAGAGAAATAAATTTGCATAAAAAGTTCATAAATAATGGAGCCACGCATGATGTCACCCACGATCATCTTACTGGATTATGTGAGTATACACAGAGCGTTCATTTGTGCATTTGTGACCCATGCCAGGATTGTAAGTGGTTTTATATTTATGAAATAAATGAATATATAACAGAGAGCACTAGATTCTTTCTATTTGCTTATATATCGATATCCCCAATCCCACGGAGGAGTTGGCTGTCTCGGATTCACTCAGACCATTGGGGGACTATTAGATAGATCCCTTCATGGGAATGCTTGTTTGACCATCCTGTTGGTTCAGGGGGGCATGGTCCTAAGGTGAGCAGCCATCTGTGTCGTGGGGCAATATTTTGGAGTAGCCCTGACACATCCCTTTTCCACTATCTGTGTGTTTTGTGGAAGTGCTTCACATTATATGAAACCTGCATGTTCAGTCTAGAGACACCACTTTGCACCATCTGGGATCTTTTTAATGGAAATGTATTTAGACTTTCTCTTATATATTTTATAAAATGCATATGTTTTTTAACCACTTGAGATCCGCGCTATTGCCAAATGACGGCATTAGCGCGGATCTACTTTTCCGGGACTACGTCTATTGACGTCGTCCCGGTTACGAGCGGCCTGCGCGCCCCCTGAGGGGAGCGCGCGGCGCGCTCTGTGATCGGCGAGTCCATGAGACTCGCCTGATCACCGATCCGTGTAAGGGGTCGATCCCGACCCCTTATCACGTGATCAGCTGTCAGCCAATGACAGCTGATCATGTGACAGAACGGAGCCGGTAATTGGCTATTATTCCTCCTCGCGCTGACAGCGCGAGGAGAGAAAAAAAAGGCAGATCACCGGCGGCCGTGATCGGGACATCAGTCCCGATCACGGCCAGCAATACAGCTGACCACCTGCCCCCTGCCAGTGCCCACCTGCCCACCGCAGTGCCATCCTGAATGAAAGTAAGTGCCCCCCATCAGTGCCACCCAGCAGTGCCCATAGTGCCCACAGCGCCACCCACAGTGCCACCCACAGTGCCATCCAGCAGTGCCACCAACAGTGCCACCCACAGTGCCCACAATCTGCCGCAAAGGTGCTGCACCCCAGTGCCGCCCATCAGTGCCCAGCAGTGCCGCCCATCAGTGCCCAGCAGTGCCGCCCATCAGTGCCACCTATCAGAGCCACCTATCAGTGCCACCTATCAGTGCCCATCAGTCCCATCTATCAGTGGTACCTATCAGTGCCCATCCGTGCCACCCATCCGTGCCACTTATCCGTGCCACCCATCCATGCCATCTTATCTGTGCCCATCTTTGCCCATCAGTGCCGCCTTATCTGTGCCGATCGGTGCCGCCTTATCTGTGCCTATTAGTGCCGCCTTAACTATGCCTATCAGCGCCCACCAATGCAGCCTATCAGTGCCCACCAATGCAGCCCATCAGTGCCCACCAATGCAGCCATCAGTGCCGCCTAATCAGCGCACTTCAATGAAGGAGAAAAATGACCCGTTTGCAAAATTGTATAACAAACTATTAAAACATGATTTTTTTTTTTTTTTTTTTGCATCTTTTTTTGTTTGTTTAGCAAAAAATAAAACTCCGAGCTGTAACTAAATACCACCAAAAGAAAGCTCTATTTGTGGGAAAAAAATGATAAAAATTTCATTTGGGTACAGTGTTGTATGACCGCGCAATTGTCATTCAAAGTGCATCAGCGCTGAAAGCTGAAAATTGGTCTGGGACTGAGGGGGGTTTAAGTGCCCAGTAAGCAAGTGGTTAATATATAAATATTTCTTGTGCTGTACTGTTTTCATTTATTAGCTTATTTGAGGGTGTTGTATAATTAGCGATGAGTGTTCAGCTGCAATTATTAGTATTTGCCAATTGTTTGCGCTGATTATTTTTAGTTTATATTTGGGAACATCAACTGAGCGGGTGAAATTATTCAACCTAAAAGTAGGGTTTAGGTGTTCTTAAAAAAAAATAAAAAAATGCTTGACTTATATATATAGAACTATTACAAATATTCTTTTAAAATTCTGCTACTCTTATTTAATTTTCTATGTTTTGCGCACAATTTTAAATTTTAAATCATGCTTACCTAAAACTTAGTAACTAGCAGATATAATTGCTGCTCTGGTCAGTTTAGGCCAGGGCAGGGTGACAATTTAAAGTCTGTTGGCACCAGCAAATGATTCCACCCAGCTCTGCTTATGTAGAAAGATCTAAGTACCTTATCTAACCCTAATTTCCTCAAGCAAGAGGTTTCTGACCAAGCTACTGCCTCCCTGCTCCAAGCAAATAAACACACCTTTAAGCTTAGGCGATTTGAGCTTTCTGAAAGTTAAATGGTCAACAACCCTCTACATGTTCAAGTGTTCATGCACATGGCTATTTGTAAGCAGTTTATGAGCCTAGTATACATTTTCTCTTTTGTTCATCGACGGACACAGCACCTTAATCTTGACCTTATGGTTATATCGCCACCTTCAGAAGAAGACTAGGCAGAACACAACAAAAAACAAGCACAGTACCGCACAGGGGGCAGTCCTATTGGCTATAACCCCTCACTCTGCTCCCAGCAGTTCAGTTTTTTTTCTGCCTAGTCTAGGAGAAGGACCTGGCTGCCTGTGGGGACCAGTGGTCTTTAAAAAAAAATTAGCTTCCTGTGATCTTCAATCAGCAGCCAGGCTGGGTGACAGACTGGATAATATAGATCCTGGTAGTCTCCCCAGCCTTGCCATCGAGTGCGTGTAGACCTTAGCTCCACGCTGGGTCAGTCACGACAGGCCCCAGTCTGGTCCAGGAGTGGCTGGTGAGCTTTATGCTCCGGGGCACACAATATGACTGGGCTACTGCTGTCTGAGTCACAGTGTGCTGTGGCCGACAGCCACTCCGTACTGCTCGGGTGATGGGTCTGTCTGTGGCGTGCGTCCAGCAGTCCCTGCAGGAGGGTTAAGTATGGTTTCACCTGTTAGGCAGGATGGATCAGCTTGGCATTCCATGGGAGGTCGATTAGGGGGTCTCTCTCCCTTTCTTCTCTAACTGCCTCTTTCCCTCCTCCCCATTCTAAGGGGGCGCTGTGTGGCTGGGCATAGGGGGTGCGGAGCAAGTACCTGGCCCGGAGGTCCTCCAGGTGGTCTCTGGGTCCTGGCAGGGGGTTGTACTGTGCATTTGTCCCGCTCACTTAATCCCTTCGTTTGCCACCATGCAGGGGGAATGGTAGCCGCAGCCATTTTCCTAGCATTTTTGGGTGCTTTTTTTCTGAGGCTATTTTCTTGTGGCCACGGGGGATGGTTTCTTTTAGTCTCTAGTGCTGGACGGCTGTTTAAGCCAGGAACAGCGCAAAAACAGACACAGAACACCTTGTGGTTTGGACGCAGGCAGAGGGGAGAGCGGACAGTGGCACAGCAGCACAGTGCAGCATCCGGGTCAGGGTGGTGAGTCCTGTGGGGGGGCCCCTCAGTCTGTGACAGCTAGGAGGGGTAGGCATTTTTTGTCTCTTGCCTTAGGTCCTGGGTGACAGGCGAAAGTGGGTCAGCATGGCGTCAGAGGCTCGCACTTCTTCCCCAGACACCCCTGTGATAGCAACCGTTTCCCCTGCACCTGTGGTGCCCATGGACACTTTATCAGCAGTCCTGGAATTGTTTATTTCCAGGGTGGAAGCGGCGTGCGTGCACAAGATGGGTAAAAAACACCCCCCCAGTCTTCTGGGGAAAGCTCTGATTCAGATTCGGGTGCCGCTGTGGCAGGTGGCCCCTGTTCTGATGCTTCAGAGATTGCGGACTAGGACCCTTCGAACAGTGAGGAGGAAGACTCTGCGTCTGTTTCAAAAAGTGATAGTAGGAGCACTTATCACAGCGGTGCGGGATACCTTAAAGATAGGGGATACGGCGAGGGCATCTGCAGAGGTGTCAGCCTCTTTTGGGTCCTACAAGCCGGTCCGCACTGATAAGGTGTTTCCCTACCTAACTTATTTCGATAAGTTTATTTATAAGACAAGACAAATGGGGTGCATTACCCCTTTGAGGAGATTTTCCTGAAAAAATTGACATCTCCGGTCGTTGTCCCCCTGGTATCTAGGTTAAATAAGATGACCATATTTCAGTGGAAGGGTCCCCCTTTTTCAAGGATCCTGCCAACAGAAGGGCCAAGGCGATTGCCTGGTCCATGTTTACGGTGGTGGGGTCAGTGCTTCGGCTGGTGTTAGCCATGGCTCTGGTGTCAGACACTTACTGAATGGGCTAAGTTGTTGCACCGCAAGTTGGGGAAGGAATAGGTTTCTTTCTTGTTCATCAGACAGATTTTTTCCCTCCAACCTGCATCCCCTTCCGGCTCATTGGGAGGCCCTGTTTGGGGCAGTACAGGACTCACTACTGCATGGGGTGATAGTGCCTGTACCGACGTCAGAAAGGTTTCAGGGATTCTACTCCAATCTGTTTGTAATCCCGAAGAAGTCCTCAATTGTTTTGTGGAAGTTCAGGATGGAATCTGTTCGTTCCGTGGTCGCTGCACTTCATCAGGGGGATTTCCTGTTGTCTTTGGACATCAAGGATGCATACTTGCATGTCCCCATCTGCATCGGACACCAGAGGTTCCTGTGATTTGCGGGTGAGGACCAGCACTTCCCTTTGAGAAATGTCCCCATCTGCATCGGACACCAGAGGTTCCTGTGATTTGCAGGTGAGGACCAGCACTTCCCTTTGGACCGGGAAATCGTTCCTTCCTCTTCATTGGACGGTGATCACGATGGACGCCAGCCTGGCTGGTTGGGGGGGGGGGGATTTGGGGCATCCAGTCGGCCCAGGGTCACTGGACACAGGATGAATCCCACCTGCCGATCATTGTGCTGAAGCAGTGTCTATCCACATGGTCGCAGAGGCTGCAGGGGCGTCTGGTCAGGATCCAGTCGGACAACGTATGTCAATCATCAGGGAGGGACAAGGAGCTCAGCGGCACCCGCAGCCCTCTTTTCTTATGAAGGTTGTTTCGGCCTTTCATTTAAATGAGGACATTGTGCTTCTGTCCTTATGTCCTCGGCCGTCACATTCCAAGGAGGTCGCTTTACATTCTTTGGATGTGGTCCGGGTCTGTCTGCTACAGCTCCTTTCTGGAGGTCATACTCTCTCTTTCGGTGGCTGGTCCGAAGAAGGGCCTGGCGGTCTCGCCGGCCATTTTTTAGTGGATCAGACAGATTGTGGTTCAGGCTTATGCCATAAGGGTGCCTTCCTTTCCCGTTACGGCGCATTCTGCCAGGGAAATTGGTGCTTCAAGGTCCGGCATCAAGTGTCCATTTCACAGTTGTGTAAGGCTAACTGGTTGTCCGTACACACTTTCACCAAATTTTACAAGGTCGATGTGGGGCGCATCTTCGGATGCATGCTTTGGCCACAAGGTTTTGCAGGCGGCCGTGTGAGGTTGCGACTCCTCTGTTGGGGAGTTCTTTTTGTTGTGGGTGGAGTTTATTTTCTTTGTGTTCCCACCCCTTGTTTTTGGCACCGCTTGGGGACGTCCCTAAGGTCAAGATTAAGGTGCTGTGTCCGTCAATGAACAAAAGGGAAAATAGGATTTTTGTACTCACCGTAAAATCCTTTTCTCTGAGGTTCATTGGACACAGCACCCACCGCTCCTATTTACTGCTTTTTGATGAACTGAGCTGCTGGGAGCAGAGTGAGGGGTTATAGCCAGTAGGACCGCCCCCTGTGCTTGTTTTTTTGTTGTGTTCTGCCTAGTCCTCTCCTAAAGATGGCGATATAACCCTAAAGTCAAGATTAAGGTGCTGTGTCCGTCAATGAACCTCAGAGAAAAGGATTTTACGGTAAGTATAAAAATCCTATTTTTTTACGCATTCCAGTGCATAGGAAGCTGAATACGTTGGACAAGCATGCGCAGTTAAACTGATACAAAGAAGCATCGGCCTTTATAAGAGTAATTCTTTTATACAGCTGTTCACTTGAATGGCAGGCTGTACACAGCATGTGTACCTTCCTAGGAATGGAAAAGAACCGAGAAATCTACATTAAGTGTATAAAAATCCTACATTTAGCTGTTTGCATGAACCCTAATTCTTCCTACATACCGTATTTATCGGCATATAACATGCACTTTTTTTCTCCTGAAAATCGAGGGCAAAGCAGAGGTGCGTGTTATACAGCTTACCTCACCGAGCCGTCATCTCCTCTCCACTCGGCTTCTCGGCTTTCACTTGGCTCTCACACACATACACACACCCACACAGTCCCACTTCCGCCACCGGCATTGAGCCAGTATTCTGCCTATCACAGGAACTAGTCCAATGGCGGAGGCGGGACTTTGTGTGTGTATGTGTAACGTGAGAGCCGAGTGGAGAGGCGATGACGACTCGTGATTTCCTGATTCAGGCTGATGGTGAGGTTGCAAACGACGGGCTGCATTGAGGACAATAATCAGGCTGCATTGAGCACTTTATTCAGGCTGCATTGAGCAATGTATTACTCAATGCAGCCTGAATAAAAAATGTCATCTAGGGAACACTTCCCTGGCAACAAAATTGCTAAATTTCAAGTCACTCAATCAGGTCACTGAACCAGCAAAAATGTTGGTCCTATGCTAGAAATTAGTTTTTTACAGCAAATGAAAACTTCTATTACTGAAAATGAAATTTAGAATTTCTGTGATTTTGTTGCTGGGTATCTTTTTCCTTAATCTTCAGGACAAAGCAGCTGCATAACATGGGGTACATACTGTAGTAAGAAGCAAGTGCTGGCAGTACAAAAAAAGCAACATTGACCATTGTAATTGGTTTATTGTTTTTTCAGGATAAGAACCAAGCAACTAGCCTTTTTTTTTTGGAAGAAGCTGTCAAGAATGGCAGTTTCCATGTATCTCAGAGCCTACATCCTCTCTCACCTTGCGACTTGCTTTGTTGCAGCCTGATCACTATGGGGGAGTAGACTGAGGAAATATCTTTCTTCTGCCTGCAGAAGACTGATAACATTATATTAGGCATAAATAAAAAAGATTTTTTAATGATAAATAGCATAGCTTTTTTTTTAAATACTATTGATTTATACTGTAGCTAGTAGTAGTAAGTCACATTTAAGTGGACTTGTTCTGAATCATGAAGACATTTTGCAGCTTCTCCAAGTCACTTCTGCAGCTTTAACGAGTGTTAAGGAAATACCCCAGCATTTATATCCACTCAGATACCAATCACCATGTACTCTCTGTCCAAGATGTACAGGTAGCACTGCTTTTTCCCTGCAGTGTGTCTATGCAGTCATGACTGTATTTTTCTACAAGATACTTATGTGGGGACTTCAAATCTGTATTTCCCTCTCCCCCCTTCCTTCCTGTCATTTCCGTGGTCTGTGTGAAGTTGATCCTCTACCCGCCCCTCCCCTCCTGAAACAGCAGAGGGATGTGAGCCTTCCCTCTGGAGTCTCTCTGCTTGGGAGAAAGACCCAAGAAAACCAAGTGCCTGCACAGAAGCACTGCCGGGAAAAAGCCTTTGTATTTGGGGACATATAAATGGAGCTCTACCCTGTAAAGTGAGACAGATTAGGAAGAATTTCTTACGCTGAAGCCGGCGGATATTCCTAACTTTACCCATGTTGCCTTAAAAGATAATTTCTCTGTTTCAATAATAAGGATAAAGGAGAGGATACACCAACTCCACATGATTGCCATTATAAATGCGTGTTTGCTGCACTTAATTGAGTAGACATTAATTCTGGTAAGCCTTCCATCCTTATATTGGTTGGATATTTTGGCACTTACTGAATTGGATCATTGGGGTTTTTTGGATTACCACAGGCTATTTCTATTTGTATGTTTATTTTCACTTTTAAGATTTTTATATATCACAGCACTGCACATTTTGTATGATTATTGATTTGAAGGATTATAGTATATTGCCTTTTTGCTAGCAGCTGTTTATTTTGGTTTAGCGCTCACTTCACATATTTTTTCATCTTGAACATTTGTGACTACCCAGACTAGGCTTTCCTTGGTAAAAACACAGGATCATAGAACAGAGGGGAGAAGCAGATCCTATTGAGTAATATAGTCATCCTGTATGTAGTTGGAGTGTGGTCAGAAGGATCTTTAACAAACCCCATATCCCTATGTCCTTAAAGCCCAGCAATACACTGAGAGAGAATTTTGTACATCCAAAATACCAAACGACCAAACACAGGCAAAGTAACTTGGTATATGCAAGGCACTATAGTAAGGAAAGCACAGACCTGTACACTTAGGAGACAACACAAAATCTCAATAAATAAATGGCCCAACATAGAAGGGCAAATTAGACAGGTCAAGGCTGAGCAGTTTTAACACCTTAACGAAAAGGGACATTATTTTGATGATAGAAAGGACAATTGGTTTGCCAGAGGAGTAAAAGAGGCCATCTAAATCAAACTAGAACAAACATCCATGAACGGGTCCGAGAGCCTATGACAACATCTGTCTTTCGTTTTAACTTGTCTGTCTCCACCCAGGTGATTTGACAACAGTTCGCAACGTTAACCATGCAAATTGATTACTTAAAACCCAGCATAGAATTATAGCAGGATGGTTCTACAACTTTCACACCTCCTATCCTTTACTTGGACAATCAGGATCTACACATTCTATGGTGGTGAGATTAAGCTGTATGGTGTTGCCTGTATGGATATCAATGATGTTGCATTAGAAGTGAAAAAGTGACTAGGATAAACTAAGAAATGTCTTCAACAATACAGAATTTGTCCAGTTGAATGTGACTAACTAATATCAACTAGCTTTAGCATGAGAACCATACTAGAGATACGGTTAATGTATATTGTTTAGACTAGTAAAAGTAGTGAAAATGCCCACTTTAAGATCATGGTTTGAAAGCCACATATGTCTGAATATGACAGATTGGTAAGAAGGAAAATCATAATGCTTTACAGTGCTTCCCAGAAAAGTTTTATGTTGGATTTGATGTTGTCATAGATGAAAAAAATTGTGAAAGTACTTTTTCTTTTTTAGTGGGACTAGACTGAATTCATAAAGGGTTACATCTTAGTGCCCCTTGGAATATCAAAACGTCATACTATATTACATATTTTGGTAATCATTAAAGCGGAGGTCCACCCTAAAGTGGAGCTTCCGCTCATTGGAACCCTCCCCCTCCCTCCGGCGCCACAATTGGCACCTTTCAGAGGGGAGTGGGGTGCAGGTACCTGTACAGTACAGGTATCTGCACCCACTTCCGGCGTAGATTCTGCAGAAGCTACGCCCCTTTCCGAAGGTCCCCCGCTGCCTGCTGGGAAACACACGGATCCCAGAGACAGCGGGGACTATCCTTATTGTGCAGCGTGACTCGCGCATGCGCAGTAAGGAACCGGATAATGAAGCCGCAAGGCTCCACTTCCTGATTACCATACCCAAGATGGCGGCGGCAGGGGTGCCGACATCGCGGGCGCGCTGGGTGGGTAAGTGTCATTATTTTAAACGTCAGCAGCTGCAGTATTTGTAGCTGCTGGCTTTAAAAAAAAAAAAAACAGCGGACTCCCGCTTTCAAGATTATGGAAAGTAAGGGTTTAAGCAGTCTATAAGATGGTAACTCCAGTCCATCCAGTTCAACCAGGGTGCATGTGTATTAGTGTTTTCCATATCCCTGTACATTATGCTTGTTTAGAAACGCATCTAAAAGTTTTTACACTCATCTACACTCTCCATGGACACCACCAACTGTGGAAGGGAGTTATACATCCTCACCTCACTAACTGTAAAGAACCCTTTACGCCATTTAAGACTGGACCATTTCTCTTCTAACTTCTGTGTGTACTCGTGTCTTTTTTAGAGACCTAAGATTTAGAAGTTTCCTCCGAAATGCTACAGTAACTATTCAAGGAGATTTGCATTTCAAATTTTTTGTATAATGTAAAAGATGATATTACGCCGAGTAAATAGATACCTAACCTGTCACGCTTTAATATTGCGCACATTCGTGGAATGGCAACAAATTACAATAGTTAAAAATCTCCATAGGTGACACTTTTAAAATGTTTTAATGGTTACCTGTTTATAGTTACAGAGGAGGTCTTGTGCTAGAATTACTGCTATTGCTCTAACAATCGCGGCGATACCGCACGTGTGTTTGGAACTCTGTTTACATTTGCAGGTGTGACTTTCATATTCGTTTTCTTTTGTAGTGCGAGCACAGAGGAATAGGGTGCTTTAAAACATTTTTTATTATTATTATTTATTTTTTATTTTATTATTTTTTACACTGTCCCTTAAAAAAAAAATCTGATCACTTTTATTGCTGTAACAAGGAATGTAAACACCCCTTGATAGTAATAGACAGTGACAGGTACTCTTTATGGATAAATCTAGGGTCTAAAATACCTCAAATCCCTCCTCTGCAGTTAAAAGTATTCAAAACGTTAAGATCTATGTATTTGAATACTGTGGATTTTTTAAAAATGGCACCATTGGTCTCCAAGTAAACCGGAAGTGACGTTGTGACGTACAAATACGTGATTTTGCAGCAAGTGGTTAGACCTTTTTATGTTTTTTTTTTAATTGTGCACATGTGGTAAAATACCTACTATGATTTAAAAATGTTTTTACTTATGTTCACTGCTAGCTTAACAGATTTCTATGTTGGTTACTTCTCTCCATCATTACCATTTCAATGTAGTTTCCGATAACCAGCTTATATACAGTATGTTATTCATGTGACCCATGCTGATGTACTCATCTCTTCATTTTGGATGGGCAACAGTATTGTGATAATTTTCTATTTACTTTTCCCATTCTCCCTGGAGAAGAGATGTTTGTGAGGAGATATGATAGCGATATACAAAAATCTCAATGGAAACTCTAATATAGGGAAAAAAACTATTCAGTCTCAGGCTGGGTTATACAAATTTCCCCGCATCCAATTTGCATGACCGGAGAGTGTGACCGGCTCTCAATAGAGCCAGTTCGCACATTTCTGGGGCAGCCTTGAAGCGCACTGCAGAAGGGTCCTGTGTGTCTTTGGGTCCCCTGAAATAGAGGAAGGGAAACACTGCGCTACAATGTAACAAAGGTGATAAGCTGCTAACACTCAAGGAAACAAAGCTAAACAAAGGGATGAATAATTCGTGTAGCGCTAAATATTATATACACAAATGTACAAAAAAGTGTGATGAAACACATAAGAAAACAATGCACAATATAATGAAATTTACATGGAAGTGCAAAGCAAAAAATAGACAATAAAAAACTTATTGAATGTAGTTCACACTAAAGGAGTTGACTCCAATCTATGATATGGTGAAAATAGTCCAAATAAACTCAAATGTGCGAATGAATGTTCCTGTAGGATAGTGGCAAACACGGAAAGGTGTCTGGAAAAAACAATGCAAATAGTGGAGGCTGGAACTAGTTGTCTGACGTCACATTCAAGGAAAAAAGATGGGTACTCTTACCGATATAGTTGGACACACATGTCATACGACAGTGGGTCATGATGGCTTACCTGAAATAGTGAACAGGGACTCACCGGAGCCCCTTCCGCAAACCGCTTTAGAAATAGTGTGAAACCTGCCTTAGGAAGTGTAATGCCGTGTACACACGTATCAGACTATCCGGTGGACTTAGTCTGGCGGACAAACCGCCGGACTGTCCGCCGGACTTCCTGAACGAGCTACCTGCCCACACACGGCACTTTTGCGGCGGACTCAGTCCGCCGTGCTTTTGAAATGAACGGACTTGCCCACACACACGGAGGAAAGTCTGCTCATTTTGAGCGCGGCTCCAGGTATGGACTTAAAGGGGAATACCTACGCCGAAAAAACGGCGTGGGGGTCCCCCCAGGTCCATATAAGACCCTTATCCGAGCACGCTACCTGGCCAGGAAAGGGGGTGGGGACGAGCGAGCGCCCCCCCGAGCCGTACCCCCCTCAACATGGGGATGCCTTGGAAGGGGGAAGAGAAGAGAAGAACAGAAGGCCAGAAGACAGCGGCGACAGAAGACCGGGCCACCGTTTGTAAAAAAAAAAGCTAGAAGAAGGCGCGGTGGCCCGGCAAGAAGAGCCGAAGAGGGGGGCAAGACCCCTGAAGAGGGGGGCAAGACCCCCGAAGTCAGAAGACGAGGGCAGCGGCGAAGAAGAAAGCCGGGCTCCTCCACTAGTAAAAGAGCTAGCAGTAAAAGAGCAGAAGATAGCGGAGGAGTCCGGCGAGAAGACCCCCGAAGATGGAAGAAGACCCCCGGAGCTGTGCAATTAACTATTTTAACCCTTGTGTGTTGTGTTTTTGTACATTTTTTTCACAGGTGATTGGGTAGGGGTACATTGTACCCCATACTCATTCACATAGGGTGGGGGGGGGGCCGGGATCTGGGGTCCCCCTTATTATAGGGGGCTCACGGATTCCGATAAGCTCCCCGCCCGCAGACCCCGACAACCAATGGCCAGGGTTGTCAGGAAGAGGCCCTTGTCCTCATCAACATGGGGACAAGGTGCTTTGGGGTGGCAAGGCACCCCCCATGTTGAGGGCACACGGCCTAGTACGGCTCAGGAGGGGGGCACTCGCTCGTCCCCACCCCCTTTCCTGGCCGGCCGGGTAGCGTGCTCGGATAAGGGTCTTGTATGGACCTGGTGGGGGACCCCCACGCCGTTTTTTTGGCATAGGGATTCCCCTTTAAGTCCATACCAGGTGACGGGGCCAGCGACGCTTCCTTCGCTAGTCCCAGCTACCTGGAGCCGTGCTCAAAATGAGGGGACTTTTCTCCGGGCGGGAAAAGTCCTTTCATTTCAAAAGTACGGCGGACTAACACACACACGGCCGGATTGTCCGCCGAAATGCGAGTCCGGTAAAAAAAAGTCCGCCGGAGCCCACACACGGGTGGATTGTCCGGCGGACTTGAGTCCACTGGACTTTTCCACCGGATTGTTGGATCGTGTGTACGGAGCTTACGTGTGTAAAAAGTCTGGTTGATTTTAAGGCTCCTTTCACACTGGGACGCTTTGCAGGCGCTACGGTGCTAAAATAGCGCCTGCAAAGCGCCCTGAAACAGCTGCTGCTGTCTCCAGTGTGAAAGCCCCGAGGGCTTTGAAATCAATGGGGCAGCGGGGCTATACCGCCGGCATAGCGCTGCTGCAGCAGCACTTTGTGGGTGGTTTTAACCCTTTTTTGGCCGCTAGCAACAGTAAAGCAGCACTAAAAATAACGCAGTTTTACCGCTGACGCCGCTCCCACCCCTGTGTGGTATTTGCATTTGGAATCTATTGCTGTGAACCTATAGCATGTGTTCAAAGGAGCTGTCCTGCTCATTCAGCTATCAGTAGGTGAATGTAAACAAAAAAGTAGGGATGTTTCAAAACAAACGAAAAACAGCATGGGGGTCCCTCACAATCCATCCTTGAGGTCTGGTATGGATTTTAACTGCTTAAGGACCGAGCCTCTTTCAGAGATTTGGTGTTTACAAGCTAAAAACATTTTTTTTGTGCTAGAAAATTACTTAGAACCCCCAAACATTATATATATATATATATATATATTTATTTCTAACACCCTAGAGAATAAAATGGGGGTCGTTGCAATACTTTCTGTCACACCTAATTTGCGCAGTTGTCTTACTTTTTTTTTTTTTTTAGAAATAATACACTTTTTGAATTAAAAAATAAGACGTGTAAAATTAGCCCAATTTTGTTTTATATTGTGAAAGATTATGTTACAAGGAGTAAATTGATACCCAACATGTCACGCTTCAAAATTGCACCCGCTTGTGGAATGGCAACAAACTTTTACCCTTAAAAATCTTCATAGGCAACATTTAAAAAATTCTATAGGTCTAGGGCTAGAATTATTGCTCTCACTCTAACGATCACGGCGATACCTCACATGTGTGGTTTTAACACCGTTTTTATATGTGGGCACTACTCACGTATGCGTATACTTCACACAAGCTCGGCGGTACGGGGTGCGTTTAATTAATTAGTTTTTTCTTATTTATTTTATTTTTTATTTTTGCACTGTTCTTTAAAAAAAAAGTGTCACTTTTATTCCTATTACAAGGAGTGTAAACATGCCTTTTAATAGAAAAAAAGGATGACAGGACCTCTTAAATATGAGATCTGGGGTCAAAAAGACCTCAGATCTCATATTTACACTAAAAAAAGGGGGAAACAAACTGCGCTAAGGTGAAAGATTGTGAAGTGTGTGAAATAATTGTGAATTTCTTAAATGATAAAAAGTATCAAAGGTGTTCAGCTGCGGCTTCACTGTATCACATACAAGCAAAATAGATAAACGAAAAAACATAAGCCGCGCTTAAACAAAGAAAAATGTGATCAGCTACTTGTACAGTAGTATTAAGATACATACACTATATAGGGTACAGTGATATTAGGATATACACCATATAGGGTACAGCAACCCTTTAAAAATATGTGCGTAATATAGAACACATATGTATTATTGTTCTAGATTCAAAACTTCGCTGCTGTGATTCGCTATATATAATAAGAATGCATGACATAACTTATAAATACGAAAAATATATAAAACATCAACACCCAGTGTATAAACAATAAGTCCGTGTATAGAACGCCAAAAATGATTGACGTAAGGCTGTAAATATAAGACCTCTAAAAATAAAACATAATGTTCATGTAATCCAAACTGAGAAAAATCGTGTTCAATCCACCACCAGCATGTGTTGAGATTTGCTGCTTACCAGACGAATATGACCCCCCACTACAGAGGGTCACACAGAGCTCTATGAAATTGTGCACCACTTCCAGCCACGGGGGAGGGGATTCCACGATGTCCTCCTGACCTTGCTGCTTCAGAAGCTCTTGGGAAGAAAAGCTCGCTCCCGTATACTTGGCTCAAGGTCCAAAAGAAGGACTCAAAGGCAGGGGCATCAAGATCATAAAGGGAGATAAAACTCAAAATAGTATAAAACCCTTTTATTTTGGGATAAAAAATATAAAAATACACTTACAGATGTGTAAAAGAAAATACGCCTTAAGTCCGTGGCGCCGGCCGGACGCACACGGACAGACCCGTTCTCCTGGAACCCGTCACAAACACGAGGTGATAAATAGCGTACCGCTCAGCCCTACGCGTTTCGCAACAAAATTGCGTCATCCAGGGGCACGAGCGGCACGCTGTGTCACCTCCATTTATATGTCTCCAATCATTCAAGCCTCACTCTGGGCACCTGGCTTTTCCCGCCAAAACCAAGCCTCAAAATGAAGTCAGCACCCGATTCGTCAGGCACTTGATGTCAAGGGTCAATCCCACCCAAATAACCACCCCCATAGGTAGCCTATCATGTCAAATCAACTGAGTCATGCTAGACAAGTAATAATGGTGTCTTACTACAATACATAGACCAAGTTTATAGATATATACCTCTATTCCAGCAGGAAAATAAGGAAGGAGGAAGGGCAATGCACGTAAATTGCCAAAAGCAATCTCTGACCCCACTTCCGGTTCATGACCAAGCCTCATTATCATCCCTATATAACTTCCTGTCCTGCATGAACTGGCCTATCAACCGTTGTTATTCGACAGAAGGCTGCCCAAATATATCCCCCCTCAGTGCATATACATAACACCCACCTTTTTAAATGACAAAAAACAGATGAGCATCCAGTACAGACCTGGGACACCCTGTCCGGACCGCCTATGCCCCACTTCCGGTTCCTGGTACTCGGACGTATGCCCCACTTCCTGTCCTCACTACCTCCGCCTATGCCCCACTTCCGGTGTGTGGCATCCAAGAGTGTGCCCCACTTCCTAAGAATACCTTTATGATCTTGATGCCCCTGCCTTTGAGTCCTTCTTTTGGACCTTGAGCCAAGTATACGGGAGCAAGCTTTTCTTCCCAAGAGCTTCTGAAGCAGCAAGGTCAGGAGGACATCGTGGAATCCCCTCCCCCGTGGCTGGAAGTGGTGCACAATTTCATAGAGCTCTGTGTGACCCTCTGTAGTGGGGGGTCATATTCGTCTGGTAAGCAGCAAATCTCAACACATGCTGGTGGTGGATTGAACACGATTTTTCTCAGTTTGGATTACATGAACATTATGTTTTATTTTTAGAGGTCTTATATTTACAGCCTTACGTCAATCATTTTTGGCGTTCTATACACGGACTTATTGTTTATACACTGGGTGTTGATGTTTTATATATTTTTCGTATTTATAAGTTATGTCATGCATTCTTATTATATATAGCGAATCACAGCAGCGAAGTTTTGAATCTAGAACAATAATACATATGTGTTCTATATTACGCACATATTTTTAAAGGGTTGCTGTACCCTATATGGTGTATATCCTAATATCACTGTACCCTATATAGTGTATATCATATTTACACTAAAATGCAATAAAAATTTTTAAAAAAGTCCCTTTACAGGCTATGGGCGGAAGTGACGTTTAACCACTTCCCGAGCAGTGCACGACGATGTACATCGACAGAATGGCACGGGCAGGCATATTGGCGTACATGTACGTCCAATCTTCAATGCCGCCCTGCCATCGGGAGCGCGCCGGCGGCGGTGCGCTCCCGCGCTGGTCGGGACCCCCGTCCGGTCACGGGACCCGTGGACTCGATCGCCGCGGGCATACCCGCGATCGTCTCACGGGACGGCTGAATGGAGGAAATGCCGTGTAAACAGCATTTCTCCATTCTGCCTAGCAACTAGTGACGCTGATCTCTGCTCCATGTGATTGGAGCAGAGATCAGTGTTCACCAAATGAAAGCCCAACCCCTCCACAGTTAGTAACACACCCCTAGGAACACTTAACCCCTACACTGCCACCCACTGGTTAACCCTTTCACTGCCAGTATCATTTACACAGGAATCACTGCATTTATATAGCAGTGATTACTGTATAAATGACAATGGTCCCAAAAATGTCCGATGGGTCCCCCACAATGTCGCAGTCACATTAAAAATCGCTGATCGCCGCCATTACTAGTAAAAAAATAAATAATAAAAAATGATTAATAAAAATGCTATAAAACTATCCCTATTTTGTAAACGCTATAACTTTTGCACAAACCAATCAATAATCGGTTATTGTGATTTTTTTTAACAAAAATATGTAGAAGAATACGTATCGGCCTAAACTGAGGGAAAAAAATGTTTTTTTATATATTTTTGGGGATATTTATTATAACAAAAAGTAAAAAATAATGCGTTTTTTTCAAAATTGTCGCTCTATTTTTGTTTATAGCGCAAAAAATAAAAACCACAGGGGTGATCAAATACCACCAAAAGAAAGCTCTATTTGTGGGAAAAAAAGGACGTCAATTTTGTTTGGGAGCCACGTCGCACGACCGCGCAATTGTCAGTTAAAGCGACGCAGTGCCGAATCGCAAAAAGTGGTCTGGTCTTTGACCAGCAAAATGGTCCGGTCTGCAAGTGGTTAAACATGGCTTCCGCCCTGCAATGATATGGAGACGGGTGGGGCCATCTTCCCCTCACTCGTCTCAATACCTTGCGGGAGAAGGGCCGATCGCCTCCAGTAAGGGGTGGTGCCCTTCTCCCACCACGATAAAGGTGATCTTGTGGTAACCGCTGCAGAGACCACTTTTATCTGAATGCGGACCGCCCACTGAAGAAGAGGATACCAGGGTTATGGTAGCTAGCTACTGTCATAACAAGGATATTCCTCTTCAAAGTAGCGACATAAAACAATGGCAGCTGGTCCGTAAATGGTTAGGGCCAAAAATTTAAAAGTGGGGACAGGCCAGGAATGGGCAGGATGAGCATCCCCCCCCCCCCCCAAAACTATACCAGTCCATGTGCCCTCAACATGGTGTGGTACTTTATTACTTTATTCCTCCTGGCAAAGCACCTTTTTCACATGTTGACGAGGACAAGGGACGGAGCAGCGATCAGTGTTATGTCACACACAGCTACGACCCCAGACAGTTAGAAACACGCCCCAAGGATACCCTTAACCCCTCCCTACCCCCTAGGGGTTAACCCCTTCACTGCCAGTGACATTTTTTACAGTAATCAATGCAATTTTATAGCATTAATCGCTGTATTAATGCCAATGGTCCCAAAAATGTGTCAAAATTGTCTGATGTGTCCACCATAATGTCGCAGTCACGAAATCGCCGATCGCCGC
This sequence comes from Lithobates pipiens, assembly GCF_037356315.1. Lineage (NCBI taxonomy): Eukaryota > Metazoa > Chordata > Amphibia > Anura > Ranidae > Lithobates > Lithobates pipiens. Next base: position 376,969,484 of record NW_027507764.1, on the reverse strand, counting down.
CATTACTAGTAAAAAAATAAAATATTAATAAAAATGCCATAAAACGATCCCCTATTTTGTAGACGCTATAAATTTTGCGGAAACCAATCAATAAATGCTTATTGCGTTTTTTTTTTTTTTTTTGCCAAAAATATGTAGAAGAATACGTATCGGCCTAAACTGAGGAAAAAAAAATGTTTTTTTTTTAATATATTTTTGGGGGATATTTATTATAGCAAAAAGTAAAAAATTTTTTTTTTTTAAGTTGTCGCTCTTTTTTTGTTCATAGAGCAAAAAGTAAAAACCACAGAGGTGATCAAATACCACCAAAAGAAAGCTCTATTTGTGGGAAAAAACAGCATGTCAATTTTGTTTGGGAGCCACGTCGCACGACCACGCAATTGTCAGTTGAAGCGACACAGTGCCGAATCACAAAAAACGCTCTGGTCAGGAAGGGGGTAAATCCTTTCCGGGGCTGAGGTGGTTAATAAGAGGCAACGTTTTTTAAGCTCTGGTTTTGTGAATATATTATTGATTAGCTTAATTTATTATTTTATTTTTGTTTTGAAAATAATAATACTACACCATAAAATTCACTGTTATCTCCTGTATTTAAACCCTTAGACAAGCCTTGACTACCCATTCACCACTGTCAAATTTTAGTCTCACAGTTTTAACAGTGCTTTTGTTGTACGTGTAATATGATAAATTAGTAAATCCTGTCCATACAGTGAATCAGTGTTTCTTGATGCACTCAATTACATGCCCTTCTATCAGCCAATATTGCTGCTGTTTTGTTAACATTCCTCAGCTTAAAGGTGTTTCCTTCCTTCATAACACCTGCTGTGAAAATGGCACAGATTACTTGTTATTATATAACAACACAAACGCTGGTATCTGATTTCACATATCATTAAGTCATCCTTTATCCTCTAGTTGGTCAGGTATCTTTTCATGTAATTCACCATCTGCTATTCTTTTGCTTACCTTAGACGAGATATAATTCAAGTAAGCTTTACCTTCTCTGACGTAATAAACGATCAGTAATAATTGCCAATCAGAAACTATTTTATTTTCTTGGTAAATATAAACATTGATAATAAATCTATTATATAATAGCAAACTTCAGATATTGGGTAAAAATGTTGTGCGAGAGAATGTTTCAACGCTCCGTCTTCCAATAATTCTTGAATGCCACCTGCTGGCGTGTAGACAATATCGTCACTAAAACCTTTTGTATCCAGATTGCTGTTTCAAAAAGAAGAACAGACGTTTTGGCTTCTTTGCATTTTGCATGCTTATAAGGAGATCTGTGGAAAAAGATATTGTATATTTTTTTATGTTTTGCTTTGTGAATATGTAGAAATAACGTATATTGATTGCCATTGGCAAACAGTTTTAAGTAGTAAGTGTGTGGTGTTTCATTCTCACTGACAAGCATAGTGTATATAAAATTATTATTATTATACAGGTTTTATATAGCACCAACAGTTTTCACTGCGCTTTACAACATAAGGGCAGACAGTACAATTACAATACAGTTTAATACAGTAGGAATCAGAGGGCCCTGCCTCTTAGAGCTTACAATCTAAGAGGGAGGGGCAAGAGATACAAAAGGTAATAGCTTTGGGGGATGTGCTGATTGAGAAAATAAATGTACGGTTGTTAGGTGGGGACTGGATAGGCCTCTCTTGAGAGATGAGTTTTCTGGGATTATCTGAAAGTGGATGGAGTAGGAGAGAGTCTGACAGATTGGGTTAAGGAGTTCCAGAGGATGGGAGAGGCTCTGGAGAAGCCCTAGAGGCAAGCATTGGATGAGATGACAAGAGAGCTAGAGAGCTGGAGAGCTGGAGGAAAAAACAAATGATAAAAAACAGAGGCCTATTAGGTGGAAAACAGCTAAAGGGGATTTTTTTTTTCTTTGCTGAAAGTTTCTTTTGGGTGTAGCCACCATTATTGTACTAATGATGTACCTTGATGGAGTGAATTCTGTGTGTGTGTACGTGCGCACTGCACTGCAGGGAAGGATGGATTGTGAGAAATACAGGGAAGTATTACAACTATTTTGAGCAAAAGTACATTTTTTCAGTAAGACAGTATGTCATAAATACATTGAAGTGGTCTAGGAACAAAACAAAAACATTTAATGCCCTACTATTGCACTTTGTAGTCATTGCAGTTAGGAATTTGCGCCCCTGTTTAAAAAGTACAGTGAATGGATCTTAACGGTCTAACCTGAACAACCTCAAAAAAAATATATACTTTAAAGGTTCTGGGCATAAGAAAAAATTGGCCCTTTCAATAAGTTTAAATGCTTTTTAAGTCTTGGCGGTAAAGGAATAAGGTGTAAAACCTTATTGCTTGCTCCATCAGGCTTCCACCATTCTGTAGCCAGTCCCCCAAAGCCACTGCCCTTCACTGCTCTGCCAATTGCAGACTTCCTGATGCCATCACGTACAATGTAGGACCAGCAGTTGTGTACTCCATATGGTAGGGTGGTGAGGGTCTACCCCCAGCCTGTATTATTCATCATCCCCTAGACCTAACAGGCATTCAACTATTGCAGCATATATGCTTGTTTGAATTTTTGAAAATCACTGCTAAACAATGTACAAGCTGGCCCAAATGAACTATGTTCCTTACTAACATGTGAGGCTGCTAGATGCATGATATAAACTGTATATAGCTGTGGCTACATACAGCATACCACACTGTTCTGGGTGCGAGCCGAGACTGCCTGTCTCATATACGGAACATAGAAGCGTCTACCATGGCGGCGCTCAGCCGGTCAGAGCAAGCGATGTATTCTTGCAATGAATACAAAGCTTCCTCTCATTCTCTTAGTCAGAGAGGCGGGCTAATGATATCACAACCTCTTAATCAGCCAATCAGGTGAAGCTTTGAATTGATTGATAGAATATGTTGCTTGCTCTGAGAGGCTGAGCACTGCTGCGGTACACTCTTCTGTGTTCCGCGTATGAGACAGGAAGTCTCAGCTCTCAGCCGAAACACCGTGTGGTACAGCCACAGCTACATTCAGTCTATACGGCACATCCAGCGGCCTCACAGGTCAGTGAGAGACATATGTAAAAAGTGTGTGGAAAAATGTAGTAGTTCTTTAAAGCAGATGTAAACCCTAACTTTTTTTAATTTTTTTATTTTAATCTTTTTCACTTTTCATTGGATCTCGGTGCTGCTGATTTCCTCGAACCTCTTTGCTATCACTTCCTGTCTATATGCTCTCACTTTAGTGGAATCTGCATGTTGTTGCTCATGGAGGGCTTCTTGATGGGGACAGTGATTAGATATGTGCGCTCAATGACACAGTCACTTGTAGCCTCCACTTCATCTGAATATGGCAGGGTGACAAGGTAGGAGAGCAATAGGGGGATATTTATTGAATATGGCAGATTTCAAAGATTGAAAATTACTGTAGAAGTTCTTTAGAAATTACATCTTAAAGATTCTATGCGAGTGTATACTTTAAAGTTCTTTAAGCCTTTTGCTGACACCAATGTATTACATTGGCAGCATCACCACCATGTACTCAACTCCTATTTTATCAATACTTGGATATATATATATACATTATATGTGTGTGTATATATATATATATATATATTTTTTTTTTTTTTTTCTTCTCCTAAAATTTACATTTATAATTTTCTACATTAATTATTCTGTTCATCTAATCTATCTCTCACTAGTCCCTTCCATGCTACACCATTTACTCCAAATTTTCTGATATTTCTTAGTTTTCCCTACATCTATTCTTTGATAAAAGAAGTTATAACTTGCATCCATCTCTTAGCAATTTGCTTTCAAGCCTTAAAAAATTGTTTTTTGCAAAAAGATCTTTAGATTTCCTGACCATTCTTCATCATTCAGCACCCCCAACAAACATACTTCAGGGATACAAGGCACTGAGCTTTTAATCATTTCAGATCATTTTTTTATTACCTGACTCCAATATCCCATTACCTCCCTACATGGCCAAATCAAATGTCAGAAATCCGCTTCATCTTGATGGCATTGCAAACATTCTGATGTTGGTCTTCTACCCATTGTATATAGTCTAATAGGACTAATAGGCCCCATACACATGATCAGAAATTCCATCAGAAAAAAACTTGGATGGTTTTTCCGATGGAATTCCACTCAAGCTTGCCTTGCATACACACGGTCACACAAAAGTCCTCTGAACTTTTGACCATCAAGAACGCGGTGACGTACAACACTACGACAAGCCGAGAAAATTAAGGTTCAATGCTTCCAAGTATGCGTCGAATTGTTTCCGACCATGCGTGATTTTTTGTGCATCCGAATTGCATACAGACAAACGCATTTTCGAATAGGAATTTTTCCCAATGAAAAATAGAGAACCTGCTCTCAATCTTTTGCCGGCTGGAATTCTGCAAGCAAAAGTCCGATGGAGCATACACACGGTCGAAATTTCTGACCAAAAGCTCTCATTGGACTTTTGCTGGCAGAATTTCTGATTGTGTGTATGGGGCATTTCTTAACGGTCATTTTTGGGATCAAAACCTGTCATGTGTCTTTTGTTTTCAATGGTTCTCTGTCTATTTTAGCTTGTGCTAGAAATGAGTACAATATTGATATCAGTCCCTTTGGCCCCCTGTGACTTCAGAATTCCTGTAAGGGGGTATTTTGATTCTGCTTGCCCAATTGCGCCAGAAGTTTCAATCTGAATTTCCTTTCAGCTGTTCAAAGGCTGGATTAATCCAGATGGGAATTTCCTGAGGAATATCCCTAAACCCTACTATTCCCTTAGCTTCTCTACACACCACTCGTGGCATTGTAAACATGAGGATCTTAATTTTAGGTAGCCTTTTCTGTTTCTGCCTCCAATCCTACCACACTAAATCCTCTACCTGGAGTTTTTCCAATAGGTACTTTTCCACTCCTCCTGCTCAACTACCCTGCCAGGTAGTATAAATATAAATAAATATATATATATATATATATATATATATATATATATATAATATGGAAGTGCCATCCCTGCTTTCGTTTTCAATCGTTGTAATATTTTTATTTTAAGTTTGGATCTACCATTAATCCATATACATTTAAAAAATCAGGATTTTTGTATAACTACTGAAGAATGGAAGAATACATATGAACATTTGGGTAACACTATTGTCTTAATTAAGTTTATTCTTCCTGCCACCGAAAATGGTAGCTTTGACCATATTCTCAACTTGCATTTAATTTGTTCCAATAGGGGATTAACATTCATTGCCAGCGATTCCTCGGAATCCAACGTAATTTGAATACCCAAATATTTAAATGAATCCACTATCTTCAACAAGGGAAATTGCTCCACATTCCTCTGTATATCATGTCTAAGTGGCATTAAAACAGATTTCTGCCAATTGATTTTTATTCCTGAATATTTCCCAAAGGTATTTATTAGTTTCATTGCTTCCGTTAAGGAGTTTTGTGTGTCTCTCATATACAGTATTATATGAACCGCATAAAGACCAATGACCTCCTTCCTATTTCCCATTACTATTCCTTTATATTCTTCTGATTTCCTAAACCTCAAAGCAAGCGTCTCTATTCCTATAGCAAAAAGATGAGAGATAGAGGACATCCCTTTCTTGTCCCTTACCCTAATCCTATTGTGAATGACATTAATCCATTAACCAAAAGAGTTAAACGAGATTGACTATAAATTATGGCTATCCATTTTCTAAATCTTTCTCCGAAACCAAACTGTTCCAATGATTTCTGTAAATACAACCATTCAATAGAGTCAAATGCCCTGGCCGTATCTAAGGATGCCAGATTTGTTTTTGTTTTTTTTAATGAAAATTTCGATTTGGTAAACAATGCAGTTATTGTGTGACATTACAAAATGCAACTGCCACCATTTTATTCTAGAGAGTCTTTGCTTTCAGAACATATATAATGTTTTGACGTTTAAAAAAATCTTCAGCCCAAAAATGTGCATTTTATTGTTTGTAAAAAAATAAATAAAAGGTTAACAACCATTTTTAATCATTTAATATCTTAAAGGCTTGTTTGGCTTCTGACTTAATAAAATGAAAATATTTGAAAAAACCTAGAATTTAGATATTTGAATTTAGCCTTTACTCCGTGGAGCTGAAGTTATGTATTTGAGTTATTCTTGTGATTTGAGTGTACAGTATTTAGTTATTTATGGTTTTTGCAGCCAACACATGCCAGTGAGCGTCAGTCATTTTGATTTCAACGTCTGTCTTATGTCATGGATTGTGAGTATCTTGTATTGTCATGAACCGTCAGCCGCATCATCTGCACAGCTCTGTAACATTATCCTCGGTGACACCCGGAACAAATAAACCTGCTTCTGAGCTTTTCGTAAAGAACAGATGACACAGACAAAGATGATCAGTGCAGATTTTGTTGTCTTCCTAAACCACTTAGAATGATCAGACAATTAAATTTTCAACACATCCTTTAATAATAGCTGTCTTGCAATACCTGTAACCTGCAGGTTAGGTTTCCTGTGGTTTCATACTCATAAGTGGTGCAGTATTTTTTGTGTCAGCCTTCATGTAGTGAAACATTCATTCCCATCTTATTTGATCAAGTAAATTTATTAGCCGCAGTGAGGTAAGTGTAATTTTCAATAAATGGTGACTCGCTGATTTATATCAAAAGATCCATACAGCAGTAAACAATACCATTTACATTTAATTAGTTTTATTGAACCAGGGGCCATTTTATCTGTAATGAACCACATGTTATGATTAAGGATGTATTTTAATGATCTCTAAGTTGGGTGAACAAATGTTGCCCTTGACCTAATGGGGGAGGTTTCCCTGTCTTATTGATAACCTCCAAGTCATTTCTGTATTATTATACTGACGTGTAAAGAAAAACATCCCCATTATCATGTTGTCTCCTAGTCATTTTGTGACTAATGTAGATGAATGAAATCCATCTCCGAGACCCATTTTACATATGTTACTCTCAAAGGGGCTATAGCAGAAAGCTGTCCTTGAAAGCAGACTACACTAACCGTGTATTGCCTTTGATGAGCACCTTTCACTTGACAGTTTTAATTTTTTGTACTCAAGCTTGTGCATTTAATAGTGGCTCTTAAAAAAGTGGGTTAGTCTACAAATTGTATAGAAATAATCCTTTATAATCCCTTATTTTACTAATATATGTTAAATATCAATTGTCTGTATGTGTGTGCTTTTGTGGGAGGGGGTCACTTTGTTATGTTGTAATGTGTAAAAAAATAAATAAAAAGATGTAACCTGTTGTAGCCAATCGGGTACTGGATCATGTAATTTAATGTAGGTCTCTGAAACTGACTGCCCATCGGACTGCCCGTCTATCTACAAATCTCGTTGGCCACTGCACTGTATAGATACTCTTATTTTTAGCTACATAACTTTGGGGCAAGCACCAACATTTGTAGTGCAGAAGCACAACAGAATTCGAAAGTGTCATAAACGCTGTTTATGAATTTGCAATATAAATAATAAAGTATGTGTGAATCCTTAGTTTATAAAACAACCCAGTCATTTTAAAATAGAAATGAAAGGCAAAACAGTTGTGTATATGTGTAAAAACAACCTAAGTACTGTTTTTCTTTGTGATCACATGACTTGTGTTCTTAGATGCATAAGGGGCCTTAGAGAACTTGGGGGTAGGGTGCATGTCATCAGGAAGCAGAGAAACAGTAGTGCAGTGATCTTCCCAGTGGAGAGCTGTAGGGGGTGTCACCACACGCTTGACCATTGGAGTACATGCAGGCCGTACTCCCAAGTAGAATGCAAATAAAGAAAGAAAACTGACCACGCTCGGAAGCATGTGCTTTCTTGCCCAGCGTAGTCAGTTTAAAATAGAAAAACAGGGGACTGGCAGGATTACTGGGCATTTCACACAAGGCAAACAATAAAAAGAACAGGATACTTTATAATACATGTACATGGTACAAAAGACACATATCAGGAATATAAAAATGCTGGAGTAACACACTAAAACAAAACATTTGCAAACATTTGACTTTTAAGGTGCCAACATATACTACAATTATAAATATAAAATATTTTTTTATTAATCATACAAGCTTGTAAAAGATAAACTGTTTTACATAGTACAAGGTCAGTAGATCAATAGACCAATTGGGGTGGGTTAAACAAACTCTTCTACTTCTATAGGTTCCCTCTAACAAAACTCTATTCATATAATTAGTTTTACAAATATTTTAAGTGACACTAATCTTGCATTATATGAAATAAAATAAATGCAATATGTTTGAATATACTGTAGGTAGACTGCACCTTCTGTCTTGTTCTTTTTTGGTTTCGCTTGAGTTTAGTGTCACCTAAAAGTCCGTTGGTGTAAAAAGTCTAGTGGTGGGGAGAAGGGCACAACAACCCTCTAAAGACTTTTTGCAAACCTTGCACCCATAGGAGACGCAGAGAAGTTCGTCTTCACTTATGGTTCCATAAATTAAAAACAGCACATATTAGACATATAAGGGATGATTTTGTAATGTCTGTATCAAATTAAGATGAGTTTACTGGTGTTAAACATATGTATATTTCAAGGGAAGAGGCAAATTTTCCAATACTATGTAAATTATAGAAAAACAAAACAAAAAAACATTACCATAAGGTGAACATATCAAATTGTAATAAGGAGTTCAGGAATAAAAAAAAAAAAAAATCATACTACCTTAGATGGCTGCACACCAACCCCAGCTGCATCTGTCCCCTCCGCCTAAGACCGAGAACTGAGCATTCAAACGCCACCAATCACGCAGCTCTCAGTCCTCAGCATGCAGAAAGCCTGTGACTGTCAGTCACCAGCTCTCTGCTCTGCCCCTTAACCACTTCCAGACCGGCTCATGCCAAAATGCGTCTGCACTTTGAAGAGGGATATCTTTGTTATGGCAGCAGCTAGCTGCTATAACCCCAGTATCCTCTTCTTCAGTGAGTGGTCCGGTTTCAGATAAAAGTGGTCTCTCTGGTGGATTCGCCACAGGATCACTTTTATCAGCAGTGTGAGAAGGCCCCGCCACTCTTCGGTGGCCTGCGCCACTTACGGGAGCCATCAGTATCGGCGAAGGCGATCGAGTCCTCTTCCTGGCTTGGTATGGAGACAAGTGAGGGGAAGATGGCCCACCCTTCTCCATACCATTGCAGGGCGGAAGCGGCGTCAAAATGTCACTTCCGCCCATAGCTCTTAAAGCAACATATTTATATATATATTTTTTTTAAATGACGTTTAAATTATTATTATTTTTCTTTATTGCATTTTAGTATAAATTTGAGATCTGAGGTCTATTTGACCCCAGATCTCATATTTAAGAGGACCTGTCATGCTTTTTTTTTCTATTACAAGGGATGTTTACAAAATAAAAGGTAAAATAAATAAGAAAAAAACAAAAAAAATTTAAACACGCCCAGTCCGGCCGAGCTCGTGTGCAGAAGCAAACGCATATTGAATATTTCCTAATCGTACAGTATAGAACACAGGATCAGTATCTTTATCCATGGGTTATAGGCAGCCACCTTCAGGTGGTTGGAATCTGGCAGAAAAAGGTGTCTTAGCTTTTACTAGTGTTCTCTCTCTCTCTCCCCTCCCTTCACCCCCCTTTGTTGTTTTTTTTTTTTTTTTTTGCCCTGTAAGATTCTTGTATTAAGTTGCAGCTGCTTCAAAATCACTGCGGCTTCCTTTGCAGATTTTGGGATCAGTTGTTATCTGCCACCTTAGGCACACACTTATCCTCCTTTTTGACTAGTGAGAGCTAGTCTGCTACTGTCACTAACTTTATGGGGTTGATTTATTAAAAGTAAATATATTGTGCACTTGCAAAAGAGATTCGCAAATGAGGTAAAGCTTCACTTTGCAAAGAATACTTTCTGAGGCAAAGAAAATAAAAAACACAGCATTTTTGCTTGCGTGTTTGGAAATCAGCGGAGCTTCCCCTCAGATATAGAGCAGCTGCGCTTGCAATGCACAGTATATTTGCCTTTAGTAAATCAACCTCTATGAGTATAAAAAAGGAATACAAGGGGGTGCCAGCTAAGTGCAGCATCAATGGGTTTCTTATGATTAACCACTTCAGCCCCGGACCAATTAACAGCCTAAGGACCAGAGGTCTTTTTACAATTTCGCACTGCACTGCTTTAACTGGTAATTGCGTGGTCATGCAATGTTGTACCCAAACGAAATTTGCGTCCTTTTCTTCCCACAAATAGAGCTTTCTTTTGATGGTTTTTGATTGCCTCTGCGATTTTTATTTTTTGCGATATAAATGGAAAAAGACCGAAAATTTTGAGAAAAATTTTTATTTTCTACTTTTTGTTATAAGAAAAATCGAATAAACTCAATTTTAGTCATACATTTAGGGCAAAATTTATTTAGCCACATGTCTTTAGTAAAAAAAATGTCAATAAGCGTATATTTATTGGTTTGCGCAAAAGTTATAGCGTCTACAAACTAGAGTACATTTTCTGGAATTTACACAGCTTTTAATTTACGACTGCCTATCTCATTTCCTGAGGTGCTAAAATTGCAAGGCAGTACAAACCCCCCCAAATGACCCCATTTTGGAAAGTAGACACCCCAAGGAAGTTGTGGAGAGGCATGTTGAGCCCATTGAATATTTTTTTTTTGTCCCAAGTGATTGAATAATGACACAAAAAAAAAAAAGTTTACAAAAAGTTGTCACTAAATGATATATTGCTCACACATGCCATAGTTATATGTGGAATTGCACCCCAAAATATATTCTGCTGCTTCTCCTGAGTAAAAGGATACCACATATGTGGGACTTTTTGGGAGTCTAGCTGCGTACGGCACCCCGGAAACCAATCACTGCCTTCAGGGTTTCTAAGGGTGCAAATTTTTGATTTCACTCCTCACTACCTATCACAGTTTCGAAGGCCATAAAATGCCAAAATAGCACAAACCCCCCCCCCCCCCCCCCAAATGACCCCATTTTGGAAAGTAGACACCCCAAGCTATTTACTGAGAGGCATGTTGAGTCCATGAAATATTTTATATTTTGCCACAAGTTGCAGGAATTTAAAATTTTTTTTTTTTTGCACAAAGTTGTCACTAAATGATATATTGCTCACACATGCTATGGGCATAAGTCAAATTACACCCCAAAATAAATTCTGCTGCTTCTCCCGAGTACGGGGATACCACATGTGGGGGACTTTTTGGGAGCCTAGCCACGTACGGGACCCCGAAAACCAAGCACTGCCTTCCGGATTTAAATATAAAATGCTACCAAAAAAACTGTTAGCGATCGCAGGGATCAGGCATGACTCTGCGATCGCTGCAGTTATGTGTTTAGTGTTTTGTAAGTGACAGTGATCGATCGATACTGCACTTGGGTGGGCTGGGCAGAGGGGCAAAACGCAGGTGCCAGCAGGTATCTGGGCTGATCCCGCTAACAGTGCTTTTTTTTGGAACCCTAAACTGCTGGGGATGCTAGTATAGATCAGATCAGATATTGATCTGTTTAGATTCTATACCACTATGGGAGGTGTATGCTTTGCGTGTGGGTGTTAGCGGTACTGGCACTAACCTAGCGCTGCCTGGGGCGACGCAGACCCTGACCCTAAAACCTAATTGATATCACCCGCCGGGTGATCAGGGGGTTAAACCTTTATTGGGTAATAAATGGTGGGTGCCCTGATGCTATAAAAAGCAAACTAACCAGAGTCACCCGTAACACTTATATGGTGATCACTGGTGAAAGGGTTAACTAGGGGCAATCAGGGGGTTCAAATTTTTATTAGGTAGTATATGGGGGTCCCTGGCGCTATATAAAAACCTGACGGGGAACCTAAATAACTAACTGGCTAACCAGCGTCATCAGTGACACTTATACTGTCATCGCTGGTGAAAGGGTTAACTAGGGGCAATCAGGGGGTTAAAACCATTATTAGGTAGTATATGGGGGTACCTAGTGCTATAAAAACCTGGTGGTGAACCTAAAAAAATAACTAGCTACCTAGCGACACTAATGCAGCGATCAGAAAAATGATCGCTTAGTGACACTGGCAAAAGGGGGTGAAAGGGTTAACTAGGGGCAATCAGGGGGTTAAAACCATTATTGGGTAGTATATCGGGGTACCTAGCGCTATAAAAACCTGGCGGTGAACCTAAAAAAATAACTAGCTACCTAGCGACACTAATGCAGCGATCAGAAAAATGATCGCTTAGTGACACTGGCAAAAGGGGGTGAAAGGGTTAACTAGGGGCAATCAGGGGGTTAAAACCATTATTGGGTAGTATATCGGGGTACCTAGCGCTATAAAAACCTGGTGGTGAACCTAAAAAAATAACTAGCTACCTAGTGACACTAGCGACACTAATGCAGCGATCAGAAAAATGATTGCTTAGTGACACTGGCAAAAGGGGGTGAAAGGGTTTACTCTAGGGGCAATCAGGGGGTTAAACCTTTATTGGGGGGTGGTAGGGGGCTACCCTGGGCCTAACACTAACTGCCCTGACAGTTTTTACTTTTACAACTGACACTGAATGCAGTGATCAGTAAATAAATGATCACTGCAATCAGTGACACTGTGACTGGGGGGGGATCGGGGGGCGATCGGGGGGGGGATCAGGGGGGGGGGTTTGTGTGCCTGTGTGTGCCTACATGTCAGTGTAGTGTTGGTGCACACTTACTTTCTGTCTTCTCCTCGTAGTCCGGTCAAAAAGACCGCCCGAGGAGAATGACATCACTTCCTCCCTGCCTGTGTATACAATACACAGTGGGAGGAAGCTTCTCATTCGCCAGGAGCGATCGAGAGGGGATGGCCAGAAACCAACGGCCATCCCCCCATCCCGGATCGCTGAAGCGAAACGGACCGCCGTATCCAGCGGGAGGGGGTCCGATCGGACCCCCCACCCGCTGGAAGGCAAGCACGTACATGTAGGTGCTTGTGCCTGTACATGCCATTGGCAATACGGCGGTCCTTAAGTGGTTAAACAGCCGAATGCAAACTCACAGAAATATAAAATCAAAATCAAAGAGCTTATCTACAGCCATGCCACATTGGATGGAATGCACTTGTGACAGCAAACAGCATGTTGTCAGTTGGGAAGCCAAGTCTAATGTTCCAGGAAGTGAGGAGAGCCACTGTGGGACAAAAGGTAGCATGTTTGAGGGGGTGGGAAGATGTGACCTGGGGCAGGCTGCGGGCTGCTTGCCATGGTAACGCATTTTGGAACTGCTATTGGCTCCTTTCTCAAACCATGGTGATGTCACATAATACCTTTTGTCCCACAGTGGCTCCCCTCACTTCCTGGAACATTGGACTTTGTTTCCTCACTGACAACACGCTGTTTGCTGTCACAAGCGGCTCTTCTAGTGGACGGCTTCCATCTAATGTGGCATAGCTGCAGATAAACTCTTTGTATATTGAGGTTACTTTTCGCCTTTTTAATTGTAATAAACCCATTAATGCTGCACTTAGCTGGCGCACCCCTGTGTTGCTTTTTTGTAATTTCAGAGATTTGTTCCTGTCTCAGATGGGGCTGCCTACTGAAGTACAACACCCTTTCTATAGGATTTTTATGAACATTTCATGATCTATCTATTCTACACAAGTGTATCTTCACATTTATCAAGTGGGTAGAGACTAACTTATGTGGATGGTGCATTAGCATTTGTTTGCGCCACAATTTCAATTGTTGTTTGAACCTCTATGAGTAGAATCTCAGGCCTCTCGGAGGGCAGGGTTCCAAAGTGGGTCCCTTCAGCCATCCCTCCAGGGTCAGTCTCTCACTTTTGCTTTGCAGCTGCTGAGTTGCCTGACCAGTGAGGCCATGAAGGCAAGAAGTCATCTATTTCTGCAGAATCAGACGCAAACGATGTGTTCTCTACTGGGATATCTCCTATTCTAAAGGATTCCATTTTGGTCCTTATTTATGTGTGTGTTGCTGCCTTGCCTTACAGCAACCTGGGTTGAATCAACCTAAGGTCTCCAACATGGACTCCCTGAAACTACCCAGACTTCCCAAGAGCTTTCCTGTTCACATGCTTCTAAAACCAGTATTTTACATTGACTGACCTCATTCTGAAAAGATTTTTCCACATCCCAAACACTTTGCTGAGCAATGTCCTATTCAAGAGTGGCTCCTGAAAAAATTGTCTGTTGTGGACCTAGTCACCTCTTACCATAACAAAACTTCAGTGGTTCCTGGTAAGGGTTTTCTTGTTTTTAACCACTTACAGACCGGACCATTTTGCTGGTCAAAGACCAGACCACTTTTTGCGATTCGGCACTGCGTCGCTTTAACTGACAATTGCGCGGTCGTGCGACGTGGCTCCCAAACAAAATTGACGTCCTTTTTTTCCCACAAATAGAGCTTTCTTTTGGTGGTATTTGATCACCCCTGTGGTTTTTATTTTTTGCGCTATAAACAAAAATAGAGCGACAATTTTGAAAAAAACGCATTATTTTTTACTTTTTGTTATAATAAATATCCCCAAGAATATATAAAAAAACTTTTTTTTCCCTCAGTTTAGGCCGATACGTATTCTTCTACATATTTTTGGTAAAAAAAAATCGCAATAACCGATTATTGATTGGTTTGCGCAAAAGTTATAGCGTTTACAAAATAGGGATAGTTTTATAGCATTTTTATTAATAATTTTTTATTATTTTTTTTTTTTACTAGTAATGGCGGCGATCAGCGATTTTTATTGTGACTGCGACATTGTGGGGGACCCATCGGACATTTTTGACACATTTTTGGGACCATTGTCATTTATACAGTAATCACTGCTATATAAATGCAGTGATTCCTGTGTAAATGACACTGGCAGTGAAAGGGTTAACCAGTGGGTGGCAGTGTAGGGGTTAAGTGTTCCTAGGGGTGTGTTACTAACTGTGGGGGGGTTGGGCTTTCATTTAGTGAACACTGATCTCTGCTCCAATCACATGGAGCAGAGATCAGCGTCACTAGTTGCTAAGCAGAATGGAGAAATGCTGTTTACACGGCATTTCCTCCATTCAGCCGTCCCGTGAGACGATCGCGGGTATGCCCGCGGCGATCGAGTCCGCGGGTCCCGCGACCGGACTCACGGGGTCCCGACCAGCGCGGGAGCGGCATTGAAGATTGGACGTACATGTACGCCAATATGTCTGCCCGTGCCATTCTGTCGACGTACATCGTCGTGCGCTGGTCGGGAAGTGGTTAATGACCCAGTAGACAAGAGGCTAGAAGCCCTCCTTTAGGCCTACCACCCCTCACTGGTACCCACTTGCAACCTGATGATGTTCCCCTGGCAGTCTGTCAGACCCTGGCTGTCTGAAATAAATACTTGGCACATGACCCTGGACCTAACAGACCTCTCCTTCCACTATCACTACCTGGAACTTTACACTACTGTGTACATGGCTTGGCAGATACACTTTGACATGTATGCTGGAGGAGCATTCTTTGCGTTCATCTGCATCCTTCATG
This sequence comes from Lithobates pipiens, assembly GCF_037356315.1. Classification (NCBI taxonomy): domain Eukaryota; kingdom Metazoa; phylum Chordata; class Amphibia; order Anura; family Ranidae; genus Lithobates; species Lithobates pipiens. The sequence goes on along the minus strand of NW_027507764.1, from coordinate 376,954,040 downwards.
TAAGAAATTCCTTGAGAATCTGCTATTTGAAGGGTAACCGCTATTCAGACCTCTTTGCACAGGTACTTTAGGGAGATCATTAGGGGTGAGAGTACTCCTAAACCATGGAGGTAAATGGGGTCCCATACTTCTGCAAGCTGGCCCTCTGCTCCCATGTTTAGGAAGATTTAATTTAGCCCTCTCAGGCCTTGGACTTCAAGCCAAAACCTGGGGCACGCTTCTGTTAGAAGCTCTGGAATCCCATTCATGATAAGTCAGGGAACAAGCCCTCTTCACAATGAAGAGGCACCCCACCGGGGGGGGGGGGGGGTGGTGCCTGGCCTTTTGGATTGGACTCCACATTCCAGTTTGCTATCCTCTCTACATAGACAGATGGGACTTTAAATAGTTGTTCAGCAGATTCTTGCACAGGGGCATTATTGTCCCTTTCCAGGAGAATTTTTAGGGGGCAAATGTCCAGCATGCAATGCAAAAGCTGCAGAGATTTGGATGGAGCCTCAGTTTCCTAGAAGTCATCGTTGTAACCAACTACACAGTCGGAAGTTCCTAGACATAATCTTGGACATGGCCCTGTTGCCTCAGGACAAACTCATGTCTCTCTGTTCTCATGCTCAGGCCTCCTCCAGTCCAGAGCTCTCCCTCTATTTGCATGAGGCTTCTGGTTCTTATGGTTGGCTCCTTTGAAGAGATCCAATACACCTTGCCACATCATTGCCACTCTACATTCTGGCTTAGTGGGAAAAACAAACTCTCCCAGATTTCGTAGATTTCCAATCCAGCGCTGGAGTCAGGAAAACCTTTCCTCTAAAGATGTGCACAGTTCTCACAACGGATGTCATCCTGTGGGTTGGGTCAAGCCCTGAATTCTCTATTGGTGCAGGCGATTTAAGTGTCGGCGTAAGCTTGACTTCCCATCAGTGTCTTTGAAATGCAGACAATTCAGTTGTCTCTCCAATGCTGGACTTCATAGCTGTAATGTCACACAAACCGATTCAAGTTTGAGAAAGCCACAATAGTAGCCTACATCAATCAGCAGGGAGGCACTAAAAGTTGTTTAACTCAAAGGAAGCAAACCTGATTCTATCTTGTGAAATAAAAAGGTTATGGCGCTAAACCCTATTAGTGATGAGGTGAGTTGACTTATCAAATCCTAGTGTTTGATTTTTTATATAAAAAGAGAAAGAAAAAGAAAAGAGCTGTTGGTGATACCGTGAAAAAAATATATATCCTAAAGCAATTTTATCCAAAACAAATTGTGTGTGATTAATGTGGAGTCAGCATTCATGTTCCATTATAATAAAAACAAAAAATGAGTATTAAATTATCATATACGTATCAGCCTACTAAAAACATGTAAACCTTCATTAAATGTGCAAATTAGTGGAAATAATGTTAATATTCAACAGTATGTTAGTGTAAAACAGATTGTGCAAACATGTGCAAAAAAATGTACAAAAAAGCAACTAAAGGTCAGAACAACCAAGGATCAGAAATAATTTAACCATAAAATCGCATGAAGTCGCTAAATGTGCGAATAGACAATATTTTCAACCAATAATCGCATGAAGACGCATCTGTGTCCAATATAAGTCCAAAATTAATATTTGGCTTGGTAGTGCTGCCTCTTCAGACTATTGTTGTAATTGTTACAAAAAGTCAATGGGGGGTATTTGATTTATTCGTGCAAATAGTGCGGGCTTTCAATTAGAGAACTTCATCCCCGGTGCGCCACTCTGTGCTATAGTATGTGAATGCTCTCACCAGAGTTAATGCCCCTGTGGGGCTGGATGGACCTTCACAATGTAAGCCACTGTGTCGCTCTCTGGCTGCTGCTGGTGCACTGGGTGAAGCTTCGTTGTTCCGTCCGTATGGTATCCAACGTTAATTATATAAGGGAAGACATATCCATAGTGTAATACGTTCTTAACCAAATCGTTCGTTTATTAATATTAAAATCTACTCACATTTTACATTAAAAGCATGTGCATATAGGAAAAACTCCGCCGTTCGTCTCAAACGAGTGCACACAACGTGGCCACGCCCTACGCGTTTCGTCACTACGACGTCCTCTGGAGCAAAAGTATGTGGGCCGCACAAAGAGACCACTAAAAGTACGTGTCAAAGAACACATAAAGAACATAATAAAGGGATTTGATAAACATAGTGTATCGAGGCACTTTGCGTTACACCACAATAAAGATCCCTCCCAACTTAAATTCTGGGGCATCGAACCATACGTCAAACACTGGAGAGGAGGGCACAAAGTAAGGACCCTTAGCCAAATCGAGTCCAAATGGATATTTACACTAGACACATTCACGCCAAAGGGACTCAATGTGGAATTTGACCTAAACTGCTTCATTAGCGACTTTTAACCACCCCTCAATTTTGAACGATCTTTTACCTTCTATTTAACTCCTTTTAAATTTTGTAAACTCTTTTATAACGTTCCATACATTATTCATATATATTCTATTCATTTTACAACTCACTACTGTCTCTTACATATCTACAATCTTAATTACCCCTACTCTTCCCTCCTCTTTCAAACGACCCTGAACCTAGATTTTGATTATTTGCATGTTATATAATCACTGAGATATATTTAAGCACGATTATTAACATGCATAGACACATACACATGTACATATGTACGAGCACCGTGGTTGATGTACACGTATATAGGTATTTTATTGATATATTTTAACTCTTGTGGCCCTCGCCCTCTATTTACTTATCTAAAACTTTGTTTACTGTGAACGTCATTTCCGGCAGCAATGGGAATCACTTCCCTCGTCTTCTATTTTATTTAAATATTTTTTTCTCTTTTTTATATATATTTTTTCTCCATTTTAATTCCTACTTTTTAAATTTATTATCTGGTTTCAACTACTATTACCTTACGCTTACAAATAGTAAGGCCTGTAAATTATTTTAGTTTAAATATATCCGTCATTTTAAACATATACGTTTTTATAGATAAACAAATAAATTAATATTTTCCTATTTTTATGCATATTTTGACATATGCATTCTCTCCTGTATTTATACTCATTAACTTTTTTATAGATATATATTAAAATAGACGTATTTTAATAAACAGCATTAATTGTTTTACTCCAAACTTGCCAATTATATAGAAAGGTTATCACTCTTTAACTAGTGATTGCCCGTTTAATGTATAGCCTATATTACACATTCTATATACATTCTCCTGGTTCTTAACATTATTAGGCACTCTGTCTGTTTGGGAGGCGGCGACATCCATACAGCGACGCCCCGCTGGTGTTTTCCGCCGAGGATACCTCCCAAAAATGGCCATGCATCTATTTTTGGACACAGTACATAGTAAACAAGGCATAACAACCAAAAAAATGGCCGTCTATATACTTCCGGCGACAATATAAACAGCGAAATGGCTGCCGACATAAGAAACACGATGTAACAAACCAACAAGATGGCCGTCGGTATACTTCCGGCGACAATATGAACCGCAAAATGGCCGCCGGGACACTTCCGGGTCTTCCCCAAAATGGCCACCGAACTAGCAATCATTGTCTCTATTTAAAGACACTTCCCTGAACACTAGTCATCCCCTGATGAAGTCACGTGACCGTGACGAACACGCGTCGGGACGCTACCGGAAGTGACGTAATCGAGCTCGAGGCTCGTTTTTACATTGCAAAGAAATCTCTATATGTTTGTGAGTATTTTATCCACTATATTTAAATAAAACTTAAATCTTGTTCAAAATTACTACACTATGGGGCTCCCCTTTTTTATCTGTTTAACCCTCACATAACAACCACCGCTGAGGCAACCTAACAACCCCCCCCCCCCCTATGCTGAGTACCGCTGAACGTCCACTTAAGGAGACCAACACGGTGTAATAGGCAGGAGACGCCAGTTTCCGGGGCCATAAGGATAGGACCTCGAGGGATAAAAGACCACCAGGAAGCCTGAGGATATACATGTCAAACGCTGTTACCTTACAGCTGTAAGGTAAGGGGACATCCATACCCTGAGTACACAGGACCACGCGGGATATAGTCACCATCACTAATACCATCACTGTTTGCAACGTTACTTTACAGTGCACAAAAAAAATCTGATACCAGCACTTCATGCGTTTTTTGTTGCATGCGATTTTGAATATAATCGCCACCAGTTATCGCACATCTTGAATGGACACAAACCTGATATATGTGATTGTGCAATCTTTTTATCTATTGGTTGATATAGTTTTTTAAATCACTGTGCACACTTACTGAGAATATTTTTACAGAGATCCTTTTCTTATGTGTTGTTTTCTTTGACACGATTTTGTGTATGTCACATGATTTTACGTGTTCACCGTATTTACACAATTTAGCACATGGTATAAAGATATTTATACGCATTTATTTACAATAATTTTCGGCACTGGCACTTTATGCGATTTCCTAGCCACTAGCAAACCTGTTTCACATAATTCTTGTGTTTTTTAATGACTTTTTTATGCACATTGGTTTTTATTTATGGTGTAGTTGATATTTCTATAGATTTATTCACTATCTAGCACTGGCACTTCTTATGCGATTTTGTTAATCGCATTAAGAATCACTATTTATTTTGCTTACCATTGGATATACTTTGCTATTCACATTGTGACGTAGAAGTCACCCACTCATATTCGTTCACACTTGAGCATCATTTTTTTCATATTATTTCGCCAATTTTAGCCGCCCATATATCCCCTTTTAGTCTGGGCGATAACACATCTAACTTTAATTATTGTGATGTGGACAGAATTTACTAACCTCTCAGGATAATATCACCCAACCCAGTACTGCGCAACACTACTTCTTATATATTAAGTCTCGCGCATGCTCAGAAAGAATTTACACGGTGAAGGTTGCATTGCAGTGTATTGGACGTCGAATTTCTCGTCCCGTCGTACGTGCCGTTCACGTCATCGCGCAAGTTTTCAGCGGACTGTTCGTTCGTCGTGTGTGGTCAAGTCCGTTCATGCTAATTTTGAACGGACTGTTTGTCAAACTGTTTGACGAACCTAGTTGGGCGGACAGTCTGCCCGTGTGTACGCGGCCTAACTCTTACCACCTGCTTTAGACAGATTGCTTGTTTGTGGTTCCCACACCACCATTGCTAGGTGACTTGGAGAAGTCATCATTCAAGCCTATGGTCTCAAGGATAGGGTTCCACCCTACCTTGTTAAAGAGCACTATATCAGATCTGTTACTGCTTAATCCGCTTTTCAGCATTTGGCATCTGTTTCTCACCCAGTCTTCTGTTTAAACTTTTGTTGAGATTTACCAGGCCTTATAAAATACCAATTTCAGGCATAAGGGGCTTCAAGCTGTTCTCTGGGCTTTTTCAAGCCTTTCCTTGCCCTGTTGGCCTATTACTGTTTTTTTTTTTACTGTGTTTCCCACCCCTCAGTTGCACTGCTTTGGATAATCCAATTTGTAAGACTACTGATCCTGTGGCCAGTAAGGTAGGATTAACAAAACATGATTTTTGACTTATTGTAAAATCCTTTTTTGGTGTACCATATAGGGCAATAGCAAATAATTAATATGAGACTATATAGAAAAATGTCTATATTGTTAGGGCCGGTTCACACAGCGGGCGATGCGAGGCGACACGACTCGCCTCGCCTCGCTTCCGCAAGTCGCCCCCGTTCTGTACAATGGAACCGTTCTGAGAGGAGCGACTCGAGTCGCTCCGACTCAGAAAAAAGGTTCCTGTACTACTTTCGGGCGACCTCGGGGCGACTTGCATTGACTTCTATACAGAAGTCATTTGCAAGTCGCCGCCGAGGCCGCTGCAGGTCGCGGCGAGGCAAGTCGGAGTCGCCTCGCCTCGCCTGCAGTGTGAACCGGCCCTTACCTGTTAAACCGTATATATTTATTTTTCATACATTTATACTTGAAAACATTTTTGTTCTTCAACCTGACATACATACAAATCACATAACATTCTCAATCCTGCCTCCTATACAAGTACAATCATACATTTTCACCAAAAGGAAATCCTATGGTCATTGGTAACAACAGTGAGGAGAATTCTGCTGAACACATTTCGTGGGCATATATTGCAACTCTAAGAAGGTTAGGAAGGATATCTGTACATATAAATGGATACAATCACAATATGTCCAAGACAGTACAACCAAAGATTTTGCAAGTAATACGTATGACTTGCACCTGTCAGAAGTGACTCATGTAGATAACTGAGGAACGAGGCAGTATATGGTAATAGCACTTTGTGCTGTGGATTGAGACAGGTACATACTAAAGAGGGTTATTTAGCTGTTCCTATTTGTCCCTTCTGCGTTCCTATTTCATGTCTGAGGTTTACAACCACTGTATTTTTTTTTAATAAATGTTGAAAGTTGCATGTCACTTTGGTAGGGCAACAGGGGTTTGCCATTATATCAAAATATTGTCTGGCTGTTTCATAGCCATTACCAACAAACGCTTGAGATTTTGTTTCATACCCTGGACTCTCCAAAGGCCTTAGGAGTATGAAATACTGAATTCATTGATAGGGTAGATCTTTTGCCTTCTCTTCTGTGAACATATTATTTTTGGCCAGATCGAACTGAACAGAACTGTAGCATTTGGCACTAAAAATTAACCTTTGATGCTCTGTTCTTTTGTTCATTACACTGGGTCAACTTTTTGCTCTGCCCTGATTTATTGTCAGAGGTAAATATTGCAGGCCTGAAATCAAAGTCTTGCTTCAGTCAAATTAGTAACTGTAAATATCTGATATGTTTTGTAACAACAAATCTGATCTGAGTTGAAGTGGTCCAGCTTCTCATCAATTCTGGTTTAACATTCTTTCATGTCATGTTGTCCTTCTGCCTATACAGGTCTTTCTGCATGTATACCTTTAGCTGTTAATTTGCTTAATTTCAAATAGAAGAGTATTATGACATACCAAATTCGTAAATGCTAGCAATTTGATATTTGGATAGCTTCTGATATGGAGTTTTTGCCAGTCTTTTTCTGACATTTCAGTTGAGCTGACATTTCTCTCTATAAAAAAACTTAGAGGACGTAAACCCTGATGGGTTTTACTTCCTCTTTTGTTCCCTGCAAACTCTGCAAAGTAAAAGCATAATGGGCCAATATACATCGCATACTAGCCCATTATGTGGCACGTACCTGCAAACAAAGCCTGCGCTGTCCCCTGTGGTGGCTGTATCCCATCTTTACCCCTCTTCATTCCGGGGGGCATGGACTCCGGCTCTGTGACTGGAGCCGAGTGACGTCACTCCCACGCATGCATGCCGGAGCCACCAGTCACGGCACTCGCTCGGTAAGAAAAACATCTCGGAGGGCCGTTTCTTCACAGCGCATGCACCAATGACAACATCGGTGCACTACAAGGTAAATATCTCCTAAACGGTGCATGTTTAGGAGATATTTACAGTACCTATAAGTAAACCTTATTCTAGGCTTACCTATAGGTAGTTTTGAAAAGAGGTTTACAACCACTTTAAGGATTGATTTATACTATTTTTTGCGCATGCAGAGCACATGGTAATGCAAACGTGTAGGTGTGGATGGGTCTGCAGCACATAGTTGTGAAGAAGCCAAAAAAGAAGGAATGAGAATGTCGCTTGGCATGCATTTTCATGCAGAGGAGTTCAAGAGTTTTGCTGACAGGTGTGAATAAACCCCAAAAATGTTTGTTATTGGGCACTTTTAATGTGAAAAAAAAATCATATTGAAAATAACCAGAGCAGGATTCATACCAGGAGCCCATGGGCATAGATGCTCTAATCCCTTAAGCCTTATCAATAATTTAGATAAACCATATCTTTTCATTACCCCTCCTGATAACGACCTCCATGTTTATAGGTACGTCCAGCAGAACTTTTCCAAATATAATCTTTTGTAAATATTACTGAATGACATCTCTCTCACCACCTTGCGTCCCATATAATTTCAGACATAAAGCAGAGCACAAAATGCATAGAATAATCATGTGTACATTGCATATAAAAGCCTCTTTCTCAAGACCAGATCCACATTTGAATAGTGCATATTCCGCACTAAACAAAACCACTTCCAATACAGAATGAGCAGATCAGCATCCTCAAACTCTTACAACAATCTGCAGAGCCCCAGTGGCTTTTCAGTAACATACATACCTGATAAGGTCACCTGGGTGGTAATAGGGATTGAGATTGTCCAAGAAAAATAATGTTACCAATGCCTAGCACAGTCACTGAAGCTGTACCTCTTTAGCTAATCACTGTCTGCAGAGCATCACGTGACTAGAGGCTGCAGAACATCTTAACTATCTTACCTTCCTCTCACAGCACATGTCCATAACCACCTCCTACTTTCCAGTGCAAACAGCTCCACCACTCCTTAAGTGTGCTCTGTCTATACACTCCGCTCTCATAGTTAGCTCTGCTTCATAATTGTCCCCTCTGCTGTCTCTGTCCCCCACCGTTTACACTCTGTACTCCATTTTGACAAAGTTACCCATTCTGGAAGTGGCATACTTTTTCTAGTCATACTCTTGCAGCCCTGACCCTCTTCATAGTCTTGCAATTACGTCCCCACCCCTTCTCACCCCTAAAAACTCAGTCCCAACCTTTCCACAGTGTTCTTTTACCCAATCCAATACCAAATGACTTGCATCCATGGTGGTGCTGTGTTACCACTGCAGATGCTGCATGTGCCACACATTGGGAAATTACACCCAGCAATACCTTTGCAAATTCTGAATATTTATGTATTGACTTCTGAGATTACTAATATGCTGGCAAAAAAAATCTTATAATCATGATAACAAACCGATTACACAATTACATTTTCCCTGCTTAAACAAACAGAGATCTACCTTTCCACAAACTATCAGTGAACTTGACAGCTGTGAAAAAAGATAACATTATTCCAAGTGATTGAGCCTAAAGCAAAACGTAATTTCCCGACAGACACTTACCTGTAATGCACATTTTCAGTTCTCTGCTGAGTGAGTCTTAAGCATCTAGAGACTAATCGCCAATAAAGTTCATGTGATTTGAAACAGCAAAACCTGCAAGTATGCTTAAGACTTGATTTAGACTTGTTTAAACTTTTTCTTGACAGTTGTTGGCTTTGTTGCATTTGATTATGTACAAGGCTGTCATGGCTATGCCAACTGAGCAAATTATGAGAAAAAAAAGTCCTATGCCTTTTTACCTTGGCCCTTTGACCCCAGTTCCTCCTGAGCAACCCTGTTGATATGTTATGAAGGACAGACTCTTTGACCAATAAGGAGGATGTTCAGAAATACTTTCTATATTCAAATCATGTGCTTTCTCCTGCACTATTTTTGTTTTTCCATATTAGCTAGAGAAATTGGTTATTGTGGAACACATTTCTTGAAATCTTCAAATATTATAAGTTGGATGAAATAGCACGTTTTATACCAGCAGGGGAGCAGATTTCCTGTTCTTGTTCCACAAATCTCCATTGAAGTTGTTAACCTGGTAATTCTTGTATGCGCTGTGTAGGTAAAACACTTAATAAAAAATGACTGGACCCCAGACAACTGTGTTTATTGTATGTGTGTGGTATTGGATTCTGTTCTACCCCTTTTCCAGGAGACTCTTATTTTTCTGTTCACAATAAAGCACATAATAGCCTGGATTATCTAAATTGTAGGTGATAACAGATGGGGAAGAAGTGAATGATGAAGATATAGGACACCCACATGTGTATTAGTTTCATATGAATTATTTCTTGTGGTCTGATGAAAACTAAATAGAGAAGACAAGAACATGATGAATAGCCAGCGTGTGAAAGATTACAACAAATGGTGAACAGTTTAAGATGTGCACAGATATAGAGAAATGCCAGTTGCACCCTTTACCTTTCTTCGTATTGCAGCATCTATAATTTAGAGGATAATTTCTCCATCTGTGCCATTAAAGTGTAAAAAAAAAAAAAATGTGAGCAGGTAGACTTTGCAGAAGAGACATACTGGGAGTTATTTACTAAAGGCAAATCCACTTTACACTACAAGTGCACTTGGAAGTGCAGTCGTTGTAAATCTGAGGGGTAGATCTGAAATGAGGGGAAGCTCTGCTGATTTTATCATCCAATCATGTGCAAGCTAAATTGCTGTTTTTTATTTTCCTTGCATGTCCACCTCGGATCTACAGCGACTTTACTTCTAATGCCGCGTACACACGACCAGACTTATGTCCGACAGACCTTCGAAGGAGTTCTGCCGGAGTTCCGACAGAGTTCTGACGGACTTTTCGAATGAGCGGACTTGGCCACACACAATCACACCAAACTCCGACGGATTCGAACGTGATGACGTACGACTGGACTCGAATAAGGAAGTTCATAGCCAGTAGCCAATAGCTGCCCTAGCGTCGGATTTAGTCCGTCGGAATAGCATACACACGAGCGAATTTTTCGGTAGGAACTGGGTCCGGCAGAGTTCTGGCAGAAAAATTTGAAGCATGTTCCATTTCTAAAGTCTGTCAGACTTTTGCGAATCAAAAGTCCATGGCAGCCCACACACGATCGAATAGTCTGCCGGAATCATTCCGTCAGACTTTGGATGTTGAAAAGTCCGCTCGTGTGTACGGGGCTTTAGTGCACCTTCAGTGCAATTTCAAGTGCACTTTGCACTTGTAGTTTGCACTTGTAGTGCACAGTGGATTTGCATCTAGTAAATAACCCCCACTGTGTCTCTTCTGCAATAAAACAAACTTACTTGCCTGATGGCAGTCTTCTTTAGAAAGTATAGTGAGATGTATGTTCTCAGCAGGGTGTTTTAATGTGATAATTTACGTTTTTGGGGTTGTATCCGAGATGTGCAAAGAGAGATCACACAAACACTTGTAGGTATAACATTTATTAAGTAATGACAGATAGAGATAAAGATAACAAATGTAATAATATTAGAAAATTTACCAAGAATACTTAAAGCGGGAGTCCGCCGTTTTTTTTTTTTTTTTTAAAAGCCAGCAGCTACAAATACTGCAGCTGCTGACTTTTAAAATAATGACACTTACCCCGCCCAGCGCGCCCGCGATGTCGGCACCCGAAGCTGATCTCTCGTTCGTCTCTCGGGTGCTGCCGCCACCATCTTGGGTATGGGAATCAGGAAGTGGAGCCTTTCGGCTTCATTTCCCGGTTCCCTACTGCGCATGCGCGAGTCGCGCTGCGCAATAAGGATGGTCCCTGCTGTCTCTGGTATCCGTGTGTTTCCCAGCAGGCAGCGGGGGACCTTTGGAAAGGGGCGTAGATTCTGCAGAAAGGGGCGTAGCTTCTGCAGAATCTACGCCGGAAGTGGGTGCAGATACCTGTACTGTACAGGTACCTGCACCCCCCTCCCCCCTGAAAGGTGCCAATTGTTAGCACACATGATCAGAATCGGGCACATGCATTTAAGCAGCCCTGAGACCAGGCTTATTATTTCAAGTTTTAGGTGTGTTTTTTTTTACAGGACTAGTGTGTAAGGAAATGACCAACCCCCTTGAAAGCAACATTACTTTTTAAGGACTTGGTCAATTTGTAATGACATTTCTTTGGTATGGATTCAGCCAAGGTAACCAAGTTTTGTTGACTTTCTTATACATTAGAGAGCCACAATTAAAGGAAACATTAATTTTCTCCATCACAGAGTGATGGGACAAATCAACTCCTTTGCATCAGCGGGCATTATATACGTTATCTTACAACTGTTCCCCAATGGGTCAAGAGCAAATCATTTACTTAAAAAGAGATTTTAACATTACTCTGTCCCACACTAGAAAAAAAAAATATTTTTCTAAACATATGTTTTAGGATGCTGTTATATAATTTCTTATGTTATAATTAAGGTTATATTTCATCAGACATAGTGATTAAAGCTGAACTCCAGCCTTACCTTCTGTCTTGCACAGTTTACAGGCTTTTCCCTTGTGCTGAACTTGCTTACTCTGATTTCACTGTACACTGTAAGCTTCTCACAGTGTGCATTAAAAGCTGCAGCAAGTCAGATAAAGCCTGCCTCATTTTCTGGCTGGAGGACGTCTAGCATCATCAAGTCTTTCCTCCCCAGGCTTACTGTGCTTGGCCCTCCCATTTCATTAATTGGATTTCATTTTTTTTTAGATTACGGAGGCTCAGCATCACATGCGGGCATTAACCGCAGCTTCCTGGTGTCTGGAAGCTATGTATAGCACTCTGCTGGTCCCTCCTACCAGCCATTATCTGTCTACATTGCATAGGGAAGCACAGTGACCTAGTGATGATGTCACCAGGTCTAAAATAAGGTATCTAATGAAAACAGAAATTTTTTATTAATTTCATTACAATGTTGATCGCATGGAGGAACCAGGGACTGCAAAATATAAGCAGATTAAAATCCAGCTTAAAAAAAAATCATATTGCATTTACTGTATGTTATATACGTAAACATGAAGGAATAGGGAGCTTTTTATTTTTATGGCTGAATTGAGTATTCATGCAGATGAAAAGTACATGCAAGTATTTATCATTGTTGAGGACATTGATGAATGAAGTTCATATTTTACCAAGACGAGGTGACCTTTTCCAAGTTACCGCCTTTGTTCTGAAACAAGACATCAAACTCATATTACTCAGTTCTGCAAAGGTTTCTCTTAGGAATAAATCTGTTTTCAAGTATCAGATATTAATGTTATTCCTAACACACTGTTTAGTAGTATGCTTTCTCATGCTGGTGTCATTTTGTGCTAAAAAGAAAAAAAAAAATGGAGATTTTGTTTCATGAACAAAGCACAAAAATCAATGGTATCATATTCAGAAATGAACAAGCTGTTTTTGGTCATGCCTTCTATGACATACTTTTATTTAGTGATAAAGCTGCATTGTTTATTAATTGCAGCTATTCTCTATTGCAGGATCTCTTTTCAATCAATGCTTATGTTTATGCTCAGAAGCCACAACTGGATATTCACAGTTTTGAAGGTAACTTTACACGGGTACGTAAATGCTCTCTAATTTTTCATACACACACAATATGCCCAAGAGACAATATTGCATTGACTGGAGAGCAAGGGATGCTGGGCACAGTACGGCAATGTGAACTGTACCTGTATGATCTGCCACCTCCGAAGTTAATATTTAATTCAGTAATCAAATTTACTGCAGTCACAGCACATTTGCCTGTCATGTGAATTATTTGAATAACTTCTATCTTTGTAATTTTTACTTATTGTAATTTTTATATGATTAGCCTAATGTTTAGACTGCAGCTGCATTATAATTTCTCAGCTTTAAAATTTAGCTTGGCATTCTTCTGTGTGATAAATTAAACACAGCTAGTATTAAGGGGTTTTCTGCTTTACCTACACATGTATCCATTCATCTCTAGAATGTAGATGCCTTGATAATTAAAAAACAAATGTTCCACGTTCTGTGGGATACAGGTTTCTTTCTATCACTTGCTGTTACTGAGCTATTTCTTTTCCTGTGTTAATGGTTTCTTGTATCTTGCAAGCCAGACACCCAAGCAAGTCTGCATAATTATTACTTAAGTTAAAATTGAACTGCAGTCAGTTTTAACAGTTTATACACAAGGAGTATGCAGAGCATAAGGGTAATGATGAAGTATAATTGGCAATTTACACAAAACTTGGGATTAGGAAGGACAGAGGCCAGTGATATGTTGTATATACGCTGTGAGAGTAAGTAGAGTGGTGTTGCTTTCTCGTTGTAATGAACTGAGGATACAGCAGGCTACCCTTAGTTAATGCTGATTAAAACAAACTTGTGAACTAAAAAGAAACCTTTTCGATCTAAAACTCCGACAACTAGAGATACCTGCAGTAGCCTACAAGCCCTGAATACTGAGCCATTCTAACATATAAAGCTTCAGTACTTCCTGGTAATGTTAGGACGTATGTGTACAGGCGCAAAAGATCATACACTGTGCATTTCTATGCCTGGGAGTCGTGTGTTTGTCCACAGCTGTGGCCAGCCCCTTGTGAAAATCAATGACAGGCTGATAGACGCCATAACTGTACAGGGTGTAATCGAACATCCTAGCAGTTACAAGCATACAGGGATGAATGAGTGGCCCTAAATGCAGGCAGTCTTTGTACAAGGCCACTCATTCATCTCTGTACACTTGTAACTGCTCAGATGTACACAGACACCTGTGACTACCAGGTGAAAAATGACGCTCCTTCTTAATGGTAAATGGCCCACTATGCCCATGGCCCTTAACATAGAACAAAGATCTCAGATGTGTCTTAACCTCCCTGGCGGTATGATTATGTCGGATTTTAGGTGCTGATAGCGGTACAATGTTTTGCATGGAAATTTGGCTTTTTATATTGTAGGCCTGTAATTCTTAGGAGTAATTCACTTAAATCTGTCCAAACCAGAGTCTAGTAGACATGCCTGGTATGATAAAATTTGAAAAAAAAACTCATAAATTACAATATAATAAATAACTATAATTATACCAAATAATAATATAATAATAATAAAATGTATTCAATAATGTAATCAAATCAAAAACACAGAAATTTGCTCAGTTGCAGAATTGTCACTGTCATTACTTTTCAGTGTTTGATGATGGATCTTCCCACAAATCACTATCGCTTAATTCCGCAAGTGATTCTAATTTATTATCGCTGTTTTCTAGCTGGCCTAAAACCGCTTTTGATGTAAAGGGACAGTTTTGGTTGCTATGGACAATCTCCAGTTTCCAGGCAGAAAGAACAGTTTTTATAATATAAAACTGCATGCAGGGCACAGGACAAACCACTAGGGACAAAAGGGATGTGAAATAATTACATACAGTAATGTAATCTGTAAGATTACATTATACTGTATGTAATGTGTGTGTTTCACTTTTTGAATTTGGCGCCGTTCTCCGTCCCCTCGCAGGGAATGGAGCTCGGCTCTGTGATAGATTGAGCGGAGGATGAGCCGCTCACACTGCGGGGAGACATTGCTGGATCCAGGGGATAAGGTAAGCACACTCATCCTGGATCCTGCAAAGTTATCCTGAGTCTGGCTCGGGGTTACCGCTAATGGTTCTGAATTTTCCCCCCTGAACCAGACTCGGGAATAACACCAGGGGGGTTAATACCTTGTTGTGAACTTTGCCTCAATGATAGTTGTATTGCTTCATTTGTTAAAGTACTGCCAGTGGTCCCTCTCTTATGGACCATGCCCTGTCTTACTCATACAAACTGATAAATCAACCACCATCAGGATATGTGCCTCCATACCTCCTCAAGTGAAAGCAGGATCTTGGTCTGTCTCTTACAATGGCTCAGAGATAACTTTCTATACTTAGCTCACAAGTCACCTATAGTGAATAATATACAGGAGTTGTATTTAAAATCTTATTACAATGGTATAGAGCAGGGGTAGGCAACCTGGGACCCTCAAGCTGTTGCAGAACTACAAATCCCATCATGCCTCTGGGAATAATTGTAACTGCCAGCCTTGCAATGCCTCATGGGAAATGTAGTTCCATAACAGCTGGAGGGCTCCATGTTGCCTACCCCTGGTATAAAGTACTTACAGTGTTATGTAGGTGCTTTCCGCAAGTTTCTCTGATCTTCCGGTATTGTGGGTAAGAGGAGGGTACATATTCTGGGATTGCCCATCTCTTAACAGTTTGTGCTAGGTGGTACAGCTTTGTAACAAAGAAACGTAAAGATGTTGACTTTGGAAACAGCCCCGCAGCCTTCTTTTTGCACCTGAATCGCATCTCTAGGAGACATTTCAAATGGTCCTTTTTGATTCAATTGATTAATGCAGCTAGAGCATGTATTCTGCTCAAATGGAAACAAACCTTACCCCCTTCTATAACTTTGTGATTCTTGAAAGTTGAGTATGTATACACTATTATACACCATGGAAAACCTTTTTGCCACCCGTGACCACAAAAGTGAGACATTTAGAAAAATATGGTTTATTGGGTAGATTTCACTCCCTCACAGAAATATAAAAAATTCTTTGCTGCTGGTTTATGTATAATCCTATCACCTTGCTACTGAACAACCAGGCTTCGGATACTGGGGTAGCTATTGACTTTGATTAGTGGATGCTCGCCACCTGGGCCCATCCCCTTTCTCCTATTCCCCTTTTCCCTCCTTGCCCCTACTTCCACTCTCCACCTATGGTCTTTTTTTTTTCTCTGCTTCTGATTTCCTTTCTTACACTCTACTTCCTTCCTTTTGCTACCCTTGTTTCTACTGCTAAAAATGTGGGCAAGCCGCACCTCCACCTTTTCACCTTGTCCCTCAACCCTTCCTTGACCCAGACACACATTATTATTATTTAGGCTCTCCGCTCCATTCGGGTTATTCCACTCGGGGTGCAAGTCAGGCTAGGAGGTCCGCCTTTACTCCATGTAATCCGTAGAACTAAGAGAGAAAAATCTCAGCCACTACACACCATGAAAACCCAGCTTGTAATAGGTAAGCTGAACAGTCACAGCTTAACTTCCTCCCAACATGTTTCGCCTCATGCATGGGGATTAGTCATGGAAGTAAGGATATCCCTGTAGTAGGGAGGATATAAATTGCATAATGGGCTACTGTGGTGATTAATTAACTACTTGCTGGCCACCCTATAGCAGTTTTACTGCTACAGGGTGGCAGCTGTGCACAGTATCACGTATAAAATGTGATTTTGCACATTCATCAGCAGGGGGCACACTGCTTCTGCTCTAAACAAATTCCCAGCAGAAGCCGACCTGCAGGTGCCGAGTACTCGATATCCTGCAACAACAGACAATTGCCAAGTGAAGAACACAGAACGAAGCTCTGCCTCTGTAAAAAAGGCAGATTGCCATTCTGACAGGGGAAGGGAGGGATTCTGTGCATTCCTGTAGAGCAGGGACTCAAATCCATCTCTTACCCTAGTAAAAGCAGCACACATAGTAAAAAAACACTGGCTAGGCAGGCACACCTTTAACCCTTTGATTGCTCTAGATGTTTAACCCCTTCTCAGCCAGTGTCATTGGTACAATGACCGTGCATATTTTTAGCACTCATCAGTGTTCCCACAAAGTGTTAAAAGTGTCAGTGTCCGATTGTCCTGCTATAAGTCGCTAATTGCCGCCATTACGAGTAAAATGAATAAACATTTCAGTTTATATAACATGGTTTATAGATGCTATATTGTTCACGTAAAGCAATAAATATATGCTTTTTGGGCTTTTTTTTAAACAAAAACATGTAGCAGAATCAATACTGGCCTAAATTTATAAAGAAGTTACATTTTTTTTTTTTTATTGGACATGTTTTATAGCAGAATGTAAAAAGTATATATATATATATATATATATATATATATATATATATATATATATATATATATTGTAATGTTCGGGGGACCAGGTAGATCACAGGACACAGGCTTTTAATACAACAAAGGGTTTATTAACTTAAATAGCTTTACAGCAGCCAAAAACAAAAGGAAAAAGGTTTGTAGTCTCACCGACTTGCAAAGTCCAGAACCGCTGTCCTTATCAAAACAGAGCTTGATCTTGATGGCAGGTAGCTTCCCCTGCCAGGAGCCTTCCAAACAGGACACTGCTGTCCACTTCAGTTGCTGCAGTCCAAAATAAACACCATCCACCATGTCTTCTCCACTCCTCCACACCCATCTACCACTTCCTGTCTTGTTTTTTAAAGACACTTCCTTAACAGGTGGGTTAATCAATTTTTATTCCCTTAAAGAGACCACAACCCAAACAGAGGGGAAATATAGCGTCCTTCCAGGACCCAGCCACGGCGTCCTGTACAATATATATATATATATATATATATATACATATATATATAGATATATATATATATACATATATATATATATTTCCATATTGTCACCCGCTTTTTGTTTATAAAAAAAAATAATAATTTAAAAACACAGTTTGTGATCAAATACCACCAAAAGAAAGCTCTATTTGTGAGAATAAAATGACATAAATTATATTTGGGTACAGCGTTGCATGTCTGCGCAATTGTCAGGTATAATAATTCAGTGCCATGTCACAAAAAGTGTTCTGGTCATGAAGGGGGTAAATATCCCAGAAGTCAAATGGTTAACAAGCAAACAGGTGAAGACTAAAGAGTGGGAGAGAGGGAAGGAGGGGGAGAACAAGGAGCGCTGCACAGGATAAAAAATAGAAATGGATTTGTCTAGCCAGCTCCCAAGATTTCTTAACTACTTAACAACCGCCCTATAGCCGAATGACAGCTACAGCGTGGCTTGATAACTCTGGGAGGGCGTACATTGACATCCTCCCAAAAATCTTGCTCCCGCGCGCCCGGGAACATCCGTGACCGCCGGGTCCATCACGGATGATGGTAAAGGGCTCTGATATCGGCCGTTTACCACTTGGTTGCTCCGTCAAATGACGGAGTGATCACTTGTAAGCAAACCGGCGTCACGTCACGTCACGTTCCTCTCTCCCCTCTCTGTACAGATCGGTACAGATAGGGGAGAGATCAGATGCTGCTGCAGCACTGTGGGCTGGATGTGTAGTGCCCACAGCACTGCCCTGTGCCTACTACAGCCATTCAGCCATGCATCCATCCATATTGAGATGGCCATCCATCCATCCTCAGCCATTCATCCATCCATACTCAGCTGTCCATCCATCCATATTCAGCTGTCCATCCATCCATATTCAGCCGTGCATCCATCCATACTCAGCCAGCCATCCATCCATCCATTCATACTCAGCCATCCATCCATCCATAATTGGGCCAGCCATTCATTCATAGTCAGCCAGCCATCCATGCTCATCCATCTATCCATGCTCGGCAATACTCATCCAGCCATCCATGCTCATCCATCTCATCCACCCACATCCATACTCAGCAATACCCAGCCATACCCATCTGTACCCAGCCGTACCCAGGCATCCCAGCTGTCCCAGCCATCCCATCCGTACCTGGTCATACCCGGCCGTACCCAGCCGTACTCAGCCATACTCATTCATGCTCAGTTATCCCATCCATACTAAGCCATCCCCATCCACATCTCATCCATCCCCATTCATGCTCATCCATGCCACATCAGTTCTCATCCATGCCACTAGAATGCCTCACAAAAGTGAAATAGGTAGTCAAATTAGATTTGACATTTATGCCTCTAGAACGCCTGGTGGTTCCCCCTGCATGTTGGGCTCTTTATGTGGCCAGGTTGTGTAAAAGTCTCACACGTGGTATCGTCGTACTCGGAAAGGAGTAGGAGAATCTATTTTGGGGTGTCATTTTTGGTATATACATGGTATGTGTTAAATATATATATTAATTATATAATATTGTATAAATGGGCGTTTTCACTTTCTTTACACATTTTCCAGAAACTTGTAGAAAAAAAATGACACATTCAAAAGACTCACTATGCTTCATAGATTATATGTTGGGTTGTTTTCTTTCCAAAATTGAGTGATTTTTGGGGCGTTTTCATTGTCCTGGTGCTCCAGGGCCTTCAAAAATGTAAGAGGTAGTCAAGAAATTAGATGTATAATTTATGCTCCAAGAATGCCTGATGGTGCTCCCTGCATGTTGCGCCTATGTATGTGACCAGGCTGTGTAAAAGTCTCACACATGTGGTATCGCCGTACTCAGGAGGAGTATTAGAATGTGTTTTGGGGTGTCATTTATGCTATGCATAGGCTGTGTGTCAGCAATAACCTGCTAATATAACAATTTTGTGAAAAAGAAAAAAAAGAAAAACAAAATCTTTGCAAAGAATTGTGGGAAAAAATTACAACTTTAAAAAACTCACAATGTCTCTTACTATATACGTTGGAATGTCTGCTTTCCAAAAGTCATTTTTGGGGGGTATTTGTACTTTTCTCGCTTGTTCATATAGGTACAGTGTTGCATGACTGAGTAATTGTCATTCAAAATTTGAGAGCACCGAAAGCTGAAAATTGGTCTGGTTAGGAAGGGGGTTTAAGTGCCCAGTGGTTAAGAAGAAATTGGAAAATTAAAAAAATCCCCCCTCTCAACAATGAACACAAAAAGTAAAAATAAGAATAAAAATAAAGAGCGACCAACACTAAAGAGGAAAAATCAAAAAAGGTCATCAAAAAAGCATACCCTGTAAAGAACCCAGAAAAAAGCCCTCCCACTATTAAAAATAAATAAATGTTTAAGATAATTACATATTAAAAAGCCAAAAGAAAAAAACATGAAAGAAATTAAGATGCATGATTATGGGGAACTTTTTCCAAACAAGCATGATTTACCCAGGAATGTGCAGGGCAAAAGAAAAGATAAGATTGAAATGTTGAGTTGAGAGTTTTCTTGATATAGCGCAGTCTTGCCTCGAAGGGTCCCAACGCACTTGACTAGGGCCAATTTAGACGGGAGCCAATTAACTTACCAGCATGTCTTTAGAGTGTGGGAGGAAACCGGTGTACCAGGAGAAACCCATGCACAGGTGTCGTGGTCGGGATTCGAACCAGCGACCCTTTAGCTGCTAGGTGAAAGTGCTAACCACTACACCACTGTGCTGCCCCGTTGAGGTATGAGAGGAAAGGGGGTGGCAAAGGGGGTTGTTAGGAAAGAGGAGGGGAAGAGGAAAGGGAAAAAGGGGGGGGGGGGGGAGAAGGACAAAAAGATGTGCAGCAATTATTAATAATAATGGGTAATGTTGCTGCTATGAGTTTCCCAGTGTTGAGCAGTCATGACTGGTAATGTGCCATCTAGACCTTTTAACATGGATCCCATGTTCTGAGGAGACACAAAGCCAAATCAGGAACAAGACCACTCCAAGGGTCCCCCAGGCACCCACCTCCAAAAGAGTATTGTATTTAGGGCGCATAGT
Organism: Lithobates pipiens; assembly: GCF_037356315.1. NCBI lineage: Eukaryota > Metazoa > Chordata > Amphibia > Anura > Ranidae > Lithobates > Lithobates pipiens. The sequence continues at coordinate 376,933,230 of NW_027507764.1, read as the reverse complement.
CAGTAGGCTAGCCTGCAGTCCCTTCCAAAAGACTCTGTCCCAGGTGAGTCTGTAACATTTCTTCCCCATCAAAAGTCAACTAACAAGGTCCCCTGTGCTGTATTCACAACTCTTGGAACCTCTTTCCAAATTCTTTTTCCATGGCGCCTGTTATCTGTACCTGTCAGGAAGGGCACGCCAGCAACCAAGATGGCAGCTGGGGGAAGATCACCTGTGCTTCATGTCCAATTGAGAAGAGCAGCACGGGTACAATTACTTGCACACGTGCGCATTTGCGCCAATACAGAACCGGATGTCACCACAAGTGCGCGCAGCAGCATGCACCAGGTAACAGCCCTTGGCGCCAAAGGGGCTATTTAAACTGGCTCATTCCCCAAGATCAGTGCTATTTGGTCTACAGCATTTCCTGTGTCTCCTGATATCCGTTGCTTGTACCAGTTCCTGTTGACCTACCCGGCTTGCTCCTATCTACTCCTGCCATCTGCCTGCATCTGACCTTGGCTTGTCTTTGATTACGCTCCTGCCTGTTCCTACTCCTACCTCGCCAACCTGTTGCTAACACTGCCTGTATCTGACTACGCTTCTGCATCGGCACCTGTTCTGGACTTGTTCTCCATTCAGCCTGCATGCACCTGCTTGTCGTTCAAACAAAAGAACTCGCTGCTCCAGGTGAGACAGGAAGCCTAATGATATCACAGGTGCTCGCCTCGGCTTGCCTCTGCATACGATCAACACTGAAGAAATGGCTGCACTCCAAGATCCATCAAAATTCTTATTTAATAATGAACATCCCAAGTCTTACAGACATTTCAAATGGTAGACGCGTTTCACACACTAACAGGTGCGCTTATTCATATACTGTAATATACTATGTTCCGAAGATCAATAAGAGGATGAAAAAAAACACCAGGAAGACCAATCAGCAGTATCAACTCATTCTTCTCCCGGTTAGGAGAGTACCTTGACCAGTTCCTAAAACCAGCGGTTCAAAAAGGAAAATCGTACATAAGAGACAGCACACAACTAATAACAGAATTACAAAACATCACAGGAGTGGAGAACTGCTTGCTTGGCACCATAGACGCTAATTCGTTATACACTAGTATTGTACAGAAAGATGGGTTAGAAGATGTGGAGAAGGCACTACATCTGAATACTAAATTGAAGCAATAACAAATATACTTTATTTTTGAAGGTCTCCAATTACCTTTGGAAAGCCACTATTTTTGGTACAGGAAGAACTACTATGTTCAGACTAAGGGTATGGCATGGCAATATGAATATGATCGAGGATGAATACATTTATGGAAAGATAATACCTCAAATTAGGCTCTATCGAAGATACATAGTGACTGACTTAATCGTTCTGTGGGAACAGTGGAAAACTTTGAATAATTCCTCAGGGGAATAAACCACAAGTATGGGATTTCCTTTAATGGGAAGTGGGAGCATCAGACTACTTAGATTTACAGATTTTTAAGGAAGGAAATGAACTATATACTAAAATGTTCTTCAAAACAACTGATCGCAGCAGCTACATACCAACTTCCAGCTGCCATCACCCTAAATGGAAGGGGAACATCCCCAAAGGACAATTGCTAAAACTGCAAAGACACTGACGCACAATGGGAGGCTTTGAAATGCAAGCAGATACCCTAATTAAGAGATTTCAAGAGAAAGGATATCAGGAGAAGAACTTAGTTAAGCTGAAATAAAGAGTTTGAATAGGAATTCACTATTGGTCAAAAAAGATGAAAAAAAAGTAGGTAATCATGCTGATGTGACGTTCGTCACCGGATTCAACACTCAATACCAACTAATAGAACGTATCATCAGATAATATTGGCCTATTCTGAACGAAGATAGAATCGTATCCAAAATTCTACCAAAGAAGTCCAGGTTTGTGTACAGAAGAGCTCCCACACTCAGAAACCATTTAGTCCACAATCTGATTGATCCTCCAAAACCTGTCAAACTCTTCTTGGAGATGAAGGGGTTCTACAGGTGTCAAAAATGCCTTCCATGCAGAGTAAGCAAGAAGCAACTGTGGAAAAAGGAATCATTTAAATCTAGGGTTAACAATAGGGAATACCAAATAAGAGCGTTGATTACCTGCAACAGTACCCATGTCACTTATGTCATCGAGTGTCCATGTCCCCTCCAATATGTGGGTAGGACCATCCGCCCACTGAATATGAGGATCAGGGAACATATTAACAATATAAGGAAAGGGTTCCCGAAACATAGCCTTTCAAGGCATTTTAATGAAGCACACCAAAAGGATCCCACAGGACTGATATTCTATAGGATAGACATAGTGAAGGATCACTGGAGAGGTGGTGATAAAAAAATCCTTGTATTACAGAATGAGACAAGGTGGATATACAGATTGGGGTCCCTGGTGCCCAGGGGCCTAAATCTCGATATTGACCCTAACTGTTTCATATCCAACTTTTGAACATAGTCTTCCTTCTTCTTTTTTCAGATGATAAAACTGTCTTACATAGGAAGTGATAAGCCAAAAGGGAGAAATCATATTATTCATATTCTATACCATTTTCTCTTCAAAGAAAACCTTAGCAAACTTATATGAACAGGCATATAACAGTACTCACCCTTTCCATGATACCTGAACATAACAAGGGAAATTTACTTCACTCTAATCTAATTTGCCCCTTTTGGCACATCATATAACAGTGAAAACAGGGGCTGCCTTACCCCATACAGCCCTGTATTCCATACAACAGATATCTTATTACTTTATGCAAATGTGAGAGACAAAAAAAGCCAGATTGAGCAAAAGTCTTGTGGGTCCCGGTAGTAATTGATAATTGCCCTATTACCCTTGTCTTATTCTCTTTCCCAAAAAGAGCGTAATTAGTTTTAAATTTCTCAACAGTCCCACAGGACACAGGCTTCCCAAGAGCCACTTCTTAACAGCCTGGTCCGTCTCACACTTCTCTTCTTAATTAAAATGTAACCGACCAAGGTTGTGTCTGTCAAAGCGAAGGCAATAAACAATTATTTGTTTACTTCACCAAAGTCAAAGTTTGACCACCCACCCCATCAAGTCCTAAATCCAAATTTCAGCTAGTGCCTCCAAAAGTGTTCTGATTAAAATGGTATCTCTATATACCTGACAAAGACCAGCTAAGTATAATTAAGGCAATTACCACACTTACGGGAACCCGCTCAGCACTGCAGCGCTGAGGAGACAGCTTCTTTCTGAACACAAGTAGAAATGAGTCAAAGTTACTGTTCAAAGCTTATCTGGTTTAATTCTGGGCGGGTCTACAACTTATATACTCTATTATTAGCCAATCATTGCATAGAACATTGGTGTGGTTAATACAGAGGTGTACATTACATATCATTACATATCATTAATTATGCCATCTGCTTTCATGACTCATAGTCATGAATCCTGCTTCCCTATATCCCTATGTCATGTCTGGGGTGGCCCAGACATATTGAGACACAATTTCTTTATTTAGACAGTACAGAATAAAACTGCTTATGCAAGCTATATTTTCTTATATGCATGCTTTATATGAAACTGCTAACTAGCAGATTAACCCAAGTTAATCTTAAGTGAATGTATAAAGATGGAGTCACTCCGGTTCAGCCATATCACTACACACAGTAAGTCCAAAAACGCATTAAAAAAAGCAACCAAGTTACACTATATAATGACACTGAAGGTTGGATCAAATCGCAGCTGCACTGTTGTGAACCCAGCCTTAGTTGATTGTGTTTCACATTACATACTTGCCTGAAACATGCTGTACTTTTATCAATAGTAAGTTTTTATTTTATTTGTGGGACTAATATTGTTAGCTCCTTGGATAAAGTATTTGCAGTTTTCTATTACCTATTCTACCTTTAAATCGATACACCTATGCATCTTGTTTCTTCGCTATTTTTTTTTTTTTTTTTCACTGAGGTCATCACATTTACAAAAAGCAGCAATGTGAAATAGTTAAATTTTCATGGTTCCATTTTAAAGACTAAACCGAGAAAATTAAATTGATCTGTGGTCAAATGGGATTTGACACAAGTAAAATGGTATCATATATTGATGTTGGAACAATCCACTTATCTCTGAAAGATAATCTCAGAATTTGCTAAAAGAGCACTCTTTTCTCTTCCTCATGTTACTGGATATTCTTGCAAACTGCATAGAATCTCGGAATTTCTCCTTTAAAATGTGTCCTGTTAGATGCCAGGTAGTGTGTTACACAGCTTGGGCGAGCACCATGACTTTAATACACCTCAGTTTTGGATCTAAATATTTCAGGTTAGAAGATTAAATGCAGTGAATTTTGTTATAACCATTTGTCATGTCCATAATAATTTTCACACCCTAGATACAGTGTATACAAATGTAGTTTGATAGATTTGCACTCTCGGAAAAGCTGTGATACTTCTAAATAATTAGTAAACTTGTGTAAAAGAATGCAGGCTTTTACTGAAATGTAACTTTTCTACCTGAATAATATCTCTTTCTATAAAACAATAATAGAAAACGCGCTGGCAGGTATATAAACATAAAATAGTCAAACTATGTAATAGTGGTAATTGTGTAAATTGTCACTCTAAAATATAATATGCAAGGTGCCTCAAAGTGAAATATCACATATAAAATGTAAAACAAACACTTGTGCATATATAAATGAAAAAAAGTCCAAATTAAGTCCTTCAAGACATGGCAGTGACACTCTGCAGAAAGGAAGTGTTCAATCCACTTTGACAATCACCACGTGAGCCATCACCAACCACAAGCAATGGACCCTTACCAGAACATGAGGACTCCACTACAGAGTCAAATCAGCATATACAGTATATGACAATCCCATCAAGCAGAAACTCAGTTCATATTGTTTGGCTGGAGTTCAGTAGTGCATCTTGTTAATTCAATCAATGGTAACATCAATGGTAACCACAAATGCACAAAATTCCACATACAATCAAAATGGAAGAATCCACATAATACTACTCACATGGATAAAAACAATACGTGCTTTGTATGCATAACATTCCCATGATGCATGATAGCGGTTCCAAACAATGCTTCACAAAAATTACTGGTCCAAGTAGGTGACGTCACAGGCATTGGCTCCTACCATCGTGTTTCGCCATATGTTACATTGGTAGCATAAATGCATTTGTTTCCCCAGATGCTGTCATATATGAGGAAATGCATTGGGCGGAGCTAATGCACGTGACAGTGCCATGCCTATTTGGACTGGTAATTGGTGATTTAGCGTAGGAGGGCCGCCCTGCCACAGTAGATATGCTATGCGGTGGGTGGTCTGCATGCAGTTGAGTCACTTTGCATATTATAAATATTTTAGCTTGGCAATTTACAAAATATTTCTTTCTAGTTACAATGCTGACTCACATGTGATGTTCTTTGCTGCAAACACCATTATCTTTGGATCTTTAATAAATATTGGGTAGAGACTGTAGGGTTGGTTTAGAATTGATTTGGAATTGATCCGGGCCTCTTAAGCTGGGTATACACTTCCGTTTTTTGTTTTTTTAATTCAACCAGCGGGTTGAAAAAAAAACTGACGTCGCCGAATCAACACAACACAATTTTGCAAAATCCTGCAAGCCAAAGGCATAATGTGCTAGTATGCATCGCATACTAGCACGCTATGAAATGCTTACCTTAGAACTAAGCCCTCCAGCAGCACTCTGTCACAGCTGATAGGGCTTCCATCTTCACCCAGTTTTGCTTCCTGGTTCGTGTGCGGTATGCCGTCCCTACAGAGTGCATGTGCTGGTGATGTCACTGGCTGCATGCAATGTGAATATCTCCTAAAGTAAAAGTTTATGACATAATCAATGTACTTACAGGTAAGCCTTATTATAGGCTTACCTGTAGATACCAGTTAAAAAAAAAGACTTTACTTCCACTTTAAAAGGGAGGTTCGGGATTTAGAAAAAAAAAAGTGCTCACCTAGGTGGATGCAGCACCTAGGGATTGTATCTGTCCCCCACTCTGCACTGAGGACTGTGTGATCAAAGACCACTGATCACTCTGTTCTCAGCATTGTCTGAGAACTGCTCTGCACCTCAAAGGGTACACCCATGGCACAACAACTGACAGGAGTTACAATCCTCCCTTACTCTATCCAAAGGACTGGGGGTTGTGAACACATATTGTAACAGAAGTGCTGTCTGCATATTAAAACAAGCTGTTAGCTATCGGTACACTTCAACCTTTCTCAAAACTGTTGGTCGAAATACCCAGGATGTTTTAGCTTCTTGGCTGTCATTCTGATCCCCTGACTTCAGTACTTTGTCACTAACCCCGAAAAAATCTGCAATAGGTGAGGTAGGAACTCTTGATCTGCCACTCATCCTAAGTCAGTGACTTGTAAAGTAAAGAAATCATTAGAAAATTGAGAGGCAGTCAGCATTTTTTAGGCTGGGTTCACACTGTTGCAAATTGGATGCAGGGAAATTCGCATAGCAGGAGATTGTGAATTGCTCTCTGTGGAGCTGATTCACACATCTCCACAGTGGCTCCAGCGCACATTTGCTCAGGAGTCTTGTGCGTCTTCTGGTCCATTTCAGGTCCAAATTCAGCCAAATATTGGACCTCAAGCGGTGAATGGGGACACACTGGACTCTGTGAGCCACGCGGGCTGCAGTGTGAACCCAACCTTAGAAGAGGGGAGGGAGAAAAACAGCGCAAACACCATAGTGCAGTATTACCACTGAAACCCTTTATTGAAAACGCTATTAGTTCTAAATAAAAGGTTTCAGTGGTAAAAATGTACTTGGAATTTGTGCTGTTTTCCTCCCCCTCCCTTGTCTTTGATATACAGATGGAGCTGCCTCTCCATGAACACAGCAGTATACCATTTTTAGTGTCAGCTATTTATGTCTATCTTATGGGCCACCCACTCTTTTGTACTTCAGGTGGCATTGTACATTCATACACCTGTAATTACTACTTTGCACACATATATTTCCATAATCCTGTATATTGTGGTGACTACTGCAGTTTATTATTCAATAGAGATCCTTTTATTTTAGTGGAATACAATGTGCTGATTTTTCTGCAACTATGTAAAAATTTCTCAGATAGCTAACTTTAATACGGCTTTAATACAGCCATCGCTTCCTATTGCTCCGAAATGCCAGGTATAGAAAGGAATAAAGAGGACCTGGAAGCAGTCTTAGAGGAGGCTGTGGAAGATTTTCCACCCCTAGACTCCTACAGACCTGAAATTGCAGCTTCATGCCATATGCTTGTCAATGTGGTTATGCTCTTTTCTGCTGTACTGAAAAACGTTGGCATATGTCCCACTTGAGTCTCCTCCGTCTCGCCATGCCTCTCTGAGTACAAAGAGACCTGCTAAATCTAAAAAGACATTCCCTGTTCATGAACAAATGGAATGGGCAATTTATGATGATTGAATCAATCCAGAAAAGATTTTACTCCTCTATCCAATAAAAAAAGGGTTCACTAAAAAGTGAACTTGTAAATTAAGGGACGCCCCTAAGAGTAGGTGGACATCTGTTACAATTTGCTACTATCTTGGTCCTAGACATCCTAGACCCAAACCAGCCAAAATGTGCCCAAAGTCAGTCAGTCTTGCAGAATGCCCTGAACTATCTCTTTATCCAGGTAGTAGTTGTGCCAGTACCCCCACAGAACAGGTTCAAAGAATTGTATTCAAAACTTTTTCTGGTATCAAAACCCAACGGGGGGTATTCATCATGTTCTGGACCTAATATCCCTCAACAAATAACTTCAAAATTTCCCATGTTGTATGCAAGGTCGGTTATTGCCTCTCTGAGACAGGAAGGATACCTACCATCCATAGACATCCAATATGCCTATCTGCATATTGCCATTTATACCTTCTATTCTTCCAGTCAGGACAGGACTTGGCCAGAGATTGACATTAAAGGATAACTCCACTTTCTGGGGGAAAAAAATAGCAACTACAAATTATATAGCATACACAACTGTGATATGTGCCATATTTTAATTGAATGTTATTAAAAATTACCTTTCCCTTTCAATCTACAGCTCTGTAATTTTCTGTAAAATGCATTGCAATATGGCTACCCGGAGGAGTCCTGTATGCAAAATGTGTACAGAATGCCCCCCAGAAACCTAATTTCCTGCTTGTGTGATTTTCTCACTGATTTTCACAGAAGTTTGCACTAAGATACAAGTCAGATTTCAGGCATCAGAATAAGGAAAGGGATGGTCGGCACTCAGGGTGACATCCAAAATGGTATTTCGTTATTACAGTGCCTTGCGAAAGTATTCGGCCCCCTTGAACTTTTCAACCTTTTGCCACATTTCAGGCTTCAAACATAAAGATATAAAAATTGTATTTTTTGTGAAGAATCACCAACAAGTGGGACACAATTGTCAAGTGGAACGAAATCTATTGGATTTTTGAAACTTTTTTTAACTAATAAAATGAAAAGTGGGGCGTGCAAAATTATTCGGCCCCCTTGTGTTAATACTTTGTAGAGCCACCTTTTGCTGCGATTACAGCTGCAAGTCGCTTGGGGTATGTCTCTATCAGTTTTGCACATCGAGAGACTGAAATTCTTGCCCATTCTTCCTTGCAAAACAGCTCGAGCTCAGTGAGGTTGGATGGAGAGCGTTTGTGAACAGCAGTTTTCAGCTCTTTCCACAGATTCTCGATTGGATTCAGGTCTGGACTTTGACTTGGCCATTCTAACACCTGGATACGTGTATTTGTGAACCATTCCTTTGTAGATTTTGCTGTATGTTTGGGATCATTGTCTTGTTGGAAGATAAATCTCCGTCTCAGTTTCAGGTCTTTTGCAGACTCCAACAAGTTTTCATCCAGAATAGTCCTGTATTTGGCTGCATCCAACTTCCCCTCAATTTTAACCATCTTCCCTGTCCCTGCTGAAGAAAAGCAGGCCCAAACCATGATGCTGCCACCACCATGTTTGACAGTGGGGATGGTGTGTTGAGGGTGATGAGCTGTGTTGCTTTTACGCCAAACATATCGTTTTGCATTGTGGGCAAAAAGTTCGATTTTGGTTTCATCTGACCAGAGCACCTTCTTCCACATGTTTGGTGTGTCTCCCAGGTGGCTTGTGGCAAACTTTAGACGAGACTTTTTATGGATATTTTTGAGAAATGGCTTTCTTCTTGCCACTCTTCCATAAAGGCCAGATTTGTGCAGTGTACGACTGATTGTTGTCCTATGGACAGACTCTCCCACCTCAGCTGTAGTTCTCTGCAGTTCATCCAGATTGATCATGGGCCTCTTGGCTGCATCTCTGATCAGTCTTCTCCTTGTCTGAGCTGAAAGTTTAGAGGGACGGCCAGGCCTTGGTAGATTTGAGTGGTCAGATACTCCTTCCATTTCAAAATGATCACTTGCACAGTGCTCCTTGGGATGTTTAAAGCTTGGGAAATCTTTTTGTATCCAAATCCGGCTTTAAACTTCTCCACAACAGTATTACGGACCTGCCTGGTGTGTTCTTTGGTCTTCATGGTGCTCTCTGCGCTTTCAACAGAACCCTGAGACTATCACAGAGCAGGTGCATTTATACAGAGACTTGATTACACACAGGTGGATTCTATTTATCACCATCAGTCATTTAGGACAACATTGGATCATTCAGAGATCCTCGATGAACTTCTGGAGTGAGTTTGCTGCACTGAAAGCAAAGGGGCCGAATAATTTTGCATGCACCACTTTTCAGTTTTTTATTTGCTAAAAAAGTTTAAAATATCCAATAGATTTCGTTCCACTTCACAATTGTGTCCCACTTGTTGGTGATTCTTCACAAAAAATAAAAATGTTATATCTTTATGTTTGAAGCCTGAAATGTGGCAAAAGGTTGAAAAGTTCAAGGGGGCCGAATACTTTCGTAAGGCACTGTAAATGCATGTACTAAGCTGTAAAACAGCCTACGCGTTTCGGACGTTAGTCCTTAGTCATGACCAAGGACTAACATCTGAAACGTGTAGGCTGTTTTTCAGCTTTATACATGTATTTTTGCATGTCATCCTTAGTGCCGACCATCCCTTTCCTTATTCTGGTACATTGGAGGTGTCTGCAGCCTCAAGGTCTGAGCATCGGGTGGAGCTGTTATGTAGGAAGGTTGCAGTGCCTATACACCTGTTTTCCTTCAATTTCAGGCATCCCCTGCCACAAAACTGTAATGTTTGATGAGATACTCCCAGTAGGAAATCACATCTAAAGGGATGCAGACTCTGCAGTTTTCCTCATTAGAGCCCTGCAAGGACAGCACCTGATTGATAATTATGAAACCACTCCCATTGGGCACATATAAACACACAGGTATTTCTTCAGAATAACAGAAGGTAGGAATCCATAACAAAGTTTGCTAAAATTCTTGCAATGTACATAGATCACTCAGAGGGGAATGTTTTTTCTCAATAAAGGTGGAATTACTCTTTAAGCACTCTGAAAGGACTTTTTTAAAATCCCCCTGGCTTTGATCTACCTTGTGAAAACCCTTATTCAATGTGCATCTCTGTTCAGGCCTCCCTTAGAGCACCCTTGGCTTCCTTGAGACCTCAACTTGGTTATATCTGCTCTGAAGAAACCACCCATTGAACCCACCAGGGGGTATCCCCTTAGATGACCTATGCTGCAAAATAGTCTTTTCGGTTATCACCTCTGTCAGGTGTGTTTCGAGTTGGTGGCTTTTTCTTGGAAGGAGCCATTTCTCATTATTCACGAACACAAGGTGGTCTTACAATCAGTCTTCCACCTCATTGAAGACATAGTCCTATTTTTGTGCCCTGTTCCTAAGCACCCAAAGGAAATTGCTCTTTGTTGACTGGGCGTAGTCAGAGTCTTCAGTCTACTACAAAGCAACAGCCTCTCTCAGGAAGACGGATTGCCTAGTTGTCCTTCCCTCGAGACCTCACTTGGAACATCCTGCTTCCAAGTCCACTATCACATGTCAATTTTACACAGTGTCCCAACTTTTTTAGAATTGGGGTTTTATTTCAGAGGCGATTGACTGGAGATCAGACATTTTGGGAATTTGTTGTATAAGTTCCAGTACCGATGCCATCAGATGAAACTATCCTCACAGGTTTGAGTGCCAATGTTGAAGGCCTGCGGGGACATGGCGCATGGGGGAGAAAGCTAGAGTATTCCTGGTTGGCTGATGGCTGTGTCTGAAATATCTCTGGGAGATTTCTCCCCAGCTAAGGGGTGCTCAATTTTGCCTATAGTGCTAAAGAAAGCTGGGATTAACTGAAAAAAAAAAAACCTCTGACATGTCTGAGCTTCCCATTCAGGTAGACATCTTTGCTGAACGCCAAGCAATGCCCCCAGGTACAACTTGTCTAACAGCTTCTTTACCACAGTTGCTGTGCCAGTTTGATTTTTAGATGAATATTTACATATCATTGAATAATATTATTTAAATCGCCTTGTTACTTTGATATATAGTGATGTAAAAATCGAAACTTGTATTTAGTTACAGAATTAAGAAAACACTCCATAAATATATTATGCTGAAATGTTATGATATAATCCTTGTTGCAAAATTCATGATGATTGCACAAAAGTATACACTTTTTTAAAATGTAGCAATAGTTAAAAAAAAAACTGCTTTACAGATTAGCCAACAAAATTCCAGTTGTCTTGTGCTGTTTCCCAATAGGAGCTAATTCCTAATCTGGGTGCTATGTTAACGTATTTATTGAAATACAGATTTAATGACTTGCTCTGGGCTGAATTTAAAAAGTAAAATTCCCCCCTCTTCCCCAAAAAGATTCAGAATATAGTGCCTGTTTTTTCCAGGAGCTTATTTAAATTTTAAAAAATTGCCTATTACTTGCCTTCTTCCTAATGCTTGGGCAAGGGTGCACATTTTTTTGCCAGCCTGAAATTCTGCTGTAAGGGATATTAATAAAATGTAATTATCTTATCAGTATTTAGTGGCATTCCCAGTTCCTTAAAACCTTTCCAACAGTTGTGATGATAACATTGTGCATAATCATGTTTTTTTCGTAAAATGTATTGATAGCCAGGAAAAACTAAATTCTAAACAGTTTTTTTTTTTTTTTCATTGGGCAAATATGAAATATCACAATTTGTGTGAATAACTCAGATTGAAATTTCCAACTAGCAAGTGGAACTCCATTCTCCTTTTTACATATTCAGCTGATATCATTAAAGTGTTACTAAATCCACAACAGTAAAATCAGTCTGCATATGCAGTAAAGCATGCTCGTTATACTCACTGTGGAACATAAAGGGTTAATCCTGCACATTATGTAGAAAGGCTGTTTGATCCTGTCTTCTCGGACCCTTCACTTTCCCCCAATCCATCCCCTGGTAGAACTGAGTCTTGGAGTCACTCTGCACATGCTCAGTTTGATGTGTATAGCTGAAGAGTTTTTTTTTTCTTGGGAGGGTGCAAGTGATCAGCACAGGGCCAATCAGGAGTATCCAGGCAGAGGGTCAGGGGTCATGCAGGCTCATAGGACAGTCAGAGGAGAATACAAACACCTCCTACAAGCTTTAACCAGACAGCAATAGAAGTCACAAGACTGCTCCATACTGCTGATGAGATTGGTTATTTAGCAGTTTATATTTAGTAAAATAATTGCATTTCCATGTTGTGTAATGTGGGATATAGTAGCACTTTAACCTCTTTACTAAAAGTGCCTATTGTTTGCATAGACTAGTAGCTCAAGCTCAAATTCTCTCTTTTATACACACAGCTCTCTGCCTGCTGTGTTCTGGCAGGTCATATGCAGTTTCAGTCAGAAAGTGAGAGCCTGAAAGAAAACCGCTTATGCTGTCCTTCCTCTTTAGAAAGCAGATAATGCTGCAGCATTAGTCCACCCTGTATAATAAGTTTAATTCTAATATAAAGATTGTGTGTATGTAGTAAAAATTAAACAAAATATAAATGAAAATGTTGACTTAAAAACCATTATAGTTTTGCTGTACGCAATTGAATTACTTGTGTTTTCTAATGTGTTGTATTTCTATGTCTTACAGGAAGATACTGACCCATCTATGCATGAAAGCCTTGGCATTGAAAATACACTGTGGGCAAGCACAGTTGTTGCATCCGGTAAGCTTAAAAGAAAACTGTCTCTTTAGGGATTTTTAATTTATAAATGTGAAGGATAAACTTAGCGTAAATAATGTTGTACACCGATCAGCCAAAACTTTATGACCACTGACAGGTTTAGTGAATAACATTGATTATCAGGTTACAATAGCATCTGAAAGTCAGTGAGATATTTAAGGCAGCAAGTAAACATGTTGACTCTGAAGTTGTTGGGCAGAATTTGGGCATTATAGTTTGTTGTGTATGGGACTACATAGTTGCAGACCGGTCAGGATGACCAAGCTGACCCTATGCCACATCCAAAAGTGCCCCAATGAGCATATGAGCATCATAATTGGGCCATGGAGCAATGGAAGAAGGTGGCCTGGTCTGATCAATCATATTTTCTTTTAGATCATGTGGATGGTCAGGTTTGTATGTGTCACTTACCTTAAAAAGAGATGGCACTAGGATGCATTATGGGAAGAAGGCCGATGGAGGCATTGTGATGTTTGGGCAGTATTCTTCTGGGAAACTTCGGATCCTGCAATTCACGTAGATGTTATTTTGACATGTACCTAAACATTGTTGCTGACCAAGTACACTCCTTCATGGAAACGTTATTCCCTGATGGCAGCGGCGTCTTTCAACAAGATAATGCACCCTGACACACTTCAAAAATGGTTCAATAATGGTTTGAGGTGTTGACTTGGCCTCTAAATTCTCCCAATATCAATCTAATTGAGCATTTATGGGGTGTGCTGGAAAAACAAGTCCAATCCATGGAAGCCCCACCTTTCAACTTGCAGGGCTTAAAGAATCTACTACTGATGGCCTGGTGCCATATACAACAGTGTACCTTCAACATTCAAATTGGATCTATGCCTGTGGTCAGGGCTGTTTTGGTGACAAAGTGGGGACTTACTCAAATTTAGGTGGGTGGCCACAATGGCTGATCAGTGTATATCTACCTTGTTTCTGTGTATAGTTTGTATTTAACCACTTTCAGACCGGACCATTTTGCTGGTAAATGACCAGAGGTCTTTTTACAATTTGGCACTGCGCTGCTTTAACTGGTAATTGCGCGGTCATGCAATGTTGTACCCAAACAAAATTTGCGTCCTTTTCTTCCCACAAATAGAGCTTTCTTTTGATGGTATTTGATTGCCTCTGCGATTTTTATTTTTTGCGATATAAATGGAAAAAGACCGCAAATTTTGAAAAAAAATGATATTTTCTACTTTTTGTTATTAGAAAAATCCAATATCCCAAAAAAATCCAAAACTCAATTTTAGTCATACATTTAGGCCAAAATGTATTCAGCCACATGTCTTTGGTAAAAAAAAAGTCAATAACTGTATATTTATTGGTTTGCGCAAAAGTTGTCACATCTACAAACTAAGGTATGTTTTCTGGAATTTACGCAGCTTTTAGTTTACGACTGCCTATCTCATTTCTTGAGGTGCTAAAATGGCAGGGCAGTACAAAACCCCCCCAAATGACCCCATTTTGGAAAGTAGACCCCCTAAGGAAATTGATAAGTGGCATGTTGAGCCCATTGAATATTTTATTTTTTTGCCTCAAGCGATTGAATAATGACAAAAAAAAAATTATTTTTTTTTTTTTACACAAAGTTGTCACTAAATGATATATTGCTCACACATGCTATGGGCATATGTGAAATGACACCCCAAAATAAATTCTGCTGCTTCTCCTGAGTACGGGGATACCACACGTGTTTGATTTTTTGGGAGCCTAGCCGCGTACGGGGCCCCGAAAGCCAAGAACCGCCTTCAGGTTTTCTAAGGGCGTAAATATTTGACTTCACTCCTCACTACCTATTACAGTTTTGAAGGCCATAAAATGCCAAGATGGCACAAAACCCCCACAAATGACCCCATTTTAGAAAGTAGACACCCCAAGCTATTTGCTGAGAGGCATGTTGAGTCCATGGAATATTTTATATTTTGCCACAAGTTGCGGGAAAATTACAAACTTTAATTTTTTTTAATTTTTTTTTCACAAAGTTGTCACTAAATGATATATTGCTCACACATGCCATGGGCATATGTGAAATGACACCCCAAAATAAATTCTGCTGCTTCTCCTGAGTACGGGGATACCACATGTGTGGGATTTTTTGGGAGCCTAGCCGCGTACGGGGCCCCGAAAGCCAAGAACCGCCTTCAGGTTTTCTAAGGGCGTAAATATTTGACTTCACTCCTCACTACCTATTACAGTTTTGAAGGCCATAAAATGCCAAGATGGCACAAAACCCCCACAAATGACCCCATTTTAGAAAGTAGACACCCCAAGCTATTTGCTTAGAGGCATGTTGAGTCCATGGAATATTTTATATTTTGCCCCAAGTTGCGGGAAAATTACAAACTTTTTTTTTTATTTATTTTTTTCACAAAGTTGTCACTAAATGATATATTGCTCACGCATGCCATGGGCATATGTGAAATGACACCCCAAAATAAATTCTGCTGCTTCTCCTGAGTACGGGGATACCACATATGTGGGACTTTTTGGGAGCCTAGCCGCATACGGGGCCCCGAAAACCAAGCACCGCCTTCAGGCTTTCTAAGGGCGTTACAGTTTTGAAGGCCATAAAATGCCAAGATGGCACAAACCCCCCCCCCCCCAAATGACCCCATTTTGGAAAGTAGACACCCCTAAATTTAGGGGTACACTAGTGGGACTAGGTAATAAATGGCGGGTGCCCTGAAACTATAAAAAAATAACTAACCAACCAGCGTCACCTGTAACCGTTATATGGTGATCACTGGTGAAAGGGTTAACTAGGGGGCAATCAGGGGGCTTTATGCGGTAGTATATGGGGGTCCCTGTCGCTATAAAAAGCTGCGGCGAACCTAAATACCTACCTGCCTAACTAGCGTCACCTGTGACACTAATACAGCGATCAGAAAAATGATCGCTTATTAGGCTGGGTTCACACTGGAGCGATGCAGGAACGCCACGAATCCGCGGCGGGTTCCCGCATCGCATGCCTCCCGGCGGCAGTTCACACTGCCCTATGCGAACTGCTGGGAGTGTCAGTGAAATGTTAATGACACCCCCAGATCAGTTCACATATCGCAGTGCGATCTGCAAACTCGGATCGCATGGTGTGAACACCCATGCGATCCGATTCTGCTGCGGACCAAAAAAAGGGTCCCGTGCGAGTTTGCGGCGGGTGCGACACGAATTCAGCCATACTATCTGTATGGCTGAACTCGAATCGCACAGAGATCGGATGTGATTTGCACTGCAGTGCGGTGCGAATCACATCCGTTCTCATAAACCGCTGCAATGTGAACCCAGCCTTAGTGACACTGGCGACGGGGGGTGATCACGGGGTTAAACCTTTATTGGGGGGGTTAGGGGGGTACATTAGAACTAAAGGGGGCTAACCCTAACTGCCCTAACAGTTATTACAGTCACAAATGACACCAATGCAAAAAAAAAAAAAAAAAATGCAATTGGTGTCACTGTGACTGGGGGGGCAGGGGTAATTGGGGGGTAATCGGGGGGTAAAGGGGGGGTGTGAGTGTGCCTGGCATGTTCTACTGTATGTGTGGTGTGTTGGTGCAACTCACCGATGCTCTCTCCTCGGTGCCGGAACGAAAAATACCGACACGGAGGAGAGAATACATCACTTCCTCTCCTGTGTTTACATTACAGGAGAGGAAGTGATGTCACGGAGGATTTTCATTCGTCGGGAGCGATCGCGAGGGGGTGGCCATGAATGAATGGCCGTCCCCTCGTCCGGGATCGCTCCCGAACGAATGCCGACCGCCGCAGGCACCAGGGGGGGGGGCCCGATCGGGCCCCCCACCCGCGGGAAGGCAGGGACTTATATATACGCCCTTATGCCTGCCCGTGCCATTCTGCCGATGTATATCGTCGTGCGGCGGTCGGCAAGTGGTTAAATATGTGATCATATTGCACATGTGTCTTGCTGATCCTCACTGCAAGTATACTATGCAGATCAATTAATTAACCTGTCTTCTTCTTTTGTCTTTTAATAATTTCTAATCAAGTAGATAATGTTACAGAAGTGTGCATTTTTTTTTTTTACATGTAATAGAAATTTAAAGTAACTCCCACAAAAGACGCGCCTTAAAGCGTTCTTCTCTGGTGAAATTTGAGTCAGAAGTTTACTGTCTTCAAGGTTTTTGGCAGCTGAATCTTCCGTGTCTGAATCGGTGTGCGTCTGATACTTGGTCACTGTGCTGTGCTATGGTTCTTCACACCAGCTTCTACATAACTACTGTGTCTTGTAATGACTAAAAAGCATGGAGCCACAGCACGTGGCAGGGGAAACCAGTATATTTCACAGTCAGATTTGGATGTTTGTGATTCTGTCAGAGGCTGTACCTCTTTAAGACAGAAAACTTTTAGCCCCCGTACACACGGTCGGAGATTCCGACAACCAAATCCGTCGGAGTTATTCCGACGGATTAATTAAGTTGTCGGAAAATCCGATTGTACATAACGTGATGACGTTATTTCGTTACAACAGGACTACGTTCAGGCTAGAATCCAATAGCTTTGGTCTAGGAATTTGATCTGAGCATGCATGGCACTTTGTCCGTCGGAGTAGGCTACACATAATCGAAGTATGTCCGATCGGAGCATTTTGTCGGAAAATTTTACCGACAAGTTGGAAAAGTTGGTCCGTCGGATATTCCGATGGAAACAGTCCGATGCAGACCACACACAGTCGGAATATCCGACAAAACGGTCCGATAGGAAACATTCCGTCGGAATCTCCGACCGTGTGTACAAGGGCTTAGACTAGCTGCCCAGGTTTATTTTGAAGAAGTTGTATTTTTTTTTAGGTGGCAGAGTAGCTCTACACTTTGCCTTTTTTTCTCATAAATGAATGCATATATTTGTGTGTGTGTGTGTGTGTATATATATATATATATATTGTGGCAGCACGCAGGTAAAATCACCTGGTTGTATTCAGGATGGGAAATATGTGTGTCCTAGATTCAGGCTTTATGCAGACTTTTACAATTAGAGGGGAAGAGTTAATGAGCCCAGCTGTAGTAAGTGGGCTCATTAAGCCCTCTACAAAAAACCCCAGCATGCATAGGGAGATGCTCCATCCTGGAACCAGTATTGTGTGTATAGACTGGGGAGTCTGAGATCTGTTCTGTGCGGTGAGTTAACGCCTGTGTGGCAAACCCCTACAATAGAGACAGGGACTGGGGCAGCACAAGGCTGCACCCAGTTGTTAGACAGGGAGTCTACGTGTGTAGTTAGAGGTCAAGCTGACCAGGATTTATTTTCTTGTTTTATTTTGTTTGGCTGTTATATGTATCACTGCATGTAGCCTAAATAAACCGGACCTTTTGTTTTTTGCACCTACACCACTGTCTGCTGTGCCTGACTTTGTGTTGTGAACCCATCCAGGGGGTCACACACACCCGCTACCGAGCAAACCCCCTCACAGTTGGTGGAGAATTTTGGCAGTTTTTTTTTTTTTTGTTAAGGCCAGCATGGAGTAGATACTGAGACAGCTGGCTCTAGCAAATGCAAACCAGCAGCAAGCAAATGCAAATCAGCAGCAAACAAATGCAGCTTTACAAAAGAGCCTTGCAGCTCAACAACAAGCCCAGCAGCAGGCAAATGCAAAACAGCAGCAGACAAATGCAACTTTGCAGCAGAGTTTGGAAGCTCAGCAACAAGCCCAGCAGCGATCTGAAGCCCGCTTCATAGACCTGTTGCAGAAGCAAGAGCAGAATTTTCAACAGCAAATAGAGACATTGATACAGCAACGTCCGCAGACCAATGAAGCAAGTGGGTACAATAATACCGCAACCTTTGGTGTGAGCCGTTTACTGACAAAAATGACTGGAGAGGATGATCCGGAGGTGTTTTTGACCACATTTGAAAGGACTGCTGAAAGGGAAAAGTGGCCTAAGGAGCAATGGGCTGGACTGGTGGCCCCTCTGTTAACTGGGGAATCGCAGAAAGCTTATTATGACCTAGAGCCTGACCAAGCAAAAGACTATGTGGTGCTAAAAGCAGAAATATTGGCACGGCTGGGTGTCACCCTGGCAGTCCGGGCTCAGTGTGTGCATAACTGGACTTTTCAGGTTGGAAAACCTCCCAGGTCTCAAATGTATGATCTCATTCACCTGAGCAGGAAGTGGCTGCAGCCAGAGATTTTGACCGCACCAAACATTGTGGAACGTGTGGTTATGGATCGTTTCCTGAGAGCTCTTCCTACTGCCATCCAAAAATGGGTAAGCCATGGAGACCCAGAAAATGCAGATAAACTTGTGGATCTGGTTGAGAGGTACTTGGCTACAGAGAACTTGACCACCTCTTCCAGGGACTCACGGACTTTCCCCCCTAAGACCAGATCATCCCCAGTGGCGGGTAAGATGACTCCAAGGGGTGAGGGTGGAGAGAGTGAGAGGGTGGGAGTTCTACCTAAGGTCTGGCGGGAGCAGCCCAGGAAGCCCATGCTGCAAGAGGCAGCGAAAAAAATTATTTGCTACCGCTGCCGGCAAGAGGGACATATTGCAGCCAATTGCCCAGTTGTGGATGAGCCTATGCAATGTGACTTTATAAGGGAGAGACATCAGTCGCTGTTTGCGACAGTTGCATGCACTGCCATTCGGGGACCTGAGAAACATTTATGTAAAATGTGTATTAATGGTAGACATGTTGATGTGTTGCTAGATTCAGGTAGCCTGGTAACATTGATAAAAGCTGAATTAGTTACTACAGAGGTCTCTGGGAAGAACAGGGTGGCTGTTATTTGTGTGCATGGGGACACCCGAGAGTATCCTGTAACTTCAGTGTTTTTTGAGACCCCCAAAGGTAACCTCTCTCATCAGGTGGGGTTAGTGTCTCAGTTACCACATGATGCTATTGTGGGAAGGGATTTTCCAAAATTCTGGGAACTCTGGGATTGTCCTGAGGCCCCCATTGGTGCCCCTATAAACCAGGAAGATGACCAGAATTCCTCTGGGAGTGGTGAGGACTCTCCTGAATTTCCCTTGTCGGTATTGGCGGGGGAAACTCGAGAAACTGTGGAGGAGCCAACATCCTCAGATGAAAACATGCCGTCTGTGGAGTTTTCGGATCTTGAGGTTCACAGGGAAAATTTTGCCACAGAACAGTTAAAAGACCCCACCCTAATAAAGGCACGGGAAAATGTGGTGAAAATAGATGGCGAGTTAGTGAACCCAGATAAGACTTGCCCTTATCCTTACTTCACTATGGAAAGGGACCTGCTATATCGAGTGGCTCAAAGGGCAGAAGAAACCATTGAGCAACTTGTAGTGCCCAAACCTTACAGGAAGTTGGTGTTAGAATTGGCTCATGGACACATTCTGGGAGGTCATCTGGGGACAGAGAAAACCAGAGAGAGGGTATTGCAGAGATTCTATTGGCCTGGGGTCATGAAGGAAATAGAAAATGATTGTTCCTCCTGCCCTGTGTGTCAGAAGTCGGCACCTATGCCACATTTCCGTAACCCACTGGTACCTCTTCCTATCATTGAGGTCCCCTTTGAGAGGATCGCAATGGATTTGGTAGGTCCGATAATGAAGTCTGCTAGGGGGCATCAGTACATTTTGGTTATATTGGACTATGCCACCCGTTATCCGGAAGCAATTCCTCTCCGAAATACCTCGGCCAAAACCATAGCCAAAGAGCTATCCCTTGTTTTTAGCCGCGTGGGTATTTGTAAGGAACTGCTTACGGACCAAGGTACACCCTTTATGTCCCGGGTTATGAAAGAATTATGCAAGTTGTACAAAGTGAAGCAATTGCGTACATCTGTGTATCACCCCCAAACAGATGGGTTGGTTGAAAGATTCAACAAAACCCTAAAACAAATGTTAAAGAAGGTGGTGGATAGAGATGGAAAGAATTGGGATTGTCTAATACCCTATCTGATGTTTGCCATTAGGGAGGTACCCCAATCCTCTACGGGTTTCTCACCCTTCGAGTTGCTCTATGGGAGACACCCAAGAGGGCTGCTGGATATTGCCAAGGAAACTTGGGAAAATGAGAGTTCTCCTCACAGGAGTGTGATTGAGCATGTCGCCCTGATGCAAGATAGAATTTCACAGGTAATGCCAATTGTAAAGGAACATTTAACCCAAGCGCAGTTAGCACAGCAGAGAGTGTACAACCGTGGGGCCAAGACACGTACTTTTTCCCCGGGGGATAGGGTCTTGGTGCTGGTCCCTACGGTTGAAAGCAAATTTCTGGCCAAATGGCAAGGTCCATATGAAGTAATTGAAAAAATTAGTGAGGTGAACTACAGGGTTAGACAGCCAGGAAGGCGAAAGCCGGAGCAGATCTATCACGTCAATCTGCTGAAAGCCTGGAGGGATAGGGAATCCCTAGTCGCAGAGACTTTGTCACAAGTACAGCCTGATTGCTTAGTTCCTGAGGTTGGAATAGCAGACACCTTATCGAAACCCCAACAACAGGAGGTTAAAGAGTTTGTACTTCGTAACAAAGAGATTTTCTCTGAGCTTCCGGGACAAACATCTGGCGTAGAGCATGACATTATCACCCCGCCAGGAGAAAGGGTAAAACTAAAACCTTATAGAATACCAGAGGCCCGACGGGAGGCAATACGTGGGGAGGTTCAAAGGATGCTGGAATTGGGTGTGATAGAGGAGTCCCAGAGTGACTGGTCCAGTCCTATTGTACTAGTGCCCAAACCTGATGGGAGCTGGCGGTTTTGTAACGATTTTAGACAATTAAATAAAGTTACAAAATTTGACACCTACCCCATGCCACGTATAGATGAGTTGGTTGACCGGCTGGGAACAGCCCGATATATGACAACTCTTGATCTCACCAAAGGGTATTGGCAAATTCCCCTGGCCGAGTCGGCCAAGGAGAAAACTGCGTTTGTAACCCCAGATGGGGCATTCCAATATAAGAGAATGCCGTTTGGGTTACAGAATGCACCGGCAACATTCCAACGGAAAATGGATAAGATTCTGAGGCCCCATCATAAATATGCTGCAGCTTACCTGGATGATGTGATTATCCATAGCACAGACTGGGTCTCACATTTGCCAAAAGTACAAGCAGTCCTAGACTCCATCCGGGAAGCTGGGTTTACGGCCAATCCAAAGAAGTGTACCATTGGACAGGAGGAGGCCAAATATCTTGGGTACACTATTGGGAGGGGGGTGATAAAACCCCAAGTCAATAAAGTCGAGGCCATACAGAGTTGGCCACGTCCCAACAGCAAGAAACAGGTACGAGCCTTTCTGGGAATCGCTGGCTATTATCGACGATTCATTCCCCATTTTGCTTCTCAGGCTGTGCCCCTCACCAACCTGACAAAAGGGAAAGAGTCTGTCATGGTTAAATGGTCCCCAGAGGCTGAGGAAGCATTTCAGTCCTTAAAAACAGCCTTATGTAGCCAGCCAGTGTTGTACTCACCAGACTTCTCTAAGGACTTTGTTGTACAAACTGATGCATCAGACGTTGGGTTAGGAGCAGTGTTATCCCAGGTCTGGAACGGGGAAGAGCACCCAGTCATTTACCTCAGCAGGAAGTTAAAGTCCCATGAGGTAAATTACTCCACGATTGAGAAGGAATGTTTAGCAGTGAAGTGGGCTCTAGATTCCCTTCGGTACTATCTGCTAGGTAGGCACTTTGACCTGGTGACTGATCACGCTCCTTTAAAGTGGATGGCTCAAAACAAGGAGACCAATAGAAGGGTAAATAGGTGGTTCCTGGCCCTACAGGAATTTAACTTTACAGTTAAGCATCGCCCTGGTGTTAAAATGGGGAATGTGGATGCTTTGTCTCGGATACATGCGTGTCTGGCTGCTTGTGTTACAACCCCAAGGTTGAAACAAGAGGGGGGGGTATGTGGCAGCACGCAGGTAAAATCACCTGGTTGTATTCAGGATGGGAAATATGTGTGTCCTAGATTCAGGCTTTATGCAGACTTTTACAATTAGAGGGGAAGAGTTAATGAGCCCAGCTGTAGTAAGTGGGCTCATTAAGCCCTCTACAAAAAACCCCAGCATGCATAGGGAGATGCTCCATCCTGGATCCAGTATTGTGTGTATAGACTGGGGAGTCTGAGATCTGTTCTGTGCGGTGAGTTAACGCCTGTGTGGCAAACCCCTACAATAGAGACAGGGACTGGGGCAGCACAAGGCTGCACCCAGTTGTTAGACAGGGAGTCTACGTGTGTAGTTAGAGGTCAAGCTGACCAGGATTTATTTTCTTGTTTTATTTTGTTTGGCTGTTATATGTATCACTGCATGTAGCCTAAATAAACCGGACCTTTTGTTTTTTGCACCTACACCGCTGTCTGCTGTGCCTGACTTTGTGTTGTGAACCCATCCAGGGGGGTCACACACACCCGCTACCGAGCGAACCCCCTCACAATATATATATATATATATATATATATATATATATATATATATATATATATGTATATATATATATATATATATATATGTATATATATATATGTATATATATATATGTATATATATATATATGTATATATATATATATGTATATATATATGTATATATATATATATATATATATATGTATATATATATATATATATATATATATATATATATATATATATATAGAATGCATTAAGATAAAAATCCTCCTGACTTTACAACTCCTTTAACACGTGACAAATCTATTAATCTTTTTTTTTATTATTCAATGAACATAGTGTAGAACAATCCACATCAAGACAAGCACCTTTTGGCTTGTGCACAGATCTTATTAAAAATATTCTGATAGCATTACTTTAAATTACCAAATTTAAAGTAGATGGGCTTTAAAAATCTACCCTGACTGACTTGTCTTGACTGCAAACTATGAAGGACCCTGCTAGCTTCACTGTGATAAAATGTCATGAAAAAAATCTTTTACCCATACTGCGCTGGTGCCATGGGGTATTTTGCCCTATCCAAATCTAGTATTTTTGAGACATTTGGCTTTGTTTGGGCATATTTAGAAAGATTGGGGAAGCAATTGGTGAGCACCAGTCTTTAGTTGAGCACCCCAGTTTGACCAACGAGTGCAGATAGACGTTTCACTATGCACTGGGTCTGTGCCTGCAGTCTGTGTCACAGTGTTACCCTGGCCCTTACTTCAGAGGAGAGGAGGAGCTGTCTTGGGAACCTTATCCGCACACTCCGCTGGGTCACTAATTAGATGACGCTTCTTTCCGCCCTTGATGCGGTGTCTGGAGTGGGTACTCTTGGGGTGGTCAGTCCTCCTCCCCCCGGTCTCTGGCATCTCTGCCTGTCCTATCTGGTAAAGCTTCCCTCCAACCTCCTGCCTTCTCAGTCTTGTTCTGGCTGCTGGACGACTTGGGCTTCCCTGGATGGGAGGGGGCATGCTTTCGGTCCCCTGCAGGGTCCGGTCCAGTATCTGCCTCTTATGGGGGTCTGGGAGGCCGCATTGCAGCTGCCATGTGTTTTCCCTGAGATCAGGGTGGGCTGGCAGTGCCGCCATTTTGGGATGAATGGCGATTGTTCTTTAAATTTTATAGTCAACTCCTATGCTCATATTGGTTACTGGTTCCAAATTAATAACAACTACTGCAGTAGGGAACAGACACAAAAGATACACTCAGCATCTTTCCAAAATAACTGTTCTGTTTATTTTGATGCAATTTAAGGTTTTTATACACATGATTACATAAGTATCACATTAATATTACAATTGTACATGTATGGTAACAAGGGGTGTATCATAGGCAGGCTAATTCTAATCAGGACTCAAAAGAATGCAAACATAATGAAAACCTCATTAGTGCCATGTGCACAATGACAGCAGTATGCAATACATAGGAAAACCATACAAAATAGAATTAAATTTTATACAGAATGTACAATTTCCTTAACAAACTTAAAATAAATAAAAACAAAGTATCAACAATCTGGTTATGGAAGAACAAAAAATCACCAGCCAGATCAAAAACTATAAAACAGCTGGCTGAAGGGGACATCCATCCTAACAGGGTGTGTGGACTTGGCATGATAGGTCTGTTATATCTATATCATTAATAAAATTGTTACAACAGCCTAATCCTGGACCCAGGTGGCCAATGAGTCAGATGTCTCGCAGGGACCCGTATAACCGGGCGCCTGCAATCTGTGTTACAGTGTTACCCTGGCCAACAGCCCCTTACTTCAGTGGAGAGGAGGATCTGTCTTGGGAACCTTACCCGCACACTCTGCTGGATCGTTAATTAGATGACCACCCTTCTTTCCTTGATATGGTGTCTGGAGTGGGGTACTCCTGGGGTCGTCAGTCCTCCTACCTCCTGCCTTCTCAATCTTTTTCTGTCTGCTGGGCGACTTAAGCTTCCCTGGATGGGAGGGGGCATGCTTATGGTACCCTGCAGGTGTCCGGTCCAGTATCTGCCTCTTATGGGGGTCTGGGAGGCCACATTGCAGCTGCCACGTGATTAGTGCAGCAGGCAGCCATTTTCCCCCCGAGATCAGAGTGGGCTGGCAGTGCCGCCATTTTGGTGTGACTCTTCCCCATTAACGTGCATGGGATCCAGGTAGAAGATGCATGGCGACCATTTTCTTGTAGTTGCGCGGCAACGACCACTTTGTTTTTCCCTTAAGCTTCTTCTTAAGTGGTAGGGGAGGTCCTGGGATGCGGTGGACATGCTTCTTCATGAAGCTCATCTCACAGGTGGCATCCACAGTGCTCCAGTTGGTGGTCTGCTAGAGTTGGCACGTCCTTCCTGGAGTGCTTCTCCCTCTCTGCTGTAGTAGGCTGGGGGTGATCACACACAAACAATTCAAAATTTTTCATGTATTTATTGAACACTCCCATTAAACATTCACAGTGCTAGAGAGAAAAGTAAGCGAACCCTTGTAGTTAATAGCTGGTTGAACTTCCTTTGTCAGCAATGACGTCCAGCAAAGGCTTTTAGTAGCTCTGATCAGACCTGCACAATGTTCAGGAGGAATTGTTGACTATTCCTCTTTACAAAACTGTTTTCAGTTCATTCACATTTGTAGGTGTCTGGTGTGAACAGTTATCTTGAGGTCATTCCACAGTATCACTATGGGGCTAAGGTCTGGGGTTTGCCTGGGCCACTCCAAAAGGCTTGTTTTCTAAAGCCAGTCTTTGGTGGATTTAGTTTAATGCTCATGGCCATTGTCTTACTGCATCATCCAACTTCTACTAAGCTTCTGCTGGTGGACAGCCACTCTGACAATATCCTGTGGGATATTTTGGTAAACTTGGGAATCAATTTCCCCCCTCAATTATGGCAAGTGGTCCAGAGGCAGCAAAGCAAGTCCAAATCATGATGTTCCCTTCACCATACTTCATCGTTGGAATAATGCTTTGATATTGGTAAGCTGTACCCTTTTTGCACCATATATAGTGTTGAATATTCTTCCCGAACAATTCAACTTTTGTTTTATCAGTTCAAAAACATTTTCCAAGTAGCATTGCGGTTTGCCAAGGTGTTCTTTGGAAAACTTCAGGAGCTCAGCAATGTTTTTTTGGAGAACAGCTGTTTCCTCCATGATGTTCCACCATAAACACCATGTCTGTTCAAAGACTTACATATGGTAGACTCATGAACAGAGATTTTTGCCAATTCCAGTAATGTCTTTAAGCTTTTAGCTGTTATTTGGTCCTTCTTGACTTCACTGAGAACTCTGCGCTGTGCTTTGGTAGTCATCTTGGCTCGGCACCCACTTCAATGAAGAGTAGCCACTGTATTAATCTGTTTCCATTAATAGACAATGCATTTGTCAACTAATGGATGCCTAAACACTTTGAGAATGCTTTGTATCCCTTTCCAGACTTATGTAGATGAGCTTCTTTTTGTGAGGCATGGTTCATATCAGCTGATGCTTCTTATGAACAGCAATCCTAAAATATTTGAGTGTTGTTTATCAGTCAAAGTGGCTCTAAACCACACCTCCAAACTAATTTCATTAATTGTACTACAGATGTGCAAACTACAAACTCCAATTAGCTTTCGTTGAAGTAATTCGTCTATTGGTTCACATATTTTTTTCTTCCAGCACTATGAATGTTTAAAGTAATACTAAAGTCAATTTTTTTTTTTAAATAATAAACATGTTATACTTACCTGCTCTGTGCAGTGATTTTTGCACAGAGCAGCCCAGATCCTCCTCTTCTCGGGTCCCTCACTGGCACTCCAGAGCTCTCCCTTCTGCCAACTGCCTCCTCAGAAAGCAGCTTGCTATGGGGCAGCCGAGCTGCTGCTCTTTGTATCCATTCAGACATGGAGCTGCGGCTCAGCCCTGCCCCCTCTCTCCTCATTGTCTCACTGACTTTGACAACAGCAGGAGTCAATGGTGCCCGCTATGTGTCCCAGCTATTTAGGAGGGAGAGTCCCGCCCAGTCAAGTCTCTCGAGAAACATTGCTGGATCAGGATGGGGCTCAGGTAAGTAATAATGGAGCTGAGGGTGGCTGCTGCACACAGAAGGTTTTTTATCTTAATGTATTAGGATCCATTAAGATAAAAAATCTTCTGCCTTTAGAATCAATTTAATGGTTGTGTTTAGAATTTTCTGTGTGTTATCAGCTTAAGCACATAGTGCTTGTCTATTGTCGTGACATAGGTGAGGATCAGATCACATTTTATGACAAATTACTGCAGAAAAACAGTTAACCCCAATAGGTTTACATAATTTTTCTTGCCACTGTATTTTGATACATTTATCTACAAGAATTGTGAACATCCAAAGCGGTCTTTTATAGTTCCAGAGCGCTTTGCGATGCATTATTCCTTTGAGGAGGCCTTTCTGAAGAAGTGGACCTCTCCCCCTGTGTTGGACCAAAGCAACCATGATACTGGTGGCGGAGTCTCCCTCCTGTAAGAATCCTGCGGTTCACAAGTCTGAATTTGTCACCCCCAAACTTTGTTTACCATTGCCAGGTTGGTGCTGCGGCCTGTGTTGGCCTTGGCCCTGATGTGTCAGAATCGAATGGGCCAAGATTCTGGGACAAGGTCTAAGTACAGGTCAGGTGTCCCCAGTGTATGTGGAACTGGCGGACTAGTTGGTCCAGGGCCCAAAGTGCATATGTGATGCATTCCTAGATGCGGCCCTGCTACTTTCCAAGGTATGCATCTCGGCTTTGGTGCTTTGGCTTACTTGTTGGTCTGCTGACCAACTGTCTAAGTAGGGTGAACACCTCTTCGGTACTACCCTGAACGATATCATCAAGAACCTTACATGTGGCAAAAGTACATTCCTCCCACATGCCAAGAAATGAAAAGAACTGCATCAGAAGTCTGGACCATTCTTCATTTCACATAAGAGTCTTTCATTCCCCTGGCTTCTCTGACAAGGGATACAAGGCCTCCAAGGGTGGTGCGAAGCGATCCTGACTCTGAAGGACAGGTAAGGGTATCATCTTCACTGGTTCTCGGGCCGTGAACCTTCATCATTCCTGACATGTGGGTCTGTGAACTGATTGTGTCTGGCTACAAAATAGAATTATGTTTTTATCCACCAGAGAAGTTCCCTCCAATCTTCATCTCCCTCTGTCGTGCCTATGTTGCCCTGTATGGGGCAGTGCAGGACTTGCTTCTCCAGGGAGTGCTTGTCCTGGTGCACAAACCAAAGTGTTTCTGGGGGATTTACTCCAATCTGTTCAGGGTCCTGAAGATGGATGGGGTTTTCCCTTTGCTGCACCTCAAGGCCCTGAATTGCTCCATATGGGTACAGAAGTTCAAGAAAAAATCTATTCGTTCAGTGGTGCCCTCCCTGCATTATGGGGATTTTCTGATGTCTATAGACATCAAAGGGAGTTGTTTGGGTGGTTAGCATGTTTGTCTGGTTGCTCTAGTTATTTGGTTTGCCCATCTCTTGTTGAGGCACTGCTTTGGGACGTCCTCATCATCAAAGAATAGATGTGCTGTGTCTCAATAAATCTAAAAGGTAACAGGATTTTTTGTACTCACCGTTTAATCTCTGGTTTGTGACTAACTGGCTTGTCTATAGCAGAAAGGGGGTTTATTACCAACTAGGACTGCCGTGTTTTTTATCTGTCTAGTGTCATACTCCTGTAGGTGGCACTATAAAACAGTATCAAAGAATAGAAGAGCTGTGTCCGTCAATGAACTCAGAGAAAGGGATTTTACGGTGAGTACAAAAAAAAACCTTTGTTTATTTTTGTTTAAGTGTCGCCTACCTGCATCCTGTCCATTAATAACAGCTTTTGGCTATTAAGAGCACTTTCATTGATAGTCCCTAATTGCCCAGGTGCACAGCAGATAATCAAGTTAATAGAAGGTGCCTGTGCCTTGTAGTGCATGGTCCTAGGCAGGGTTTCTAGTTTCAGATTTTTCAAATGGTTTACAGGTTGAAATGTTATGAATTTTAGAATTTTTACCTTGTTGTGAAATCACAAGTTTCAATAAATGTATGAAACGTTAAAATTTACAAATTAAAATTTTCAGCATTGTGTATTCACTGTTGTAAGTCTTTCCAAGAGGCTTTAAATATTTACAGTATACACCAGAAACCAGAAGAACCAATTAATAAATAACAATAGAGATCCCTGTTGAATGTAATAACTTTCATACAACCCTCCCTGGGGAGTCTAGATCTTGTGTGAAGTTTTTTCTGAACTGTCATATGATCATATACGCTGGGATTTTTAATAAAGCACTTTAAATTGTTGTAATAGGTATCATTTCTAATGGACACTTACTGCCTGGATCCATTGCACCTTATCTTCTGTGCATTGAATCCCTTATGCCCTTACATTAAACTGCTGTTACTGATCCTTCGTGTTATCGATTTGTGGTCTTTCGCCTCTAAAATTGTCAGGACAGCAGCAATCAGAGCTGAAGATTTCTAAGGTATTCCCCACATAATTCCCATAGCTTTTCTTCATGGCCCGACCTTGACCCTCATATCACTTGTTTTGACTTTTCTTCCATGTTTGCACTGAATGCGTGTTAAGATATCCCCATGGTTATGGATGTTATAAACAAATAACTTTTATTTATGATTATGATCATTTTGTTTTGCAGGATGCAAGTTTTTAGTTTGATTAAGTTGAACATTAAACAATACGATGTTCAGTTTGCATATTTAATACCCAGAACTGATCATTTTTTTAGCTGTATACACCAATTTTTTTTTTTAGCAGTAAAACAAAATGAGTGAAAATAGCCAGAAAAGAAACGGAGAATTTTAGACACTACTAGTAAGATCACATTTACATTGGCGGCCAGTGGGAGAAACACCTCTTTAAATACGTGTTGAAATAAAAGTTCCCTGTTTTATTGGCGATTAAATGAATTAATGCTATATTATATTGGTGTTCATGAAAATAATTTCCTTTTTTATCGGTGTTTAGTAGAATAAATGCCCTGTTATGTTGTTTGTCGGTGGAAAGATCACCCTGCAATATTGTTCTGTGTAGTGTTCCCTTATATTGATAATCACTGGTACCATACCCCTGGCTCTGCTGAGTAACGATGCCAATCGCTGTCATATGGAAGATTAGTCAGCCATTTACTTTCTGTTCAAGAGACCCTTGCCAACCTCTGTAGGAATACTGGTTGAAAAAGGCTGACATTGACAGTGGAAGCCTTGTGTATAGATATTCGAAGGTGAATTATTATATTCCTGTGATATAATTAATGCATGTATGGTGTCATGGACTTATTGGGTTTGTTTTGTTTTTTTTTTTGTCTTTTTTTCATTGGCTCTACCAGACCATATACATTTGTTAGGTATGGCATTCTTTCTGAAAGGTCTAGTTATGGTTATCATCAAAGTGAAGCTCACAGTGTAATGCAAGGTTCACATATGCTGTGCAGGCTCCCTCCCCCTGTAAAAATTGCATGCTTACAGTCCAAAAGTTCAATTTTATACTGATCATAGTATCTTGTCCATGGCGTAAAAAAAAAAAAGATTTTTTTGTTGCTCTAAAGATAACAGCTGTATGCACGGGTATATTGTAAACAGGATGGGAGGGAGGGGGTTAAAAATGTCCAATGACAGCACACTGTTAAAAGTAGCAGCAGTAAGTCAATAAACAGTTTATTCAAAAAATGAATCCTGGTGTGAATGTATTTGTTGGAAAAGAGAGGGGAGAGAGAGTCTGTAGCCTGGGTATTTCACCTCAGGGTGAAGTTACTGCCACAAAACAGGAGGCAGCATGCTGAAGGGCAGAAACACCTTGGAGAGAAATACAAAAGAGAGAGATAAGCAGCGCCAACCTAAGTGCACTGAATGATAAACGTTCTTTAATTGCAATAAAATTGCACTCACTCTGGGTTGAGTAAAAACAGGCCCATCATAATGAAGAAGTCCGGATGGACAGTAAAATAGGTGACAGGGCTCCACAGGGGGTGATCCTCATATGCTAGAAATACATCATCACACCACAACTTAGGTCTTTACAGACTGATGATCCCTGATGCGCCTTGCTGACTCTAGCCTGGGACACTGGAATCCACCGGCGCCGCCAGACAGGACCATACAGCACTCAGCATATGAGGATCACCCCCTGTGGAGCCCTGTTGCCTATTTTACTGTCCATTCGGACTTCTTCATTATGCTGTGTCTTTTTTTACTCAACCCAGAGTGAGGTCATTTGTATTGCAATTAAAGAACGTGTATCATACTACTGCACTTAGTTTGGCGCTGCTTGTCTCTCTCTTTTGTTTATCTTGTCCTTCCAGCTCAATCCTAGATAATATCGAGCACCTGAAAATTTTGCAAGGAGTTGCTATTGCAATGGAGTTTCATTTTCTTTTTTCAAGATTTGCACTGCTCTGCATTCCCCAGGAATCTTCCTGGTTGGGATATAATAAAGAAAATGGCAGTACAGAAATTATAAAGTTTTTTTTTTCTTTTTATTAGTAGTTTTTTTTACCTACTTTAGCAGGCAATATATGCATGGTGGAGTCAAGACAATATATGCAGGCCTTATATTACACTGAATTAAATCATTTGGAAGAGTAGCTGAGCAGCAACTGTATAGTTTTTACACTCGATAATGTCAGGTATATTTGTGTGTAAAAAGTGGTAAATCTCTCAGTTTACAATACTACTGAAATGGTAAAGTCTTTAACCACTTGCCGCCCGCCATATAGCAATATGACTTCGGCAAAGTGGTTTAGTTATCCTGATCAGACGTCATATGACGTGACCAATCACAGCTGATCATCGCTTGAACCAGGAAGTTCCAGTAAGCGGCTTTCCTCGGTTCACGCTGACAAGGAGAGCTGATCAGTGGCTCTCACTGTCAGAGGGGATCTGCACTGATATTCAGCACATTGATTATCAGTGCAGCCCCCATCAGAGGTGCCCATCAGCTGTCAATCACTGCCCATCAGCAGCCAGCCGGTGCCTCATAAATGTGCCAATCAGTGCCCCATCAGTAATGCCTGTCAGTGCCCCTCAGGGGCCACTCAGTAATTTCTGTCAGTAGCTCCTCATCAGTGCTGCCTATCCAGTGCCACCTATCAGTGCCCATCAGTTTTTTTTTTTTTTTATGTGTTTTTTTTTTTTTTTATGTGTTTTTTTTTTTTTTTTAATGTGTTTTTTTTTTTATCACTTTCTCTCCCATTGACATTATTGTATTTACTTTTGGATCAATAGACAGCGATTAAAGCTTTACAGGGGCTCTAAATCTTCTCATATCTAGAACCCCCTTACCTTTTAAAGCCAGCAATACTTGCCTAAGTCCCCCATCCAGGTACCTTACTATTGCCGGCTCCGGTGGGAGGGACCATCAATCCAGTGCTGCAAAGGTGCCTGAGAGCACTTGTCGCCTACCATCTCCCTGTGATGATGACAGCCAGTCTCTCCTGAGGGGACCGCAGAGGCGGCCATCTAATATAGGATCTGCCCATGTCACGCAGTCATTGATGCGGACACTTAAAAAAAAAAAGGCCCCTAGCAGGAAGTGAGCGGAAGGGGAGAACTCTGGGCCGTGGGTTAAAGTATATGTGAACCCTTACCTTGTAAAATAACACATTCAGTTTTTAAATAGAAAAATGTTGGGGATACTTTTAAAAACTAGATTGGTATTGGTACTGTTGGCGGGTACTGATGGCTGGTACTGATACTGCTGGTGGGTACTGGTACTGCTGGTGGGTAGTGGTACTGCTGGTAGGTACTGGTACCGCTTGCTGGTACCTCTACTGCTGGCTGGTATTGCTGATGGGTACTGGTACTGCTGGCGAGTACTGGTACTGCTGGCGGTTACTGCTGGTTGGTACTGGTACTGTTGGCGGTTACTGCTGGCTGGTACTGATACTGCTGGCTGGTACTGATACTGCTGGCAGGTACTGGTACTGCTGGTGGGTATTGGTACTGCTGGTGGGTACTGGTACTGCTGGTGGGTACTGGTACTGCTGGTGGGTGCTGGTACTGCTGGTGGGTACTGGTACTGCTGGCTGGTACTGGTACTGCTGGCTGGTACTGGTACTGCTGGTGGGTACTAGTACTGGTGGCTGGGGTGCTGGTGACTGGTACTGGTGGCTGATACTGGTACTGCTGGCTGCTGTCCGAGATCGCGGGTTCCCATGCATTAGAGTGACAGAAGCATGCAGCTGCAGTGGAGAGCAGAGCCAATGCTTCCTGTCACAGGCAGAGTACATTTGGTATTGCTCCGCCTGTGAAGGAGTCGGCGCTGTACAGGAAGCATCGGTTCTGCTTCCTCTAGCAGCGGTTCCGTTCTTCCCGCAGATGCTCGGAGATGGCGGGTTGGGAACCTGCGATTTGGGCTAGCTGACCCGCCATCTAAGAGCAAGATATGGCGGGCCACATCGGAGGGTGCCGTGGGCCAGCGGTTGGGCACCCCTGCTCTAGTTGTTTGCTAATGTACCTAAATGATGGATGACTACTCCTGTTTAAAAATGTTTTCTTTTTATATCTTTCATTGGTTTTCCTTTCCTTCTTTGACTGACACTTCTATCAAGATATGACTGTTTATTGTCTTACAGCTCACCAACAGTTGTGGATCAGTTACCCACTATGTACAACTTTGGACTCAGGAACCGTACCCCACAGCAGCAGGATGGGCCTGCAATTTTTGCATCAGGCACTAGATCCTGCATTCAGCTGTCACTTTGGTACATGGTTCAATGCGTGAGTTAGCTCAGTATAGCTAGGGTGCTTTACATGTCCAGGGTTGGGGTCTATTCCTATGGCACCCAGACCCTAAAGACCACTTTGAGGGGTATATCCAAAATTATGAGTGAAGCTTGGGCTCTGAATAGGACCAGCAACATAGACAAGCTAAGGCAGGGTTTCCCTTTACCACATACTGGTTCCTGACTATACAGTTAGGACCATATATATTTGGACAGAGGCACAATTTTCATACTTTTGCCACCAGAATAAAAATTGAAATGAAACAATCCAAATTAATTTGAAATGCATACTTTTAACTTTAATTGAAGGGGTTGAACATAAATATCAAGTACAAATTTTAGGAACTGCAACCATTTTTATACACAGTCCCCCCATTTTCAGGGGCTCAAATGTAATTGGACAAATGAATATATTCATAAATAAAATGTTAATTTTTTATATTTTGTAGAGAATCTTTTACTGGCAATGATTGCCTGAAGTCTGGAACCCATGGACATTACCAAAGACTGGGTTTCCTCCTTTCTGATGCTTGGCCAGGCTCTAACTGCATCTCTCTTCAGTTGCTCTTTGTTTGCGGGTCGTTCTACATTTAGTTTTGCCTTCAGCAAGTGAAATGCATGCTCAATTGGGTTGAGATCAGGTGATTGCCTTTGCAGAATATTCCACTCCTTTTTCTTCAAAAGCTCCTGGGTTGCTTTTGCAGTGTGTTTTGGATCGTTGTCCACCTGTACTGTAAAGCGCAGTCCAATCCGCTTTGCTGAATTTGGGCTGACAATATATCTCTAAAAACTGCAGAATTAATCCGGTTGCTTCTGTCGCATTATCAATAAACACCAATGACCTAGTGCTACTGGAAACCATGCATGCCCATGCCATCACACTGTCTCTACCATGTTTTACAGATGACATTGTGTGCTTTGAGCTGTTCCAAGCCTCCTCCGCACTTTTTTCTTCCCATCATTCTGGTACAGATTAATCTTAGTTTCATCCGTCCAAAGAATGCTTTTACAGAACTGGTCTGGCTTTTTTAGATGTTTTTTGGCAAAGTCTAATCTGGCTTTTCTATTCTTCAGGCTTATGAATGGTTTGTACCTTGTGGTGAACCCTCTGTATTTGCTCTCGGGAAGTCTTCTCTTGATTTGTAAACTTTGACAATGATATGCCCATCTTCTGGAGTGTGTAGTTCACTTGTCTGGATGTTATGAACGGGTTTTTCTTTACTTGCAATCATCCACCACTGTTGTGTTCCGTGGACGTCCAGGCCTTTTTATGTTGCTGAGCTCACCAGTGCGTTCTTCTTTCCTCAGAATGTACCAAGCATTGGCCACTCCCAATGTTGCTGCTATCTCTGATGGATTTGTTTAGTTTTTCAAGCCTTACAGACTGGGAAGCCGGCCACCGCATCCTTAACAACCAATGACTCATCAGCTGAGAGCTGAAATGCCTTCAATAGAAAAGTCAAACAATAAACAGCGTGAGGGCCCCCTCAATCCATACCAGGCCCCTTGGGTCTGGATTCTAAAGAGAACCCCATGGCAAAATAACAGCACTGGGTCCCCACCCCAAAATCCATACCAGACTCTTATCCGAGCTTGCAGCCGGACAGGAAAGGGGGGATGAGAGAGCGCCCCCTCCTAACCATACCAGACCACATGCCCTCAACATAGGGTGGCGCTTTGGGGCCCAAAGCATCTTGAGAACAAGGGCCTCTTCCCCACAACCCTGGGTGGTGGTTGTTGGGGTCTGTGGGCGGGGGCTTATCGGAATCTGAAAGCCCCGTTTAACAAGGGGTCCCCCAGATCTCAGCCCCCCTATGTGAATGAGTTTGGGGTACATAGTAGCCCAAAGTGAATAAAGACACAACACAAGCTGTTGACAATTCCTTTATTTAAAAAAAATGTCCCCCAAAGTAGATCCATCATCAATCACGATGCCCGCTGCACCGTTGAACCCGAAAAAAAAAAAATATCTGGCCTCATCCCGCCGACTGCCTGCTCCACCGTCTGACATTTTTTAAATTAGCAAAGGGGCGGAGTCACCTGATAATGTCAGCAGATGACCCCACCAGTCTGACGTCATTGACCCAGCATGCCCCAGTTGGTGCCTTTTGCAAATGTCCTTTGGAGGTGAGCTCCACTTTAGAAAATCCCTTTAGGAATATATTGAGGTGGATGGCGGAGGAAAGGTGGTTCCTTCCCCACTATCCACAGTTCCACCTACCTATTACCTTGTCAGCGTCTACCTTTTTGTGTGCAATTTGTTCTCCCTCTAAATGCCTCATCTAATGCTGGTCCATCTATTCAGGGCAGACCCTCCAACTCTAAGCCCACCAGACCTTATCAGAAGCCTTCTTCACATGGAAGGTTGACCTCCACCCTGCAGGTGTAAGGACATCTATTGACATTCGCTCCAGCATAGCACAGGCAATTTCCTGAGTTTTATTTCACTCTCAGAAAGGTACACGATGAGTCTCAAATTGCTGTCCTCTCTTTCTACTACCAGGTCCTACTTGCTGCTTCACAAAAACATTATCCTATACCTCCCTTCAGGTTACAGTCACAAGGGGGTCACCTCCTATCATTTTAAGAAATATTACAAGGACTATATCA
Source organism: Lithobates pipiens (assembly GCF_037356315.1). NCBI lineage: Eukaryota > Metazoa > Chordata > Amphibia > Anura > Ranidae > Lithobates > Lithobates pipiens. The sequence continues at coordinate 376,896,415 of NW_027507764.1, read as the reverse complement.
TTATACCCTTAATCACAGTCTGAACATTTATATGTGAGAGTACCTTGGAAATCCCTTTTACAAGTCTTCTGAGTCTGCCCAAACACTGATGCTCACACTTCTGTTAATACCACAATAGTCTCTGGCTCCTCCCCTGACCTGGTTCTACCCGGGGTCTGGGTCTAATACTGGCATCATTCTGATTCACGTTTCCTTTAGTAAGACATTTTGTCTGTCAATGATCCCATGTTCATGAACATGCCCTCATTGGCACCCTTCGGTAGTTTCTTCATGGAAATTTCTCTCAGGTTATACTAATGGACTACTTTGGGACAGCCAGTTGCTCAGTTTTCCACCACCTAGACCCTTTTTACACAAATTTCTTGAACCACAACCCTCAGAATCTGCACTTCCTTCGCTTATCTGAGGCGAGGAGTACCAAGTAACCTATTTATGAGCTGCAAGGTCATTCTGCTCTTGCCCCCTCAAGGACTTGCTCTTTTGATAACGGTCAACTTAATTCCCTGGCTTACCATTGGTAAAGGTCCCATAGGCCCTGTTAGCACTCCACTGATGCGGCATTTGACTGGACAACTAACCCCTCTTGCTTTCTTCATAGGGCAGACCCTCTTTCAGCTCTTTTCCTCTTCTTCCTCCCAAATAGATGGTTATGTTGGCCTTTTTTCTAGGACTTCTGCCCTCTGGGAATAAGTCCCTCCTTCCCTACCGGAGCCCATTTTCCCAAAGATGTAGGGGTTCTAGTCTTTTTTACTGCTTCTACAACCGCAATTCCAAAAAAGTTGGGACACTGAGTAAAATCTACATAAAAGCAGAATTCAATGATTTGTAAATCTCATAAACTCATGTTTTATTCATAATAGAAAATAGAAAACCTATAAAACATTTAAACTGAGAAAATGTACCATTTTAAGAAAAAAAAGCAAAGTTTTTTTTTTTAATTGGTGGCACCAACACATCTCAAAAAAGTTGGGACTGGGCAACAAAAAGCTGGCAAAGTAAGTAGTACTAACAAGGAAGAGCTGGAAGAACATTTTGGAACAGGTCAGTAACATGATTGGGTATAAAAAGAGCATCTCAGAGTCAGAGTGTCTGAGAAGTAAACATTCACAGAGGTTCACCAATCTGTTAAAAGCTTTGTCTAAAAATTGCAAAATAATTTCAAAATAATGTACCTCAACGTAAAATTGCAAAGACTTCTAATGTACAGTATCATCATCTACAGCACAAAATATCAAAATATTCTGATGATCTGGAGAAATCTCTGCACAGGGCCGAAATGCAGTATTGCATGCCTGTGATCTTTGGGCCCTCAGACAGCACTGCAGTAAAAACAGGCATGATTCTGTGATGGACATCACTGCATGGGCTCAGGAATACTTCCAAAAATCATTGTCTGTAAACACAGTTCACTGTGCCATCAAAAAATGCAAGTTAAAGGAGAAGTAAAGCCAGCAGCTCTCTTCTTAAAGGATCTGCTACTGACAGCTTGGTGCCAGATACCACAGCTTACCTTCAGAGGTCTAGTGGAATCCATGCCTCGACAGGTCAGGGATGTTTTGGCAGCAAAAGGGCAGGCCTGCTCAATTTTAGGTGAGTGGTAAAAAAAGTTGTGGCTGATCAGTGTAAAATACAGTACAGGACACGGGTCCAGTCACTTGAAGGTAGTGACCTGTAACCCATGGTCTAAGATTCAGTTCCTGTATCCTGTACTGTACTCCAGCATATTGGATTTACAGGTACATCAAAAGTGCTATGTTTGCAGAACATTAAGATAATATTACGTTGGGTTAAAGAGGGCACAAATCTGCACAGTGGTGACTTTTTACAATGTTGTGATTGCTAAAAACCTGGAAATTCATTTTGAGAAGGAATATTTTTGTTTATTTTTACAATTATTATATATACATACAGTATATATAATATCTACTTACCCATATACAGTGTATATTTATTTATTATTACTTTTTCTTCATGGGGAATCCAAACTCCCTATGCAGCTCTGCAGCAACATATCACTTCTAATTAGATCTAACAGATCACTGCAGCAAATCTGCCTGAGCCTCCGTACTAGGAGGAAGTGCTGTGACATCACACTCTTCCTGTCTAAACCCAATGCTTCTGTATTGTGTTTACAGTGACCTGCTACAGACGCTTCTATGGAGCACTGAGTAGCCAGAACAGAATCTCAGGAGGAAATCTTTCAGGTCCTGGGTTTAGCGATGGACCCCGACTGTCAATGACATCCAGCAGATCCAGTGCTAGTACCGATGGGGCCCATTTTAAAATGGAGATAAATGGCCTCTGTCCCTGTGCTGTTTTAAACCTGTGCCCAAGTATTTAGCTACCTCATCAAGGTACTATTGGATATAGCATGTGGTCTGCTTTATGTAGAGGGCTACTTTTCAACTATCCAGATCATGAAATAAGAGAAAGTAGTGATGGCTTTATGGTTCCTTAAGAATAAAGAGTTGACTTCTGACTCCTGTGTGGGCCCCCTCCCTCTACAGTTTTATTTCTGAATATAACAAAAAATAAATAAAAAATAGTACCCACTGTCTTTTATTGCAGAATAATCTCTGCTCTGAAATTCAAATAGACAGTAAAATATTTGCTCTACTTTATGAGTATCTTTACATGCTAATTTGTTAGTTATAAGTTGTTTCTTAATTGCAGTTCACCTGTCATCCCAGACAAAGTGATTCATTATTGTGAATTCTTTTCTCTTGTCTGGGCGACTCTGGGAATATTTAGAATACATGTAAGTTTATAAGAGGCCCTTCTCTGCCATCATGTTCATCCAATATTAATAGCACATTCATCTCTAGAAAGAGGCAGACATAATGCATTGGGAAATTAAGATGGGAATATTGATTAGCTGCTTCATTGTACAGAAACACAGAAATGATGGGGATGACTCTTATCTTGAGGAGCACGTAGCAAGTGGCTGTTTTAAAAAGCAAAGACATTTTTTCATGTTCTTAAATTACATCAAAGACTCATGTTAACACTTATGTTATATGAGCTTCAAAACACTTTTTTTTTCTTGAAAATAAATGCTTTGTTTGAGATACAAGAATTCTGAATATATTACAGTAGGTCATAAAATGTATTTATCTTTGGGGAAAACAAAAATCTTCCTTTGCAGTGGGGCTGACCTGTACTGCAAGGCTTAAATGCTTGCTTATGCCTTGGGGAGCAGAAAATGCAGCTTACTTACCTGCTCCCTAGGCAGCCAGCATTCTCTTCTGCCTATGCTCCAGCATAGGACTGTTCATCATCGTCCTCATATCCAACGCAGGGCACTGCATTATAGCTGATGAAGTCAGAAGACCCCATGGCTACTGGAGCATATGGGAGAAGAGGCTGTGTGGACCAATCTAATAACTTGGAGGGAACCTGCCTTGTTCGGGTAAGTAGAAGTGCTTTTTCCAGTGGAAAAGACCCCAGACGTAAACAAGCACTTAACCCTGATAATGTGGAAGCAGCTTCAATGTAAAGGAAAATTTTGTGTGTATATATGACCTTACCATCCTATAAACACATCATGAGCAGTAATGGGGTTGCACATGTTGGGCAAAGGAAAAATCTTCCCAGTTCGAAATCCTTTGTTCCATATCATAAAATACTTGTGTGGGCGATTATTTTAAGAAGGGGAATAGTAAGAATTGGGTTCCTGGAGCATTTAGGGCTTGTTCACATGCGTGTGTACACCATATGTTAAAGCTGCATTTATTAAACATCTCACCGCTCCAGGAGCACACATGCAGGCTGTAAACTGTCTCTTTGGCTGGGAAGCCACAGGTGCTGGCTATTACCACTGGCAACAGACGAAAAACAAGCTCGGGACTGCCGCACTCTTCAGAAAACCAATTTCTTTTATTGGAAAATCACATCACAGCTCAACAAACACAGCGAACAAGGAAAAATTGCTGATGTTTCGCACTAGCTGTAGTGCTTAAAGTGGAAGTAAACCCATCGATTTAAACAGTTAAAAAAAAAGGCATTCCTGGAATGCTAACTGCACATTGGCTGTGCTCTCAGCCAAACTATCAAACCATCCAATGGCTGGTGTCATAACGAATCACATGTGCAGCACCATAGCAGTTGAAGATTAAACAGAGGCAAAGATGGCAGCTTCCTTTGCTGAAAACGATGGGGGAGCTTACTTCCACTTTAATCATAGCTAAGCACTACAGCTAGTGCGAAACATCAGCAATGTTTCCTTGTTCGCTTTGTTTGTTGAGCTGTGATGTGATTTTCCAATAAAAGAAAGTGGTTTTCTGAAGAGTGCGGCAGTCCAGAGCTTGTTTTTCGTCTATAGCATTTATGGTGTGTGACGCTGGTTGCTGGGGTAGAGGTGGTGGAGGTTCCTGTATCCCAGAACTCACTGGGGAATAATACAGAACTAGGATAGAGCAAAGACAGCCATTTCCTGTTTTAAACAGAACAGCTGTGTGGTAACACCATTAGCTTCTGTGAGCAGGCAAAAGCATAAAGCCAGCCAGCAATACTGACAGTTCAGGGCAGAAGCAGAGGCATTGAGCATTATTGCAATTGGCAAAGATTTTTGTTTCAGTAAAGTTGGGCCGGACCAAGCCAAGTGTCAAAGAGATCAAAGTATACAAATCCATCTTGCAGAGAATTCACAAAAAATGTCTGCTAATTTCCTCTACTTCACTTTCCCTTTAAGCACTTTCCTCTAGAAAAACAACACTTTCATGAGCATTAAACAAGCATTCTTGATGTTTTTCCATTGCCTCAAAAACGTCAATTCAGAAACATGTAATAGATTCTTATGCCGTGTACACACGATCGGAATTCCGGCCAGAAAAAGACCGATGAGAGCTTTTCATCAGAAAATGCGACCGTGTGTATGCTCCATTGGAATTTAGCTGTCCGAATTTCCGCCAGCCAAAAATTGATAGCATCTTCTCAATTTTCCCAACGGAAAAATTTTCTAACGGAAATTCCGAACGTGTGTATGCAATTCTGACACGCCAAAAATCATGGATGCTCAGATTCAACTACGAGACAGAAGCTATTGGCTATTGGCTATTGAACTTCCCTTTTCTAGTCCCGTCGTACGTGTTGTACGTCACCGCGTTATAAACGATCGGAATTTGGTGTGACCGCGTGTAGGCAAGACAGCTTGACCCGAATTCCGTCGGAATTCCGTTGGGAAAACCATCACAGCTTTTTCCGACGAGAATTCCGATCGTGTGTACGTGGCATTAGATGCGTTATTAAGTGTTGCTTAGTTTTCGATAATCAACACACGTGTGAAAGTGCTAACTTCTTAGTATCAGAGATAGTTCAGTGGACACCAGTCTGTGGATAATAGTATCTGATATCCCTCAACATTTTTTTACATTTGATTTTGGGCAATAGCGTGCATATTATACTGGCTACATCACTTATCTTTCTGTATATCACAGGTATAGTTGAGTGATGTTTTTCACTATAAGTTCACTATAATAAGTAGCCATTTAATAACTTGGATCTAGCTCTGTTATTTCTAGATATGTCCACGACACCTATAATGGACAATATATCTTAACTTCTGATCTTCTGCTAAGCAAAATAATACCCATGTTTTGCTGAATACTTTGGCGTTAGAGTAATATAAGTAATATTTATAATAATGATTTGACTATGTAAGCATTAGAAAGGCTGCTCAATGGCAACCTTATCATACAGTCTTTAATGTATAACACCATGGGGGTTATTTACGAAAGGCAAATCCACTTTGCACTACAAATGCAAAGTGCACTTGGAAGTGCAGTCCCTGTAAATTTGAGGGGTAGGTCTGAAATGAGTGGAAGCTCTGCCGATTTTATTATCCATGTGCAATCTAAAATGCTGTTTTTTATATTTCTTGCATGTCCCCTCGGATCTACAGCGACTTTACTTCCAAGTACACTTTCAGTGCAATTTCAAGTGCACTTTGCAATTGTAGTTTGCACTTGTAGTGCAAAGTGGATTTGCCTTTAGTAAATAACCCCCATTGTCTATATATGGCACTGTGGGGCTAAAGTTGGCTCATGTGTTCCAATATATTGTGTGGTAGGACTGTTATTTTCTATTCTTGCCCACGTGCAGGATGTCCTTTCTCAGAAGCAGGTCAGTGGATATACTGGGAAATAGTCTGACTTCAAAGCTGCAGGAAGTCTGTCATGGATTTTACCTGATCATGTAGCTACTTGGTTTGTACTGCTGTTTCCATTTGGCTGCGCTTGGGTGCTATAGAGTTTCTTTTATTTACTTGACTATAGTATTGACCCCTTTTTAATATCCAATGTTTACTGAGTAACTCCTGGTGTAAATCATGCTGGTGAGTGACATTCAACAGCATTTTTTCAGCAAGTGAGTGATGTCTTGTTCATCCAGGCATTGATGGAGTAACCTGTCGAAATAGATAAGTGTTTTCACTGCACTTTTTAGTAAATCTGAGGCTGGTGAGTTGTCACCCACAACAGGATAGCAAGTGTGACGTCAACTAAAATATAAGCACTTCTTGACATTGGTATATTAAACACCAGCTTAATAATTGTGTGTCAGTATTTTCCTGACAAACAACGTTTCTCAGTTCGCATATGTCCAACTGCGTTTTCAGAGCAATTTTTAAATAGGTGTCCGGTGGGGTTTTGTTCACCGGTTCAGATGCAGATTTTTACTTGAATTTTTATCTGAACCTTAAAAACGCACAGGACTCTTTTTAGCCGAATGACCGCTACAGGGCGGCTCGATAACTCTGGGAGGGCGTACATTGACGTCCTCCCAGAATCCCTCTCACCCGGGAACATCTGTGGCTGCTGGGTCCCGAGGACCCGGTGCATCACAGATCACAGTAAATGGCCGCTGATAGCTGATCACTTGTAAACAAACCGGCGTCATGTCTGGTTCCTCACTCCCCTCTCTGTACAGATCGGTACAGAGAGGGGAGAGATCAGTGGCAGCAGCGCTGTGGGCTGGATGTGTAGTGCCCACATTGCTGATATATGCGCATTTCAGCCATCAATCCATCCATACTCAGCCATCCATGCTCGGCATACTCATCCATCCATCCATGCATAGTCATCCATCCATCCATCCATGCATACTCATCCATCCATCCATGCTCACTCATCCATCCATGCTCACTCATCCATGCTCAGCATACTCATCCATCCATGCTCACCCATCCATACTCCTCTATCCATCCGTGCTCAGCCATCCATACTCAGCATACCCATCCATACTCAGCATGCTCACCCATCCATACTCCTCCACACTCAGCATACTCATCCATCCATCCATGCTCAGCCATCCATACTCAGCATACTCATCCATCCATGCTCAGCCGTCCATCCATCCATGCTCAGCCACCCCATCCACCCCCATACATAATTAGCCATACCCTTCCATACTCAGCCGTACCCAGCCATTCTCAGCTGTACCTAGCCATACTCAGCCATACTCAGATGTACGAAGCCATACTCAGCTGTACCCAGCTGTTTCCAGCCATACTCAGTCATACCCAGCCATACTCAGCCGTACCCAGCCATCCCATCTATACCCAGCTGTACCCATCTGTATTCAGCTGTACCCGGCCATATTCAGCCATACTAATTAATGCTCAGTCATCCCATCCATACTCATCCATCCCCATCCATGGCTCATCCATGCCACATTAGTTCTCATTCATGCCACTACAGTGCCTCACGAAAGTGTAATAGGTAGTCAAATTAGATTTGAAACTTATGCCCCTAGAACACCTGACGGTGCTCCCTGCATGTTGGACCTCTCTATGTGGCCACACTGTGGAAAAGTCTCACATGTGCCATTCTCAGCTGTACCTAGCCATACTCAGCCATACTCAGATGTACGAAGCCATACTCAGCTGTACCCAGCTGTTTCCAGCCATACTCAGTCATACCCAGCCATACTCAGCCGTACCCAGCCATCCCATCTATACCCAGCTGTACCCATCTGTATTCAGCTGTACCCGGCCATATTCAGCCATACTCATTAATGCTCAGTCATCCCATCCATACTCATCCATCCCCATCCATGGCTCATCCATGCCACATTAGTTCTCATTCATGCCACTACAGTGCCTCACGAAAGTGTAATAGGTAGTCAAATTAGATTTGAAACTTATGCCCCTAGAACACCTGACGGTGCTCCCTGCATGTTGGACCTCTCTATGTGGCCACACTGTGGAAAAGTCTCACATGTGGTATCGCCATACTCAGGAGGAGTAGGAGAAACTATTTTGGCATGTACATGCTTTGTTATAAACATTGTGTAAAAAAATTATGTTTTCATTTTCTTTACACATTTTCCAAAAATGTGTAGAAAAAAATGACATGTTCAAAAGACTCATTATGCCTCATAGATTATACATTGCGGTGTTTTCTTTCCAAAATGGGGTCATTTTTGGGGCGTTTTCCATTGTCCTGGTTCTCCAGGGCCTTCAAAAGGGCAAGAGGTAGTCAATAAATTATATGTGCAATTTATGCTCCAAGAACGCCTGATGGTGCTTCTTGCATGTTGGGCCTCTGTATGTGGCCACTCTGTGTAGAAGTCTCACACATGTGGTATCGCCATACTCAGGAGGAATAGTAGAATGTGTTTTGGGGTGTAATTTTTGCTATGCATATGCTGTGTGAGAGAAATAACCTGCTAATATAACAACTTTGTGAAAAATTTGATTTTGCAAAGAATTGTTGGAAAATTTAAAAAAGCTCACCATGCCTCTAACTAAATACTTTGGAATGTCTGCTTTCCAAAAAGGAGTCATTTGGGGGGTATTTGTACTTCCCTGGCTTGTTAGGGTCTCAAGAAATGAGATGAGGCCCTCAGTGCATCAGGTGTGATCAATTTTCAGAGATTGGCACCATAGATTGTGGACTCAATAACTTTCACAAAGACCAAATAATATACACAGAATTTTCTGTCTTTTTTCTTTTATAGCGCAAAAAATAAAAAACCCAACAGTGGTTAGGAAGGGGGTTTAAGTGGGTAAGTGGTTAAAAATGCTTGGCGGCCGTCCAGCAGATATGTGAACCGGCTCCATAGAGATGGCTGCCAGTTCACATGTAGTTGTATCACCCCCACACCATCCTAAATACTTAACTCCTCGGTGTACCTGTCTGCTGTGGCTCTCTCCTCTCTCTCTGCTATTACAAGACACAGCAGCAGAAGTCATTGGCACCTTCTACTGTCAGTCAGATCCTGGGAAAAGAGAAAAAGAGGGGGGCTGAGCCATGCTGTTTGTGTCTATTGACTCATACAGCCCAGCTTGGGAACGTGCCCACATGTGTGCCCCCATAGCATACAGCTTGCTATGGAGGCACATGCAGGGGTGGAGGAGTGGAGCAGGGGACCCAAGAAGAGAAGGTAAAGGTCCACTCTGCAATACCATTGCACAGGACAGGTAAGTATTACATATTTATTCATTTAGGTAAAAAAATAAAAATTATATATATATATATATATATATGTATGTATGTATGTGTGTGTATATATATATATATATATATATATATATATATATATATATATATATATATATATATATATATATATATATATATATATATATATAAACTTTAGAACCACTTTAAAGTAGAAATATGGCCTCCTGTTAAAAATGGGTTGCTTCTTTTTCTGTGTGAAATTTAGAAAACATTTTTATAAAATTTCTAAGAAAAAAAACCTGTTGCAGCACTTTTTTTAAATGCATCTGCATTTACAGTTTTTCTCTTGTGCCGTGTACACACGGTCGGACTTTCCCGCAGAAAAAGTCAGACGAAATTACTTCATCTGATATTATGATCGTGTGTGGGCTTCAGCAGACTTTTTTTCCCAAAAATTCTGACGGACCTAGAAATAGAACATGTTTTAAATCTTTCCGAAGGAATCAATTTCTATCGGGAAAACCGTTCGTCTGTATGCTGTTCTGACGGACCAAAAAGGACGCAAGGGCGGCTATTGGCTACTGGCTATTGAACTTCCTTTTTCTAGTCCTCTCGATGTGTTGTATGCCACCATGTTCTAAACAATCAGACTTTGGTGTGATTGTGTTTAGGCAAGACCGTTTCAGTGGAACTACGTTGGAAAAACTGTCAGAGTTTATTCTGACGGAAAAAACAGTCGTGTGTACGCGGCATTAGTCGACCTGCAAATTTCCACAAATACCTGTTGATCCTGCCAGTGAAGTCCACCTAATGCAGCTTTCTGTGATGGTGTAACAACAATGCCACATTGCTCCTGAATTCAGAGCTTAGTTGCCATACTTATGTAGGCTCTCTCTACTAGCACTACAGTTATGCCCCGTACACACGTATGGACTTTCTGTCTGAAAAAACCTGGATGGTTTTTCCAACGGAATTCCGCTCAAGCTTGGCTTGCATACACACGGTCACACAAAAGTTTGCCTAACTTTCGACCGTCATGAATGCGGTGACATACAACACTACGATGAGCCAAGAAAATGAAGTTCATTGCTTCTGAGCATGCGTCAATTGTTTCCGAGCATGCGTAGGAATTTTGCACGTCAGAATTTGTACAGACGATCAGAACTTTTTCTGACCGAAAAAATTGAGAACCTCCTCTCAATCTTTTGCTGCCCGAAATTCCGCCAGCAAAAGTCCGATGAAGCATACACATGATCGCATTTTCCGACCAAAAGCTCTCATATGACTTTTGCTGGTGAAATTTTTGATTGTGTGTACGGGGCATTAGAAGAAACAATGTTGCAGGGTGTGGGGCTATCAGATTGTCACTGTTGATTCACAAGCCTGTATCTTGTGAGTTAACCCCTGACTACATCTAGTCCTGGCCATTTCTTTCTGGATTTGCAGTGCTCTGGGCACACCGATAGGCACACTGATGATGGGGACACTGCTGATGAAATACCGCTGATGGGGACACCGTTGATGGGGACATCATTGATGGGGACAATGCTGATGGGGACACGGATGAGGACATCTCTGATGGGGACATTGATGATGAGGAGTCTCTGATGGGGGACACAGCCGTGTGGAAAGGCTCTGATGGGGACACAGATGTGTGGAAGGCTCTGATGGGGACACAGACAGTTGGACAAATAACAAAAACTTGTGAGGTTGGTGGATTCTCAAAGCCCATGTTCCTGCATTACATTATCCATCAGCAAGCATTGTGTGGAAAATATCTGGATATGTCTTGTGTTCTGAAACATGTTGTTTCAGTAGTAAATTTTAATCGATCTCATGGACTTAATCATCGCCAGTTTTGTGATGTTCTGAAAGAAATTGATTCTAACAGAAAAGATTTGACCCAACCCACTTTTGTCAAACACTGACTGGCTTTGTAAATTGTAATTTTTTGCAGATTTGACAGACCATATGAATCAGCTGAATCTGAAATTGCAAGGTGAAACCAATTTGATTTGAGACCTATTTGTGCACGTTAAGTCATTCAGTGCAAAACTCATGCTTTTGGACTGGTGGAAGTCCATAATTTGGTTAATTTCCCATGTTGTGAAAAATTTCATGAAGAAAGTGTAACAGCATTTCCTTCTTCATTTGCAAATGAAATGGTTCAGGGCTTGCAAAAACAATTTCAGGAGCGATTTTCTGATCTTGATGGTAGAGCAGATAATATAAAACTGTTTCAAAATCCATTTGACTGCAATGTTGAAACACTCCCAAGTCAGTTTCAGTTGGAAATTATTGACCTACAATCAGATGGCATGCTGAAAGACAAATATAAAGAAGGAAATCTGATCCAATTTTATAAATCTTTGCAGCCTGAGCAGTTTCCAGATTTGAAGCAATTTTTGGTACAACATACCTGTGTGAACAAACATTTTCAAAAATGAAGTATGTCAAGTCCAAATACCAAGCAAATTTATCTGATCATTTGAAGTCCATTCTGTCACCAGCCATCAAAGTACTTGTCACCAACCATCAAAGTTCCTGTCACAGTATATCTGAATACCCAAGTACCTGTCTTAGCCCATCTGAGTACCCAAGTACCTCTCACGGTATATCTGAGTACCTGTCACAGCCCATCTGAGTACCCGAGTACCTATCACAGTATATCTGAGTGCCTGTCACAGCCCATCTGAATACCCGAGTACCTGTCACAGTATTTCTGAGTACCTGTCACAGCCTGTTTAAGTACCGGTCACAGTTCATCTGAGTACCCAAGTACCTGTCACAGCCCATCTGAGTATCCAAGTACCAGAGTACCTATCACCACCCATCAAAGTACCTGTCACAGTATATCTGAGTAATTGACTACCTGTCACAGCCCATCTGAGTACCCGAGTACCTGTCACAGCCCATCTGAGTACCCAAGTACCTCTCACAGTATATCTGAGTACCTGTCATTTGAGTACCTGTCACAGTATATCTGAGTACCTGTCACAGCCCATTTGAGTACCTGAGTACCTGTCACAGCCCACCTGAGTATCTGAGTACCTGTCACAATTGATCTGAGTACCTGTCACAGTTCATCTGAGTACACGAGTACCTGGGTACCTGTCACAGTTTGTCTGAGTACCTGTCACAGCCCATTTGAGTACCTGAGTACCTGTCACAGCCCATTTGAGTACCTGAGTACCTGTCACTGCCCATCTGAGTACCTGTCACAGCCCATCTGAGTACTTGAGTACCAGTCACCAGCCCATCAGATTACCCGAGTACCAGTCACCAGCCCATCAGATTACCCGAGTACCTGTCACCAGGCCATCAGATTATCCGAGTACCTGTCACCAGGCCATCAGATTACCCGAGCATTGTATCTCCAGCCCATAAGAGTACCCAATTACCTGTCTCCAGCCCATCAGAGTATCCAAGGACCTGTCACCAGCCCATCAGAGTACCCGAGTACCCGAGCACCTTTCTGCAGCCCATCATTGTATCCGAGTACCTATCTGCAGCGCATGTCTCATAGAATATACGTTGGGGTGTTTGCTTTCCAAAATTGGGTAATTTTGTGGGTAATTCCACTGTCCTAGTGCTCAAGGACCTTCGAAAGTGTGATAGGTAGGAATGAAATGAGATGTGTAATGAGGAGTAGCAGAATGTATTTTGGGGTGTAATTTTTGCTATATACATGCTATGTGTTGGAAATATCTTATAAATTGACAACTTTGTGTAAAAAAAAAAGATTTTCATTTTCTTTCCACATTTTCTGAAGACTTGTGTAAAAAAAATGAACCATTCAAAAGACTCATCATGCCTCATAGAATATACATTGGGGTGTTTGTTTTCCAAAATGGGGTCATTTGTGGGTAATTCCATTGTCCTGGTGCTCCAGGGCCTTCAAAAGTGTAATAGGTCGTTAGAAAATTAGAGGTGTAAGTTATGCTCCAAGAACGCCTGACGGTGCTCCCTACATGTTGGGCCTCTGTATGTGGCCATGCTGTGTAAAAGTCTCACACATGTGGTATCGCCATACTCAGGAGGAGTAGCAGAATGTGTTTTGGCATGTGATTTTTGCTATATACATGCTTTGAGTTAGAAATATCATATAAACTGACAACTTTGTGTAAAAAGAAATACGTTTTAATTTTCTTTCCACACTTTCCGAAGACTTGTGGGAAAAAATGAACCGTTCAAAAGACTCATTATGCCTCATAAAATAGGCATTGCAGTGTTTGCTTTCTACAATGGGGTCATTTTGTGGGTAATTCCACTGTCCTGGTGCTCCGGGGCCTGTGGAGGTGTAATTTATGCTCCTAGAACCCCTGATGGTGCTCCCTGCATGTTGGACCTCTCTGTGTGGACAGGCTGTGTAAAAGTCCCACATATGTGGTATCGCCATACTCGGGAGGAGTAGCAGAATGTATTTTCGAGTGTAATTGGAACTATGCATATGCTGTGTGTGAGAAATAACTTGTTATTTTGAAAATTTTGTGAAAAAAAAAAAATCTTAATTTTTCCAAGAATTGTGGGAAAAAATTACAACTTCAAAAAACTCACCATGCCTCATACTAAATACCTTTGACTGTCTACTTTTCTCAAATGGGTCACTTGGGGGGTATTTGTACTTTCCTCCCTTTCAGGGCCTCAAGAAATGAGATAGGCCGTCAGTGCATCAGGTGTGATAAATTTTCAGTGATTTGTACCATAGCTTGTAGACTCTATAACTTTCACAGAGACCAAATAATATCCACTAATTTGTGTTATTTTTACCAAAGAGATGTAGCAGTATACATTTTGTCCCAAATATATGAACAAAAATTACTTTGCAAAATGTTATCATAGAATCTAAAAAAAAGTGTTTTTTTTTTTCAAAATGTTCAATCTTTTTTCACTTATGTCACAAAAAATAAAAAACCCAGTGGTGATTAAATACCACCAAAAGAAAGATGGAAAAAAATGAATGAAAAAAATGATAAAAATTTTGCTTGGGTACAGTGTTGCATGAATGAGTAATTGGCATTCAAAGTAAGAGCACTGAAAGCTAAAAATTGGTCTGGAAAGGAATGGTGTATAAATGTCCTGTAGTGAAGTGATTAAAGCATGTAATACAGCACAGTGCTTGCGCTGTGTCATTTGGCCCTCTGTAACACCTGAAATACCTGGCTGATCCTGTCTGGTTCTGCCCTCCCACCTGTAAACTGACCATGGTTTATCACGGCTGCTGCGCCCTGACACTGTGGTCAGTTTGTGCTTCCGTCATCTGCAGCTCTCCTGTCCTCTCTCCCCTCTCCCTCCCCCTCCCTGCCTGCTCTGTGTCAAGTGCCTGCCCCCCCCCCCTACCTGCTGCTGAAATAACATTAAAATATTATATAATCCAGTGTGTTTGCTAATGATAGGAGCTCCTGTCTGTGTGTTTTATAAAAAAAAAATGCTTGCTATACCTGATTTCAGAGTGGCACTCAGCACTCACGTGACCGGCCGGCTTTCTCCTCCTCTCGTGCCGACTGACATCAGCGGGGGAATCTCGACCCCGCCCGCTACAGCTGTCAGAAGAGGAGAGGAGAGAAATGGCCAGTCACGTGAGCACCGAGGGGCGCACTAAAATCGGGTATAGCAGGCATTTTTTTTATAAAATGCATAAACAGGAGCACCTATCATTAGCAACGGGATTATACAGGATTATATGAAGTTTAATGAGTGGGTTAACAACCACTTTAAGGAAAGTAAAAAAAAAAAAAGTTTTTGGTTTACTTTGAGGTTCGTGTGTCACTTTCTATCTTAATTGGCACTGTCATATGGGAGACTTTAGTTCTACTTTAAGAATTTAGTGTTGTTTGAATTCATTTTGTTCCTAAAAGTAAGTCTCAGGTACTCTGTCTGCCTCCTGAGACTCGCACTCACATTCATAAATATATTATGGCTTTAGTGTAAAGTGTAGTTTTTATATGGTCTTAACAGCTGTTTTTTTACTCTTTATACAAATCATTAATCATGTTTTACCATTGTGTTTTAGGTACTATAATAGGTGTTGTCATTTATACTGGAAAAGAGACCAGAAGTGTCATGAATACCTCAAATCCAAAAAACAAGGTAATTTTTAAAAAATCTTCATAAAAGCTGAACGGGTATACAAGCAGCATTCAATGCAGTTATTTATGTTGAAGCTGCTTGCTATGGGGGCACTCGACAGGAGGGGGAGGGTCCAGGAGCGCCTGTGGGGGACCCGAGAAGAGGAGGATCTGGGCTGCTCTGTGCAAATCCACTGCACAGGGCAGCTAAGTATAACATGTTTGTTATTTAAAAAAAAAAAAACAGACCTTACCTTCAATTTAACTATTAATTTTCATGTATTTTGTACTATAATAGTCTTGGTTTAGGTTGATAATGCAAACAAGTGACTTCATGTACTGTAGGAAGACTATTCTGTTAAAAGTTTAGAAATGGGCTTACTGCAGCCCACATTAAACCTTTAATGCACCTGTTTTAGGATTTTGGGGCTAGATATAATTTCTTTTATTTTCCCAAGCAACATAAATATAATTATGGGTTAATATTTAACAATTAACAGACATAGCCTTGCATGATATGTTTTTAGGCATATTCAGCATAGAAGGAGGCGTTAATGTGACATTTTGTCATTTGGATGATGAATCATCTATTGAAGGGACTCCAGAAATGAGGAACAGGGTGGTTTAGTAATTTGCCCCAGGAAAGCAAAGCTGTCAATATGTGTCTGAAATCGGCAGCTAATGTTGAACGCTGATGACTGTTTTGTTTAATGTGTTGATGGTCTCTGCCAGAATAAAATGTCCATCACGACTGTCTATTTCTCATGAAGACTGGCTTCCCTGCAGGGTAGAAGAGGTCCACATTAACTGTCCAGAGTGAAATCGTCTTATTAGTTCTTTGTCTCAAAAAACTTTGAATATTTGTAATGGTTCTACAGAATGTATTATTTAGGCACCACAGTGCAACATCAATGTTTCTGTGTATATAAACATAAAAAAAAAAAAAAATTGTAAAAGTTAGTTTGGTAACTTTTAAATGAAAACTGCAAAAAGTCTGTAGTTCTGTAACAAATATTCAACATGAAAGAAAAAATGTTCCATGAATTTTAGGGCCTTAACAGGAAGTAAAGTTAATCTTATGCCCTGTACACACTGTCGGACTTTCCGACAGAAAATGTGCAATCGGACTGTGTTGTCGGATATTCCGATCATGTGTGGGCTCCATCTGACTTTTTCCGTCGGAATTTCCAACACACAAAGTTTGAGATCTTGTTCTAAAATTTTTCGACAACAAAATCTGATCATTTAAATTCCGATGTGTAGACAATTCCGACGCACAAAGTGCCACACATGCACACACTCTTTATAACTCCGTTGTACGTCACCTCGTTCTGAACGATCAGATTTTGCGACAACTTTGTGCGACCGTGTGTACGCAAGACAAGTTTTGGGCCAAAATCTGTCGGAAAAAATCACACGGATTTTGTCGTCGGAATGTCCAATTGTGTGTACAGGGCGTTAGAGTTTATGCTTTTTTGGTGGGGTCCACTTCCACTTGATATTACACCTGCAGCTCCAGCCAGCAGTGGACCCCTCTCATGTAAGACCTTTTCTCAGTTACTGGACATTGCTATAAACTACTTGGATGTGCTTCATAACATTCATTGGGGCTTGTGCTGCAAGTCACACCACAGTCAGAAATAAAAAAAAACTATATACTCACACCTAATATTGTGTCGCTCACTCAGGTCTTTATTTTGACTGCAGTTATCCCTTGAGGGAAGAGTCTGCTCAGAGCAAGCATGTTAGATGTGGGTGAGCTAAAGTGCCATCTGGATTCTTATATCTTCATTTGACTAGAGTAATAGCTAGCATGGGTTGTTGCAGGCTGGTGTTTTTGTGAATGATCGCACTGCTCTCAAACAGCTGACAGTTACTACTCTACTCTCTTGCCTCCAGTATTAAAAAGCAGGCTAAGGAACGGGCAAAAAAGGTTTCCGAGGAGGCATAGGGCTTCACTATTACATGGCAGTTTTGCAGATATTCCTTTCTGGCAGCTTTCAAAGAAGCAGGGGTTGTGAATACTGCCTGCCATTTGTACTATACAGTCATCCCATATATAGCTGGAGCATCTGAAAAAAACATAAGCAATTATTAATAATCATTCATCCCTGTGTCTTCCAAGCCCAGCGATGCACTGTCAAATGTGAGAGGTGTGTAGTGTAGTGAGGGATGCAAAGACCTATACACTGGGAAGACACGGCAATCTCTCAACAAATGGCCCAACATAGGAGGGAAAATTCAGCAGGTCAAGATTCAGCAGCTTCCCTACGCTTTATTGAAAAGGGACATTCTTTCAAAGACTGGGAGGTCAATTTGTTTGCAAGATGCATGAAAGACGCAATCTACATGAAGCTGGAACGAATATCTCTGAGCGGACATGGGGGACTTTAACACCATCTGTCTTTCATTTTACCTGGCAATATGACTACAGTTTGCACCTTTAACAAGGTAAATTGAGGGATTAACATCAGTGCAGGCTTCCAGAGACCAAGTTTGGGATAATGTACCTAGAACAGGGTGGATCCTCAATTTGTACAACTCCCATCCTGTTTTTGAATAATCAACATCTCTATATTACATGTGATTGGATTAGGCTGTATGTGCTACCTGTGTAGATATAAATACTGGGGCATTAAAACAAAAGAAGCAGCGTGGGGAAGCTATGAATCATTTTTAACATTGTGGGACAAGTCCAGTTGAATGTGAATAACTACTACTAGCTTTACCTTTATCTGGATAAATGACAACCTTCACAGACAGATTTACAATGATGAATTCAAAACTGATGCAGATTATTATGTTTTGATCTCACAATCTATAAGAATTCTTCTTCTGTCTGCACTATATAGCCAAATGTTTTTGGACGCCTGACCAGCATACCTGTTGGACAAATTTGTTGGCAATTCTATTAGCAAACCTAAGGAAATAACATGACAATTCCCTCCACCCTTTGTAGCTTTAACAGGCTCCACTCTTATGGGAAGGCTTTCCACAAGATTTTGAACTGTATTCGTAGGAATTTGTGCTAGTTTACCTAAAAGGTCATTTGTGAGGTCAGGTACAGGTTTACAAGAAGACCTGGCCTGCAATCGGTGTTCCAATTCATACCTAAGGTGTTCAGTAGATTTGAAGCTCTGTGCAGACCACTGGAGTTCCACCACCCCAAACTAATCAAAACATGTCTTTATGAACCTGGATTATTTACATGGGCACAGGCCTGTTTTTCCAAAACTGTTGTCACAAACTTATAAGCGCATAATTGCCTAAAATGTCTTCATACTGTATGCTTTAGCATTAGAAGTACTAATTCAGTAATTTGGAGTTGTGCCAAAATACTGTACCTTTGGCCATCTAGAGTAAATTCTGAAATTAATGTTATGTAAGAAATTATTTATAACTGACTGTTATTCACTGAGTTTCAATAGAAATCACCATTATATACAGTAGGTGACCGTGATATTGTGTCAATCTCGCCGATTTTATCTGTGAGATTGGCACCCTGTGAGCCCCGTCTTGGGAGCCAGCACCGAGCCGGCTCGCATCGGGAAAGGAAAAATGTTTCTTTTCCTTTCCCGATAAGCGACAAGGCCAGGTTCACACTGGTGTGGGGATCCAAATTGGATTACCGCTAATACCAGACACTGTATTTGGTATGAATCCTAAGGGAGAACTCCACGGCAAATAAAAAAAAAAACGGCATGGGTTCCCCCTCCGGATGCATACCAGGCCCATAAATCCGGTAGGGATTTTCCCTTAAAAGCCCTACCGGACCTAAGGGCCTGGTATGCCCCCAAAGGCATGCAGGCTTCATTAGTGAGGCGACATTTTCGCTCGCTACTATAGAACCGCGCTGGAAGAAGCCTGACGCCGGGAACCAGAGCGACAGGATCACTGGAAACACAAGATCGGCTACACCTACTGTATTATTGGGCATATTTCAAACATAAAAAACAGCACGGATCAACTCTTTTACCCTAGATTCACACCAGTGCTTGCATTTTGCAGTGTGCAGAAACACACTACAGTCCATTTAACTTGATTTCCTATGGTACATATTCACATCTATGTGTTTTGCAGCCTGTGCGTTGTTGGACAAGCGGCAGGGACTTTTTTCCCCACGTTTTTCGTATAAAAGACTTCGATTGAATCATACCAGAATTGCAAGTGTTGTGTTTGTGATACGATTTTTGACGGTTTTACGGTTTTGATTTTTCCCTTTAAACACTGTATATACTGTAGCTGGCTGCTAAGGAGTGGGCCGGCCGCCACATCCTTAACAACCGATGAGTTATCAGCTGTCAGCGGGATTCCCCGCTGACAGCTAAATGTAAAAAAAATATTGCCAGCAAAAAAAAAAAATCGTGAAAAAAAAAAGGTGTGGGGTCCCCCAGGTCTATACCAGGTCCTTCGGGTCTAGTATGGATACCCGTGCCAACATTTTTTAAAAAACATTACGTGGGGTCCCCTCAAAATCCATACCAGATTTATCCAAGCATACAGCTGGCAGATTAGGAAAGGGAGGGGACGAGCGAGCTCATACCAGGCCGCATGCCCTCAACATGAGGGGATGGGTGCTTTGGGGCAGGGGGCTCTGCCCCCCATGTAAATGAGTATGGGGTACATTGTACCCCTACTCATTCACCCAAAAAGGAACGAAGGGCTAAAAGAAAAACAAGAGACCGTTTTTGGCAAGTCCTTCATAAAAAATGTCACTCGTCGTAGCTCCAACATGTCTTCTTTCTCCGGTACTAATGTCCTCTTCCTCTGGTACTGGTGTCTTTTTCCTCCGGTAGTCTCTTCTCCCTCCTGTGCTCCTTGTGCAGTCTTCTTCCCTGCCGCCGCTTACCCGCTAAAAACAAAAAAAGCAGATCTTCTAATGCTGTCTTCCTCCGTTGTGTTGTCTCCTGCTGTCTGCCATTTCTTATATAGCCATGGGGCATAGCCATCCGATGAAATCACTCGGAGAACCACCCCTTGTGACGCCACGTCATTTGACATTTACCAAATATTTACTGCAAGTGAATCTTTTGCTGCATGTGTTTCAAATTACAATGATCGATGCACCTCAAGAGAATGTTTAGTAAAAGTCATATTCACTACTTTATAAATAAGCCCCGTAGGAATTGTGTATCTGCTTTGCTTGCACAGTGTTCTTTATAGGGGAATGATCTTAATGTATGTAGACAGTTCAGTCAAACATAGTACACAGTACAGAGAAGAGAGACGGCACATAAATGGATCATATGTCATATTTTCTTTAAGGGCATGGATATGTTCTCATTTATATGTTTGTTTATCTGATACTAAACTTCGAGACAAATGGGTTTTAAGAGAGAACCGCTTGATAGGTTTTTTAATACATTGCCTTAGCAGATAGCTTTTTTTTTTGCGATTCTTAATCTAGGGGAAAAGTATGGGTATTAGGAAAGAAATGATAATACAAATTGCCTGGAGCAATTATTGAAATCTCTTGAGTGTATTGATTTGTGTTTCTAATTGGAAAAAAGATACTATATTGTGTGACTAAGCGAGACAGGTAATGCATCCTTTTATGCATAATGCAGATGTCAACATTTAAACCATTGGTGCACAGGGATACAAATTATAATAGTACTTTGAATGGCGAGTACATTTCAGTTTAATTGTGTGTGTGTGTGTGTGTGTGTGTGTATCTCTCTCTCTCTCTCTCTCTCTCTCTCTCTATGTATATATATATATATATATATATATATATACACACACACACAGTGCATTAAAAAGTATTCATACCCCTTGAACTTTTCCACATTTTGTCATGTTACAACCAAAAACCTAAATGTATTTTATTGGAATTTTAGGTGATGGACTGACAACAAGTGGCACATAATTGTGAAGTCGAAGGAAAATTATGGTTTTCAAAATTTTTTACAAATAAATATCTAAAAAGTGTGGCATGAATTTGTATTCAGCCCCTTCACTCTGATACCCCTAACTAAAATATAGTGGAATCAGTTGTCTTCAGAAGTCATCTACTTAGTAAATAGAGTCCACCTGTGTGTAATTTAATACCAGACAGGTCAGGGATAAAGCTGTGGATACGTTTAAAGCAAGGTTAGGGTATGAAAAAATATCCCAAGCTTTGAACATCTCATGGAGCACTGTTAAATCCATCATCCGAAAATGAAAAGAATATGGCACAACTGCAAACTTACTAAGACATGGCCGTCCACCTAAACTGACAGGCCGGGCAAGGAGAGCATTAATCAGAGAAGCAGCCAAGAGGCCCATGGTAACTCAGGAGGAGCTGCAGAGATCCACAGCTCAGGTGGGAGAATCTGTCCACAGGACGACTATTAGTCGTGCACTTCACAAATCTAGCCTTTATGGAAGAGTGACAAGAAGAAAGCCATTGTTGAAAGGAAGCCACAAGAAGTCCCATTTGCAGTTTGCGAGAAGCCATGTGTAAGAAGGTGCTTTGGTCAGATGAGACCAAAATGTTACCTTCTGGCCTAAAAGCAAAACGCTATGTGTGGCGGAAAACGAACACTGCACATCACCATACAAGTCTAGCTGCATTTTAGAATTTGGGTGGGCGCTGATCAGCTTATCAAAGGAGTTTCATAGTAGGTTTCTATGACCTTATATTATTTCCTTGGTTAGGAGGCATTCCATATTTTATGAGTAGTGGAAAACCCCACCAGCCAAGCTCATCTGAAAGCATAGCTGTAATAATTGTCTATAGTTTTCCCTAACAGAAAGTTATTTAAATAGTTTTCAGTGAACAGTATTCACCTAAAGAGCTTAATGCATGGAGAATCAAATGAGACTAGTAGGAGCAGGACCAAGGAGACCAGTAATGGCAGCACACACTGTCATGACTGGTGAAATGGAATAATCCTATTCAAGCAACTTAAGGCATTTCTTTCTTTCTATTGGACAACATTTTAAATATTTACCAGTCTGGTGGTTTTTTGGCATTTGAGTGGATAAGTGGGTGGGTGGGTTCTGGTCAGCTTATGGGTTTCACAAGTGGTCCCCACTACTTGACAGTGTTTCCCTGCTGGAGGGGACATTCCACTTTTTCTACTAGTGGAAAATCCCATCAGCCAAGGTGATCCGTCATCATAACTGTAATAATTTTCTAAAGCTTTCCCCAACAGTTTTTTTTATTATTATTATTTTCAGTGAACAATATTTATCTGAAGTATTTGACGCATTGAGAGTCAAAGTAAAAAAAATCACTAATTTCAGTGTTTTAAATGCTTTTGTTGCCTGAGGAAGCAATCACATAATCCAAAAAAATTAATTTTCCCAGACACAATAATGATTTTCATTCCAAATAGAATTTGGTGTTAATTAGCATGTTTTTACCGCAAGCCCCTGCTGAGTGGAAAAGTGTAGGTCAATTCATGAATGTCACTTTGTACATTGGATGTGATGGGCAGCTAGTACAGATTATGTATAATACTCAGTTCCAGGATTCTCAAATGTATAATCAATTCTACCTGTATAGATATTTCTTAAACCTTGTCAGTCTTTATAAAGTTGTATCTGTAAGAAGTAAAGGTCATTTATGGAGGCTAATTAACCTTATGGGAAATAGATGTTGTATGTGTACGACGTTATTTGTGTAGCCTTACATATTTATGTTAAGAGTTAAATCATGAAAGCAAAAATAATATTCCCTATGCTGATTGTAAACACAGTGCAGACTCATTGGTATTTCAGCCTCCTCTATTTGTATACCGGTACTTTTATTAAAGTGCACCTGGTATTTAGTTTTAGCCCATTTTAAATGAACTATGCTCCTGTGTTTAAAATTACTTCCCTCTTATGCATTCATATTATCATGGTGGTGCTAGCAGATTAGGTTGCCTTAACGAAAGGTTGTCTTTTTAGACTAGAAATCAGGGAAAAATTCTCATCTCTCCCTCTTTTCAGATTTCTCCTTGCCATTTGCTTTTATAACTGAACTACTACAATAACACAGTTTTAATATGTGTTATTAAAGTAATTTTAAAGTGGTTGTAACCCAAAAAACAAATGTTGTATAATACCTGGCTGATCCTGCCTGTTCCTATTTTTCCTCTGTGAACTGATCACATTTATCATGGCTGCTGATCTCTAATAGTGTGGTCAGATTACATGCATTCGTCATCCAGCTATCTCCTCAGAGTCTCTGCATCTCCCCCCACCCCTTCTCCCTGTCAGTTCCGTAGTCTGTGTGAGAGCCAATCCCCCTACTCCTCCCCCCCCTCTCGTCTCCTGCCATGTAATTCAATTCCCTGCTCCAGTGCTTGAAAAGTAAAAAAACATCTATTAATTACTTTTATCCTCTGTTTCAGGTCCCTGTTCAGTACAGTGTGTATGTTTTGCTAAAATTATAATGCTAAATAACAGAGCCCTGCTGTGTGACTTCCCTCTGCTGGCTTTCATTCATCAAAGGGAAATCTCAACCCCTCCCACTGTACTCCCTCTGGAAGGGATACACAGGTAGGTCACGTGACAGTACAGCAGGGCTCTGCAAGGAAGGTATTTAGCATTATAATTTTAGGAAAATATTCATATTGTACTGAACAGGGACCTAAAACAGAGAGAATCAAAGAAATTGATACATGAGACTTTACAACCACTTTAAAGTCAAATAGTTTTCAAGCCATTTTAAATGCTGGTCTGTAATGTCACAAGCGAACAGGACTACCAGGTGATGTATTCCAGGTGGCCTTGCCCCTTACCTGTATCAAAATAATGTCAAATGGTGGAGCCTGCAGTAGGCAGCCAGCCTTCATCAACAGTGAGAGCTTATTTTTATTTTTTCATGTGGGGTGGGTGGCATGATTGAAGGTCATGTTGCCTGGTATGGTTCTTATCTGAGCATGTAGCCTAGCCAGTCACTCGTCCCCCCATCCTGACCTGCTAGGCTGCGTGCTCAGATAACGGTCTAGTATGGATTTTGGGGGGGACCCCACGCTGTTTTTGTAAAAAATTATTTTACCGTGGGGTTCCCAAAGTACCTGGTATGTATGGGGGGGGGGGGGGCTTTTTTTTTCTTCAGAATTTTTCCTTGTTCACCTCTTTTTCTTTTTCTTTTACAGTCAGCAGGAAATCCGATGACAGCTGATGAGTCATCTGTTAAGGATGTGCGGCCCACTCCTTAGCAACCAGCTCAATGCGTTAAATTGCCACATTTGGTATTTAATGCAAAATTCTTAATGAGTTGAACACTTGCACAATTGTTACCACATGCAGTACTTTTAATATATAGACACTTACCTGTCCATAGAGCCAGTGATTTGGGCACCCCAGCTGATCTTCGGATCGACTGTTGGGTGCTGCTGCCACCATTCCTGGTAAGGGAACCCAGCAGTGAATCCTTTCCTTTACAACTGGTTCCCTACTGTGCATGCGTGAAGCATGTTGCGCTTTCTAATTGGTCCGGTGGCAGAGAAAGGAAAATGGGGCCGAACTTCTGAGAGACCGGGCTGTGGCCCCATGTTCCGGAAGTGGGGAAAGGTACCTGTCAAAAACGTTTGAGTGGCCTCTGGAGGGTTGGCACTTCGAAGAATGTGGCCTCTGGAGAGTTGGCGCTTCCAAATTTTTTTCACTATTTTCTGACAGGAAAGCTCATCCATGCACACAAGACCAATGCATCAATGGTGATGGAGGCAGCAGTCCTAGGATCTTATGAAACACTCCAGCTACTCCTTTATAGATCCCCTTAAACCCCATTTCCTCTTACTTAAACTATCCGTTCTGCTATCAGAGCATGGGACAGAATCAGGGTGCTTTGCCTTACCGATACTAATAAATGGTTCCCGCATACTCTGCAATGGAACTATCCAAATCTTCAGCATCTCTTCTACATTCCAGAGCCGCTCATTTGGGTATTGGGAGGATTAGGGTTTTGGGGACTCTTTGTATGGTAAATTCCTATCTTTAGATGTATTGAAACTGAAGTACTCCCTGCCAAATATATATTCTGTTATTTTGAATTGCACCATGCATGTACTGCTCAGTTTTATTTAGCCTCTTTTCATATGTTATCAATGAGTAACAGAATCTCTGCTGCAGGATGAATCCTTGCCCAAGGCTCATTTCACTTAATATAAAGAACTACAACATTATATGTCACAGGGCCTAAAAAATTGCAGTGCGCAGTGGACTCAGATTCTTCCCACTGTAGTTAATGATGACTGGGGCAGTGTATGGGATGTGTGTTCTGCCACTTGATTTCAGTCAGGGACAGACTTGTACAATTCAAAGTGTTCACTACTACTATCTCACGCCAGCCAGGATGGAAAGGTTCTCGGCTTCTCAGTCTAGTGGCTGCTGGAGGTGCCTGAATGTGGAATTTCTTCTTAGCTTAGAAACAGAAAACTGGCTGTAGAAAAAAAAAAAAAAAGCAATAACAAACCACCATTACTAGAATCAATATTTTCCCCCAACTTGTTATTGTTAGTACAATTTATTTCTGAGAAGACTGAATAGAGGTAATTGTTTAAATTAGGGATGCGCCGAAACATATCGGCCGAAAATGGCCCTTTCGGCAAAAAGCCGAAAGAGAATTTCCACCGATACTGGTGCCGAAAATGGGGCGGGGCTTGCAGGGCTTTGCCCCGCCCCCGGTGCCGCCCATCACGGGGGTGTCATTCAGCTCTCCTCCTCACCTATGCTGCAGTCAGCCTGTGGGGTCTCGCTCTAAAGTCCCCCTCTCCACAGCGGTGGCTGCTTATGTCTCCTCAGCCGATGTGTAAATCGGCTGTGCAGGAGCTGGGCACGATGTTTACTGTGAAAGTGAAACCAAAGGAGAGGCGTCTAGCAGTGTGTGCTGTGCTCTCTGCCTCCCCCTAGAGTGCAGTACCCAGCATGGAGATTAATGTACAGAGCTGCAGCTGCCAATTTAAAAAAAAGACTGTCTATATATATATATATATGTTTGTATGCCTGTGTGTGTGTGTGTAGATAGATAGATAAATATATGCGTGTTTATATGTATGTGTGTTAAGTGTGTATGTTTCTATGTGTGTGTGTGCACATGTATGTGTTATATGTGTGTTGTATGTTTATATGTGTGTATGTTTATATATATATATATATATATATATATGTGTGTGTGTGTGTGCGCGTTTTTATATGTGTATGTTTATATGCACTGGTGAGGCACAGGCAGGCTACATGGCGGGCACTGGTAGGCTGCTGGGCACAGTGAGGCTGCATTGATCTCCTGTAGCATGTTCGCAATCTCTGACCAGCTCCTGTAGCATGCCTGCAGTCTCTGACCAGCTCCTGTAGCATGCCTGCAGTCTATGACCAGCTCCTGTACCATGCCTGCAGTCTCTGACCAGCTCCTGTACCATGCCTGCAGTCTCTGACCAGCTGCTGTATCATGCCTGCAGTCTCTGACCAGCTCCTGTACCATGCCTGCAGTCTCTGACCAGCTCCTGTACCATGCCTGCAGTCTCTGACCAGCTCCTGTACCATGCCTGCAGTCTCTGACCAGCTCCTGTACCATGCCTGCAGTCTCTGACCAGCTCCTGTACCATGCCTGCAGTCTCTGACCAGCTCCTGTAGCATGTCCCCAGTCTCTGGCCATCTCCTGTAGCATGTCCCCAGTCTCTTGCCATCTCCTGTAGCATGTCCCCAGTCTCTGGCCATCTCCTGTAGCATGTCCCCAGTCTCTGACCATCTCCTGTAGCATGTCCCCAGTCTGACCATCTCCTGTAGCATGTCCCCAGTCTGACCATCTCCTGTAGCATGTCCCCAGTCTGACCATCTCCTGTAGCATGTCCCCAGTCTCTGGCCATCTCCTGTAGCATGTCCCCAGTCTCTGACCATCTCCTGTAGCATATTCCCAGTCTGACCATCTCCTGTAGCATGTCCCCAGTCTCTGACCATCTCCTGTATAAAAATATTTTTTAAAAATAGTCAATTTCGGTATCGGTTTTCGGGATCAAGGAAGATTTATTTTTGGTATCGGTTTCGGCACCAAAAAACCCATTCAGTGCATCCCTAGTTTAAATGGTTTTCTACATCCAGGTCTCCCTAAACATAAGTGTTCCCAGTTTTCATTTTAGTGATACCATTGTATTTTTTTTCTTCTATTGCTGATATGCCTAAAAAAGGTTTTGTCTCCATTCTTTAATAGATTTATCAATTCCCTCCTCTTTCTGTGCTTTGTTAGCACTGATAATGTGTGTGGTCTCCTTTTTGTCTATTTTATACATGCCTCTATCAGCTATACTTTGTTTTATTCTGTCTCCTATATGCTGATTTTTTTTCCCTTTTACTATCCTACTCTTTAGTAACCTATATTGATTATTTCTCCTATTTGCTCTTACTAATTTGCCTGACACATAATCTGGTTGCTAGGATGGTAGATTTTTAACAGTGCCCACTGATTACTGTAATTTTCCTCCATCCTTTTAAATAATTTATTTAGAAATGTCCCCATTGCAGCAAAACTGTGCCTTTTTGTTTTTGTATATGATTTTTCAGTTCTAGTTGTAATATCAAATCAAAGACATTGGCGATCACTAGAACCCAAATTTTCTTCCACCTCAACATCAGACAATCAATCCACATTTGTCAGTACTAGCTCTAGAATATGGTCACCTCAGGTTGGGCTTTCTGCTAACTGTTTAAGAAATGCCATTCATCGCCTCCATTACATCACTGCTTCTGTGTTTAATAGCAGTTTGAGGGTTCCAGTTAATGTCAGGCATGTTGAAGTCACTTATAATCAAAACCTCTCCTTTCCCCGTCTGGACGGGTTGAGTGATTCATGCCTACTGGGCCCGAGTTTTACATTACCTTCATGCAATAACAACTGTTCTGGTGCTCCACGAAATTGGCCCTTGTTTGTTGGGCCTTGTCTATAAGAAAGCAACTAGAATATGACTTGGTATTCTGCACTAGTATGGCCATCTTCCTTAATCAGAGACCGCCTATACCACCGACCCTAAGTAATTTGAAATCTATCGTAAAGGCTGTTCTCCCCTTGTGCAAGGCTACGTATAATAGCAGAGAATGTCCCTCTAAATCTGAGGTGTGGTCCCCTTGGCTGGAAAACTCAGATACTGCAGTTCTGGCTCAATTGTTTTAATTTTTTTTTAAATAATTAGATGTATGGGAAGTCCTCTTGCACTTTGATCCCTCTTGATCAACTTACCACCTTGTTTTTTCCCTTTGGGCTTTGTTCTGTTGCCTATTATGGGATTTGTCCTCTACTGTTCTGTGACTAGGAGATTGCTCCTCTAGCTTGTATTACTCTATTTGTGTAGTGCTTATGATCTAAATTTACATTCTGATACATGTTACACTTTATAGGATGCTTGGAATGCTTAATATATTGTCTGTAACCCGGTGGACAATTTTGAGGTTGTTGTGGGAAGGGGTGGAGTGCAGCTAGTCTTTAGTCTATTGTTGATGGGTGTGTCTTGTGAACTGACTTGATTTCCTGTTTTTTTTTTGTGTTTTTTTTGTTTTGTTTTTATATTCTACAAAACTCAATAAAATAGAATTTAAAAAAAAAAACTATATATATATATATATATATATATATATATATATATATATATATATATACACACACACACACACACACACAGTATCTCACAAAAGTGAGTACCCTCTCACATTTTTGTAAATAGTTCATTATATCTTTTCATGTGACAACACTGAAAAAATTACACTTTGCTACAATGTAAAGTACTGAGTGTGCAGCTTGTATAACAGTGTAAATTTGCTGTCCTCTCAAAATAACACAACACACAGCCATTAATGTTTAAATCGCTGGCAACAAAAGTGAGTACAAATGTGCAAACATCCACCAGCTCTGTGATGTGGTCATGGCGCAGTGGAAGAGGACTCCAGTGGCAACCTGTGAAGCTCTGCTGAACTCCATTCCCAAGAGGGTTAAGGCAGTGCTGGAAAATAATGGTGGCCACACAGAATATTGACACTTTGGGTCCACTTTGGGCATTTTCACTTAGGGGTTTACTGACTTTTGTTGTCAGCAGTTTAGACATTAATGGCTGTGTTGAATTTTTTTGAGGGGACAGAAAATGTACACTGTTATACAAGCTGTACACTCACTACTTTACATTGTAGCAAAGTGTAATTTCTTCAGTGTTGTCACATGAAAAGATAGAATAAAATATTGACAAAAATGTGAGGGGTGTACTCACTCACTTGTGAGATATGTATGCATGTATGTGTATATATATATATATATATATATATATATATATATATATGAGAGAGAGAGAGAGAGAGGGAGGTAGATAGATATATATAGAGAGAGAGAATATAAAACGTCTACACACCCCTGTTAAAATGTCATGTTTCTGTGATGTAAAAAAATGACAGAGATAAATAATTTTATAAATAGATTTTTTTTTTTAGGGCGGAAGTAAAAACGAAAATAATGTTGTTGCACAAGTGTGCACACCCTCTTATAACTCGGAATGTACCTGTGTTCAGAATTAAGCAATCGCATATAAACTCATGTTAAATAGGAGTCAGTACACAACTGCCATCATTTAAAGTGCCTCTAATTAACCCCAAATAAAGTTCAGCTGTTCTAGTAGGTCTTTCCTGACAATTTCTTAGTCGCATCTTACAGCACAAGCCATGGTCTGTTGAGAGCTTCCAATGCATCAGAGGGATCTCATTGTTAAAAGGTATCAGTCAGCAGAAGGGTATAAAATAATTTCCAAGGCATTAGATATACCATTGAACGCAGTGAAGACAGTCATCATCAAGTGGAGATAATATGGCACAACAGTTACATTACCAGGAACTTGACATGGTCAAGAAAACTGGTCAGGGAGGCTGCCAAGAGGCCTACAGCAACATTAAAGGAGCTGCAGGAATATCTGGCAACTACTGGCTGTGGGGTACATGTAATAACAATCTACTGTAGTCTTCATATGTCTGGGCTATGGGGTAGAGTGGCAAGACGGAAGCCTTTTCTTATGAAGAAAAACATCCAAGCCTGGCAAAATTTAGCAAAAACACATCTGAAGTCTCTCCTGTGGGAAAATGTGTTATGATCTGATGAAACCAAGGTTGAACTTTTTTGGCCATAATTCCAAAAGATATGTTTGGCGAAAAAACAACACTGCACGTCACCAAAAGAACACTATACCCACAGTGAAGCATGGTCGAGGAAGCATCATGCTTTGGGGATGTTTCTCTTACTTAAGGACCTTAACAGCTGGGTCCGTGAGAATTCCACTGTTTGAACACTGGTGGTCAGTGGAGTGGTTAGCCTTCACATCATTGAAATATTTCACCTCTCACTCACATTTATAATTTTTTTGGGACTTTCTAATATTGTTTGAATATGTTTTTATCATATATATATATATATATATATATATATATATATATATATATGTATATGTGATAGGTTTGTGCACATTGTCACTCTGTAAAAAATTTTTGTTGTTGTGATACATATATATAGTTACATAGTAAGGTTGAATAAAGACACCAGTCCATCCAGTTCAACCCGAGTGAGTGTCTACAATTGTGCCTAATCCCTGTACATTGCACACTCACATCGGTCCCTACCCTCAAGGAGCCCACAATCCAAGGTCCCCATTCATATACTAGGGCCAATTTTGGACAGAAGCCAATTAACCTACCAGCATGTCTTTGGAGTGTGGGAGGAAACCAGAGTACCCGGAGGAAACCCATGCAGGCACAGGGAGAACATGCAAACTCCAGGCGCATATTAACAAACTAATAACTGACAATAACATAATAGCCTCACCTACATTTTAAAAAATAAGTCCATCTTTCTGACCATGTTTCCTATTGCACTTAAATTTGGGGTGTAACATCAAATGTGGTCACAGTCTGAAGCCCTCTCCCCTTACAGAATCCTAAGCGCTTATCCCACAGGCTCCTTTCATTAATTTGTCATGCCCACACAGCCACATCATTCATTCACTGGAATTTGTGAATAAAAACACTACAAGCTCCATCTTCCACTGTGGCAGTGACAGCACCGCACTTGTAATCTATTGATTCTTCCTCCAGCCCCAACCCGATCACTCTGAATATACATCCATCCAGGGTAAGAGGCGCATATACCAGGTCAAGTTTAACTTCTGCCATAAATTTACCTGATGATTACCCTGGATGGATGTGGATTGAAAGTGACCAGAAATCCATACCCCACGTAAGGGAATAGCGCATCAGACTTACTTTTCGTTGGATCAAGAGATCAGGTGAGAGCATCAGAGTGAAGGTGGTAGGATTGCACTGTGTATGGTGAAGTGCACAGAATATATTTTTTTCATTTTAGTTCTTTCTGTTCTTTGTTTTTTGTTAATGAAGACATAATGGCCACTTTTTTTTTTTTATAGAAAACCTTTGGTGAATTGAGCATATTGCACTATTGCTTATGATGTTTTGTCTGATTTTGTTGGTATTATTTTGATATGATATTTTGATATAAGTTTCACATGTATGTACTACGCAGCACTATACAAATATAGAACACACGTGGGAACACAAGTGTTGATTAACCAACACTGGAGTATGCAATATCTGGTGCAGCTGTGCATAGTAGCCAATCAGCTTCTAACTTCAGCTTGTTCAATTAAGCTTTGACAAAAAAGAATTTCTGATTGGTTTCTATGCAGAGCTGCACCAGATTTTCACTCTCCAGTTTTAGTAAGGGTCCTTTCACATGGGGCGGATCAGTGTTGATCCACCCCGTGGATATCCGCTTGCTCAGCGGGGATCGCCGGAGCGATTTCCGCTGAGCAGGGAGATGACAGGTCCGTCTCTGCACACTGCGCAGGGATGGACCTGTCACAGCGCCGCTCTCCCCTATGGGAGATGGGGTGATGACAGACCGCAGTGTCCGTCGTCATCCGATCCGATGACGGATGGAAAAATAGCTTTTTCCTCCGTCACACTTTTTCGGATCGGAGCTGGTCGGATGTCAGCGGACATGCCACCGCTGACATCCGACGCTCCATAGAGCTCCATAGAGCTCTATGGAGCATCCGTTCAGGTCCGCCTGAAAAACTGACACGCGGATCTGAACGGATCGGTAGTGTGAAAGGGGCCTTAGACAACCACATAGAGTGTGGGCAGCAGTAAATGGGTTGAGACACATTTGAGGCTGTATTGGAGATTATTGGTCATGCTGGGGTTCTTTTGTTAATTATGCTGCAATATACAGTTGTGCTCATAAGTTTACATACCCTGTTAGAATTTATGATTTCTTGGCCATTTTTCAGGGAATATGAATAACAAAAAAACATGTCTTTCACTCATGGTTAGTGTTTCGCTGAAGCCATTTATTATCAATCAACAGTGTTTACTACCCAATTGACCCTGATCAAAAGCTTACATACCCTGGTGATTTTGGCTTCATAACATGCACAGAAGTTGACACAAAGGGGTTTGAATGGCTATTAAAGGTAACCATCCTCACCTGTGATCTGTTTTCTTGTAATTAGTGTATGTGTGTATAAAAGGTCAACGAGTTTCTGGACTCCTGACAGATCCTTGCATCTTTCATCCAGTGTTGCACTGATGTTTCTGGATTCTGATTCATGGGGAAAGCAAAAGAATTGTCAAAGGATCTGCGGGAAAGGGTAGTTGAACTGTATAAAACAGGAAAGGGATATAAAAAGATATCCAAGGAATTGAGAATGTCAATCAGCAGTGTTCAAACTCTAATCAAGAAGTGGAAAATGAGGGGTTCTGTTGAAACCAAACCACGGTCAGGTAGACCAACTAAAATTTCACCCACAACTGCCAGGCAAAGTGTTTGGGATGCAAAGAAAAACCCACAAATAACTTCAGGTGAAATACAGGACTCTCCAAAAACATGTGGTGTGGCTGTTTCAAGATGCACAATAAGGAGGCAGAAGAAAGCCATTACTATGCAAATACCACAAAGTATCCCACTTACAGTACACCAAACAGCACAGAGACAAGCCTCAAACCTTCTGGCACAAAGTAATTTGGAGTGATGAGACCAAAATTGAGCTTTTTGGCCACAACCATAAATTCTTCATTTGGAGAGCAGTCAACAAGGCCTATGATGAAAGGTACACCATTCCTGCTGTGAAACATGGAGGTAGATCGCTGATGTTTTGGGGATGTGTGAGCTTCAAAGGCACAGACAATTTGTTCAAAATTGATGGCAAGATGAATGCAGTATGTTATCAAAAAATAATGGAGGAACATTTGCATTCATCAGCCAGGAAGCTGCACATGGGACTTACTTGGACATTCCAACATGACAATGATCCAAAACACAAGGCCAAGTCGACCTGTCATTGGCTACAGCAGAATAAAGTGAAGGTTCTGGAGTGGCCATCTTAGTTTCCTCACCTCAATATCATGTGAGCCACTCTGGGGAGATCTCAAACGTGCAGTTCATGCAAGATAGCCCACAAATTTACAGGAACTGGAGGCTTTTTGCCAAGAGAAATGGGTAGCTTTAGCATCTGAGAAGATAAAGAGCTTCATCTACAAGTACCACAAAAGACTTTAAGCTGTCATTGAAGTTAAAGGGGGCAATACACAGTATTAAGAACTGGGGTATGTAAACTTTTGATCAGGGTCATTTGGGTAGTTTCTGTTGTGATTATGATTTAAAAAGAGTAAACACAGTTGATTGATAATAAATGGCTTCAGCCAAACACTAACCACAAGTGAAAGACAAGTTTTTG